>NW_019272027.1:2592106-2784753 GCF_002738345.1 Cucurbita maxima
TTTTTTTTTTTTTTTTTTTTTTTTTTTTTTTTTTTGAAAAAGCTTATAATAATTATTGAATCTCATCATTTCAAAATTCCAACCACTTTCATAATTTATATATTTAAAAAGGCACTTTGAAATTTGCAATAATTATTAATATTTTCAAATAAAATACTTTTAATAATTATTGTGAATATTTTTTAAATTTATTTCATCATTTTATTAAATATTAGAATAGCTAATATTTTCAAGATTATAATTTAAATTTATTCCGGTACTCCTCATTTACTCTGACATCACAATATCATATTTTTTTTCCTTTATTTTTTAATTGTCGGCGTCTATCTTTAACGACTACATTCATATCTTGACAAGTATTTTTTAAGAGGAAAAAGGCGCACAAAAACAATCCGAAGTAAGAAAGGGATGGATTAAAAACAAATTCTATTTCGAATACGACTTGAGCTAACTTTATTTCAACGACCCTATATTTTTATTGAAATAGAGTCACTACTGCATCCATAACATGATTGTTAAGTGTGGAAGTTTCGTTAAAATATTTTTAAAATGATGTTATGGAATTAAACGTTTGTAATAAAAGATTTAAAGCAACACATAAAATAAAAATAAATAAGGTAAAGTTTATAACAAAATAAGAAAAATAGAACAATGGCGTAATCTAGACGGTAGCTTCCTTAACACAGGTTCTATGGCCATTGTCATGACGTTGCCATCATTCGTACAAGGGTGTAACACATGACTTGAGTATTTTAGAAAATAATCTAAGTAACTCACTATTGGAGTAAGAAAAATGTAAACACATGCAACATGATGAGACCTATCCTTTTAACATATCATAGTTTGGAGTTATATAGCTTTCTAGTTCGGGTAAAATTGGATGTGTAGTACTTCTTTACATATGACCTACGCGTGTGAGCATGGGCCCAATAAGTAGGCTCGCACACCTCCTGGACTTGACTCATCGGGCTAGCACTTACTAACAGGCTTTATGTTGAACACCACTGAGGAGAAGGGCCCACATAATATCATGATGAACATAATGTCATAAATCATAAGTCATAATGTACGCGTTCTTACTCATCATAGTGGGGAAGTATCTCGATGCACGTGTCAACAATATGCATGAGGTTCACAACTTATAATCATGACATAATATATGATATAAAACAAACATCGGTTAACTTACTTAATTTCGATACATTCTATAATACATAACATAACTTTCATGACATGCTATAAGAAGATTATGCATAATAAATTAACGATTTCATGACAACTTTATAGAATATGGCATGATCACAAAATAACATAATTTTATTACATGACATGCCTTGGCATAGCATAACATGACATATTATAGCATCGCATAGCATAACATGGCATATCATAGCATCACATGACATAACATGACATAACATATCATGTCATATCTTAGCATCACATGACATAACATAGCATAGGATAACATATTAATCATACATATGCCACTTGCAAGGGTCACGAGGCACGCATCATCATACATAATACAATTCATCCAACTAAGCCAATAGAGGAGCTACTAACTTAGGCATAGAAGAAACTACTACGATTCCTTGATTCTAGCATAACGTCTTTCTCTAAATTTAATTCTATCTAATGAATCTCAAAATCATAAACGAGAGTTCAATTATGAAAATTGGCTCACCTAATTTTGCATAAAACAATTAGAACTTAGACTCTAAATAATTTAAACTAGCTAAAAGAGTCGTACTAAAACACTTACGAAGAATTGAAATTAGTAAAAAGTGGTCCGAGTGTAGCAGATTCAAGTCAAATTAGTCGAAAAGTCAACCTAGAACAGTCAGAAAATATGTTCTCCAACAAGCTTTGAACTACCAAAGTAGTATGAAAGGGAACGATTGTTGTAACTTGAAGACAATTCTAACAAATTGAGATGGAAAAAAAAAAAAAAAAAAATAGCCAAGTTCCAAGTTGACTCTTCCTAAAGAAGTCCTTGTATCTTAGAACAGTCTCGTGATGAACCAATTCATTCTAAATCATTTGGATCAAACTATTTAGAACGATCGACTTTATCGTGAGTTTTAATGTTACGTGTTAAGGTCAAGGACATACTTTTCGCCAACTTTCTGTGTTACGTGATAAATCATAACGTTCTATGTTAAGGTCATGGAATAACATACTTTTCGCCAACTTTATGGAATCTAGACCAAGTAGTTAAATGGGTACTCTAAGAAATCGTTGATTTATCCTCGAGTAGAAGATTAAACACCTTTGAGAATTGGTTTCATAACTAATAAAGAGTTTCAAAATTAAAGGGAGGGTCTACTTAGCAAAGTGAGAGACCTTTAAGATGAAACACAAGCGTATTATTTGATTCAAGTCGTTTATATGAAAGCATGTGACTGTGAGTATCATACACAATAACGTTATTATTTTGGGAACGGGACCAAATATGAATTTTGGAACATGATTGCACAAAATGAAATTCACTCGTTCCTTGTATAGATGAGTAGTTCCTTTTAGTGTTGAGTTTCGGACTTGAATAATAATTGCTCATCCTTTCACTAAGTCAAAATAAACTTAGTTTATGGTCGGATTATAAATAATCCGTTCACCATAGAGTCTGTAACACTTAAAGTATAAGGTGTAGTTATAAAGGTGAAAATGAACTTTTAACCCAATTATAAAGGTCGATTTGAATAAATTGGGTTAACAAATGAAAATTAATTAATTAAGAATTTTAATCTATCAATAAAACCAATTTATACGTGGAATCGATAGTGTATCAAGAAAAATTTTGGTCCCCACGGTCGGTTGAAAGTTAGAACAGTTAATCCCCGTGATTTCTCGTTTTGAAGCCCTTCCATTTAGGGTTTCTCGTCTCTGGTAGAATCGTTCTATTTTATTTGTCTTTAGATTATCATTAGGGGTGTGCAAGAGCCGGGAAAAAATCAAGGATTTAGATGAAACCAATTGAAATAAAAAAGTTTTGATTAAGTTATTTCCTATAAAAGTTAATTCCTTGATTTAAAACTTCAAAAAAATAAAATATTTGATTCAGTTTACGAGTTCCCTAAAGACGTCAAGTATCGCAATGGCATTCTTCGAGAATCATAACGCGATTATTCGACACATATTCTCCCTCTCGACTACGTCAACCAACTAAAATTGAGTCTTCATATGCACAGATGACATATGTTTAAGCCTTTGATTCCGCTCTTGGAAAAACACAATTTTGAAAAATGGGGTCGGAGAAAGTTTTGTAAAAACATTCGAAAACCATTTTGAGAAAGTAATGTTATAACCTAGCAAATAATAGGTAACAAAAACGTCATTAATTATATATAATTATATTAAGACATAACTTTAATGAGAACTCATACGTTTGTTAATTGTAATAACAAAATAATAATTCAATCAAACCTAGCAACTGACTCGACTCGACTCAAGTAAGGTGGTGGGTCCCACTCGTTGATTCAATTTGAGTGTATTATAAAACACGATAAAAAACGTAAGCGTTGTATGATTCAATAACCTGTTCTTATATGTTCTAGTACGTAAACGGAATCAAATAATAATTAAAAAAAAACATTAGCACATGCGTAATGGATATTGATCATGTGAAGAAGCGTTGAACATGTGAGGGTATCCATTGACCATGAGTAGTCTATGGCGGCCAAGCCATGACATTGACTGCGCCGCAGAAAGAGAGAGAAAGAGTTGAATTTGCTCTTTTAAACCTAATTCTCAATGCCTTCCTACACCTTTCACTTATCAAATTATACGATTCAAAAGGTAATTTTTAGGGGTGTTCATATGTCTCGAGAATACAACTAACTCGGACTATCCAACTTAAACTATAAAGATTAAGTTGGATTGAATTTTTGAAAATAAAAATTTGGGTCGGGTTACCGGCTGACATTTTTTTTTGTTGGATCAACCCCACAAATCCGAAGATAGGATTACAACTCAACCGAACACTATCTTAATAATAAGATTATTAAGAAAATTAAGAATATTTGACGTTTGTAATTGATGTTAATGATGTGTTGTGAGTTGCAAATGTTCGATATTTGAGTTTTATGAGATTTTAATTGTTAATATATATCATAGATGAGTAGAATTTTTAAAAATAATTAAAAAAAAAAAAAAAAATGACAACCAAACCTAACCACAAAAGAAAGGGTTATATTGGATTGGGTTGTGAACTCTATTTAGATTGTTCGGGTCACTACCCAACTAGGGTTAATCCAAAAAAATTTTGTAATCCAACCCAACTCAACTTGTGTACACGTGTAATAGTTTTAACCTAGAAAAGTTCATTTAGTTCGTGATACCTGGAAGCCAATGACAAGGACATTGAGGTTGAGTTTTTGTTCATTTGGACCCGAGGCCTAATCAAGATCAACAAATCCCTCTTGCTTAACCCATCGATAGAGTAATTTTTATTCCATTCAAGAATATTGCGTGGTTTCAGTGCATTTAAAACTGTAAACGTATTGTGTCAAATTCTAGTATGAAAATTGGTTTTCGAGTTCAACAACATATCGCTTGACCTATTAGAAAACTAACATATCGCTTGAAACCAAAGACTGTCGATGAATGATAGTTTGTTTACGAACTGAACTCCTCTTCTTGAACGGTAACTAAGCCGAAAGATTAATGATCTTGATTGTTCACTCGGTAAAGCTATTCCATTGCCTTCACTGAACTTCTCCCGGATTGAACTGTAAAAAAAGAAGAAGAAAGATTAGAACAAGACATATGGCCGGCCGGTCTCTCTCTCATCTCTTCTTTCCTGAGCTTTCTTTAACTCCTTCCCCTTCAAAGACTCTTTCAGAAGGTCAAGCGCTATTTGATGAGAACCTTTGATGATATTCCCTTTCAAAGACTGTAAACAAAGCCGAACCTCAACAAGATTAATTATCCTGAACCTTCCGATTCATTCGACTTCACTACTCTCCCTATCGGTCGGATCCTTAGCCTTTTACTGCTTATCCTTTAGCTGATAAAGTGGCTTATTACAACATATCGCTTGACCTATTAGAAAACTAACATGTTTATCTAGATCTTCAATAAATAAAAAAAACAAGGCATTCAAATCATAAAAAACTAATGTTGAGCCAATGGAATAGAAAATTATGTACAAGAACACGTGAATAAATTGTTCTAATATAAAAATAAGTAGTTGGGTTAATCAAATATAAAAATTCAAATGAGTATTAAAAAATGTAAGAATATAATTCAACCACTCCATATCAAAATAAAATTTCTTTGTTTGTTTTCTAAATATGATTTTTTTTTTCGTTTCTCACTTTTATAACTCTATTCTAAAAGTAAATGTATTTATATGTTAAAGTAAGGTATGCTTTTTAGGGTTTCTAAAGTCATTTCTTCCCCCACACAAAATACTTTTAAAATATTTCATGGTTTTGAGGTCTCAATCAAATCATCTTGACGATTCACGAGTATATTCGAAAAGAAAAAAAAGAGTAGGCGGATGCTCGTTGGAATGGAAAGAAAACGAGATACCTCAGGCATGTAAGGAGGTCGGAGTGGACTTGGCAACGCTCATTGACCGATTTGATTGAAATGATTTAATATTTTCGGTTGTTTTCATTTGGGTTTTGATTCGATTTTAGATGGTGCTAATAAGTAGGCTACTTTTTTAATATTTTTCTCCAAAGAGCTAGAGAAATGATGAGCTCCCGAGACACGAAGAGCTCCGAAAAACTAGAGAAAACGGTGAACCTCTAGGGGAAAGATTATAAAAAGCAATTGGAAGGAATAGTAAAGATCTAACTAGATTATCCTAAAACCTCAATGTATGCCTAATTAGATAGATAAGATCCGACGGGCTGATTGATGAGAATCAGTGAAACTAAAGAGGCCTAATAGGGTTAGATGGTTAGAAAATACGGTATTAAAAGAACTATAACCTTAATTTGAACTCAAGGTAAATCAGTAGAGATTAGAGACTAGCCTAAAAAATCTTATGACTTCGATACATGCTATTTAGGTATGAAATAAGATTTAAGAACGATAGAAGATACATGATTGACATAAGGCATAAGAAAGATTTAAAAGTCGTTAAGTAGGCTACTTTCTGAATATGTTTAAGTCTGAGTCAATCATTTTGTCTCCTCATATTTTGATATATACTTGTATTGATAGTATGTTTTCAAGCCTTAGCCTCGATAGGTTGCAGACTCAACCCATAGGTTCTTACTCGAGCCTAGTTATCCTTGGAAGACTAACCCAAAAATTTTGCTCAAGCCCACCTCAAAACCTCGACCTAGTCCACATTGCCTAACCAACTCAAACACAATGGCAACAAAATCAACCCCGTACCGCTCCCGGCGCAGCTCTACGATGGCTTCTCGAGTGACTCTTCAGTAACTTCCCGATGGCTTTCCAGCGACTCTCAATTTTTATTCCTTTTTTTTTTTTATATGTTGGACCTCTTTCCTATCATCTTTTACCCTTTTGTAGTCGATTTTGGTATTTGCAAAGGCATTTGAAATGAGTACGGTAACTTTTTAACAAAATTAAAATGTTATAAGCAGAAAGTTAGAGGTATAATTATGAATGTTAGGTAAACTAGGTCAATCAATGAGTTCTAATCTAATGTAATGAACGCATAAGGGTTGACTTGCATTTCAAGAGACAAGTTTGAACTAGCTTCAAGGATAAATTAGCAATTCTGACTTAAACTATTCAGCTCAGTGGCTCTAATATTGACATGGTTGGATGAATTGAATGATGCATGAATGACACGTGTCTGTGGCCCCCTATTGTTATGTGAACTATGTTACGACTCGTGTATGTAACGTTATGTCATTCATTACGTGATGATGTACTATGATTTATGTTATGCTATGATATGCATGCACATAGTGTTAGCATGATTGTTTTCAAGAATGTGAAATATTGATATGCTAAGAATGTATTCATGAAAATGTTTATGAAAGAAAGGTGGTATGATTTGCATATTATATGATTTGTAGCTATGTAAAACTCATGTACTTTTATGTTATTTGCGTAAGGATACTTTCCATTATGATTCGTACGGATGCGTACCTTACAACATTATATACGTCATGATGTTATGATACGATATAATACACAACACAATCCTATTTAGGCTATGTTTCCTCTGTGATTCCAGCAGCGTGTAAATGTATGCTAGCTAAAAGGTAGGCTCAGGGGTATGTATCCGCTTGCCTAATGGGTCCACATGCGCGTACGTCTGCCATGTGTAGAGAAGTGCTACACATCCAATTTTAACCCGAATTGAAAGCACAATTCAAACTAATAAAGGAAAGGATCTTTATGAAAGGATAGGTCCCTCCATGATTGATTGTGTATGCATTTCCTTACCCTTGAGTACTCCTTAAAATACTTAAGTCATGTATTGCTCTTACTTTTCATGTAAAGGCAAGACACTTATGCACCAATGACGACATCGCGGTGACGCCCATGAGAATGAAGTTAGGATAGATGCATTTCAAGTTGTTTGTAGCCTTTATGTTAGAGCAGGCTATTGCTTTATTCTCTTCTTTGTTTTATTAAAATTTCACCTTATTTGTTTCCCATTGTAATTGTATTAACAATAAGCCTATGATACCGTATTGAAATATTTTTAAAGATTTTTCAGCCTTTCATAATTAAGTCATTTATATAATAGCTACTTTATTTGAGTAGGAAATTGTATTTTTTATATAAATTTGTTTAATTAATAGAAAAATATGGTCGGAAATCCATGTTGTCAAAGGATCCATATTATTGAATCATTTTAAATTTGATAGTAATTCATGACTCGAGATCCTCGAATAGCATGTCGTTACAACTAACGTGTACACCACATGCAGCACTCCAAACTTAGATTAAACTCTTTTGTTCATCAAATCTCATACTACCCATTCTACTTGACAAAAGACTAATTGATATGGAATCCACCACAGGCAGAGGGAAAGTATGGAACGGATTATCTTGATGATCAACATCAAGAGTAAATAAAACTTGTGGTTCGAATTACTCTACAAGAGGTTTGATCAATACCACTTGAATGACTCTAGCATGTAAGTTCTAAACACGAAAATTTGCAAAGAAAAAACTTAACTCTCTAACAAATCTAAAATAGAACTTCTATTTTTGTTTAATTCCAAAATGCGATGTCTCTCGTCAAAGAAAAGAGGCTTTATATACCCTTTACAACCTTAACCCATGTGACACATCACTCTCAAATTAAATTGGCTAGTTAATGAGAAATACCAATAGCCTCCATATTAAAATAGCTAGTCAAGGGTGGAACATGGTAACTTAGGTAGGTTACAATATAACTTAACTTCTATATTAAAAACTGCTTAAATTTGACAAACAAATAGCGCAATGATGAGATATGCTTATTAATCATCTTTGGACTAGTTCCATAAATTCAACTTAGTTCAATAAATGCAAATTAAAGTGCTTTTAATGCATGTGAAGCTCAACTTTACACAACATATAAGAGAGGTCTCCAACGTCTTCTAAAATTTCTTTTGATGAACTCACCATATTTTGAATATAAGTGTACAAGGTTTGTTGTTGTTTATTGGCTCTAGTTCTTGTAATTAAACCTCGAGGTATGGAAATTCGGTCACCGTTCATATCACTCACCATTTTTCAAAAGTTATTCAAGTCAATAACTACTGAACAATTATCCTAAAATTGGGGTAAGTTAGTAAAAATGGAAATCAAGCTTATTAACTCATATTCTTCCCCTATTTCCTTTATTTGTTTAGGAAGAATTATCTTACCCTTCATCTCGTTAGTGGGATTTTATTAACATAATGAGTTGATTTAATGGAATCAACTAAAAATAGTTACTAATCACTACCAAACTCTCTAAATGATTCACCAACCAAAGTTTAAACTTGTCGTCCATTCAATAAATATGAATGAAGATTTGGGTGTAAAAATCTTTACACCTACTAGAAATTTATATTTAACGAAGAGCAGTACAATATTACAAGCTTAATTACTCCTAATTTCAACTTAATCAAGCTTTCCAAACTGTACAATCTCTTCTAGTGACTGTCTCAATGATAGCATTAATCATTAACCAGACAAGACAACAAACCCAAACCCATATTTCTAACTATAAACTGTCACCATACGTCATGAATACTTAATCTTCTACTCTAATCAAATAACAATCAAATCTTAAACCATTTAAGACTTAATATTTGCTTTATCATGGCGAGACGATCTAAATTCCTTTGCTATAAACTGCTTCGAGGCATCAATTTTGAATTAGCGGATCCACGAACGTTCTTGCATGACGACATGGCTGCTTTGTTCTTATAAAGAAGCTTTATGTTTTGTATCTTTATTCTTTGCATGGATTGGTAACGCTGCATTTGAAATTCAAAGCTTTTTGCATTGTTGATGTTCCTCGAATATTTCTATATGTAACTTTGCTGATTTGTATGCCCGAATTCTTTCTAGGACAACCTTTGTTGTCTAATCGATCGGATTTTTGACATTGTTCATGATAATGTTGTCGAAGAGGATGTTTCGGACAAAGCCTTTGCTTGGTCTAGCCCATGTTTTTATCCTTATGCCATTGTCGGACCGTGTGAATATTGAGTTCTTTAAGGTTATGTTTTGAACTCCATCTTCGTTGAAGTCCTCGCCCAAGCTTCCAATGCTGCTCCAAAGAAATGTTTGGTTCTTTTTACGGTTAGAATTCAAAATATAAGCCTCCAAAAGAAGGAACTTCAAATCAAAATTGAGCAAAGTTTATTTACCTTATGCCATGGTCTTATAAGTTCCTGGGCCAATTGATGCACAATCGTCTCCTGTTTGTAGTGTACTATCCGTGATGGTAACATCACTAGAAATTTGAACGTGAATTCCATCTGTTTGGGGGCTTTGATCGGGCGCTATTGCCTTCACGTTTTGAATAAGCACCTTCTTGCAGCCATTGATTACGAGATGAGTTTGTTGTCTATTGATCGACGTTAATCTACTGATCACGATGTTGTTGGCCCAATTGAATGTCATTGACTGCATTACGTACCATATTTTAGTAACCCACTTACTTATGGCTAAATTACTAAAAATACTTTTGATTTTCGTATGGTTTACTTTCAAAATTAAAAGTAAGGCTATTTAAAATTTTTCCAAGACAAACTACATGCATGGATTACAATGACTTAAACACATCGTAATCGATGTTAGTATAACGACTCTCAACAATGGTAGGATATTGTCCACTTTGAGCATGAGGTCTCACGACTTTGCTTTTGGCTTCCCCAAAAGGCTCATACCAATCAAGATGTATTCCTTAAATTCATGATCATTCACTTAATTAGCTAATGTGGGACTCTCTCCAAACAATCCTCAACAATCACCCCTCAAACAAAGTATACTATAGAGCCTTCGTTGAAGCCTATGGAGCCCTCAAATAACCTCCCCTTAATCGAGGCTCGACTCCTCCTCATACCAATCAAGATGTATTCCTTAAATTCATGATCATTCACTTAATTAGCTAATGTGGGACTCTCTCCAAACAATCCTCAACAATCACCCCTCAAACAAAGTATACTATAGAGCCTTCGTTGAAGCCTATGGAGCCCTCAAATAACCTCCCCTTAATCGAGGCTCGACTCCTTATCTAGAGTCCTTGAATAAAGTACATTCTTTGTTCGACACTTGAACCACTTTTGACTACACCTTCGAGGCTCACAACTTCTTTATTTGACAGTTGAGAATTCTATTGACATTACTAAGTTAAGAGCATGACTCTAATACCATGTTAAGAATAACGACTCTCCACAATGTTATAATATTGTCCACTTTGAGCATAAACCCTTATGACTTTGCTTTTGCTTCCCCAAAATACCTTGTATCAATCAAGATATATTCCTTACCTATAAACTCACTGTCATTACCTAAATTAGCATACCCTAAATTAGCATACGTAGAACTCCCTCTCAACAATTCTCAACAACCCATAAGAAAAAAAAAACATCAAAAGCTTAAGTAATTTGAAAATTCTTGTTTTCAAATTGAATCGTGTAACATATTGGAGCTCCAACGGGGCAACTCTTCCCAGATCTCTTGCACGCCCAATAACTCGCACCCTACTCATCAAGAGTATCGCCGACGACAGAGACTCATCAAGAGTATCGCCGACGACAGAGACTTTGTTAACTTTAGAGAACAAAATCCAAGAATCCGAATTTCCAAGGCCACGATAATCCGAGGGAGCCACAAGCGTGCCATCTATTCGGAATGTGATTTGGTTCTTACAAGGACCTCTGAACACAATGCCTTTAAGTAAGAACCTTCCCTTAGGAACATATATGGAAGAAGGTGCAGCCGAGTTACAAGCAGACGCCCAAGCCTTGAGAAAAGGGGCAGTGGACACCGTTCGGCCATCAGGCTTAGCTCCAAAACTGACAACATTATAGCTAAGAGCACTCAATGGTGGTGGGAAGAAGATGATAATTATAAAGAGAAGGGAAAAGGGAAAGTTGGTCATTTTGTTTATGATATGTTTGTGTAAGGAAATGGGGTTTATATAATGTATGAGATTTGATGAACAAAAGAAGCAAAATTGAAAAGTCAAAAGAGATGCATGTGGCGTACATGTTAGAAGCACCAGGGTTTAGGGTCAAAGTGGATGCATGAACGTAACATGGCGTACAATATGAACATGTCTTTATTTTATGGTGTGTACGTTTTGTTTCAAATCATTACTCTAAGCTTTCATGGGATTCCTTGGAAAACACTTCAATAACCGAAATCTTGATGGGTTTTCAAGAAACATTTTCTTAATATTCTTAATTCTCCTCATTGAAAGTTAACTCATTTGAAGATCTTGAGTCATAAATTAATTATAACTCAAGCCAAAAGTTAAAACGATTTAATAATATAGATCCTTATGTGCATTGTCGTACAATCCATTAGCTGCATGAGAACTGGTTGGGTCGCGCCCTTAAGGGACTATATGGGCTTAGGAGGTACTCAGTACACCCCTAAGCTAGATACCATGTAGTCTCAAATAGACATGTAAAGGTAGCGCCTCATAGAGAGATATCGGTCGTTACAACCTGCCATAAGAAACCCTTAAGTATCAAATGAAAGGACGGAGAATCAGTGAAGCGTCAAGGAGCAATCTCCAAAGAGCACGTCCCAAGGGGCAAGCCCCAAGGGACTAAGACCAGAACCAGACGTTCTAGAGCCAATTAAAAGACCGGGAGAATTCTGTTAAGTTTGATGCAATGAGAGCCTATAAGTAGGTGGCTTATTGAGTATAATTTTTATACTCATCCTAGTTTTCCTATTTTATTCAGGTGTTCGCAGGCTGCCGGTCGAGGTAGAGGAGCGTTCGAGAGCTGTGCGGTCACAAAGGGGGTCGTTACGAAGCGTCAGTACCTTTTCCATCTTTGGAGTCTTTGGTAAATTCTCTTTATATTTCTATTATTATTATTATTATTATTATTATTATTATTATTATTATTTGTCAATTTGAATCCTAGTTTAAAATATTTGGCATTTGTTGGAGTCTTTGGCTCTGGATAGCATCTTTGTAAATTCTCTTTTTATACCAATGTTTTAGAAAGCTCATCTTTGAGATTATCAATCTCCACCTGTCTCTTTGTTGGCATTTGTTGCTCAATTTAATCTTGAGCTTGCACAAGTCGATAATAAAACTGCTTTTTGCATGGAGATTTGGAATAAGAAATATATATGGCAGAACCAGTTGGTTTTCTAGTAGTTGGACAACAACATTAAGTATGTCAGATAGAAAAAATCTTTGTATGGGTTGTTGGTGATATTTTCAAGATTTGTGATTATCTCCCTCCATTTGTCTTTGTTGACTTTAGTTGCTCAATTTAATTTTATAATACACAACTTATATGAAAAACTGTTTTCTTGTTTGGAAGAAAAAAATATATATGACAGTTAGTTGATTTTCAAGCCGTTGGAAAACAACCTTTGATATGTGGATTGAAGAAATCTTTGTATGGGTCGTTGGTGATATTTGCTCTTGGAAATCATATTTTCAAGAATTTTGATTGTCTCCATCTATTCGATTTTTTTTTTTTTATTTTTTTTTATTTTTTTTTTTTTGCTGTTGTTGCTCAATTTAATTTTGAGCTTGCACAACTTGGTATGAAAAGCTGTTTTCTTGTATGGAGATTTGGAAGAAAAAATATATATGTCCACGCCATTTTGTTTTTGAGTTGTTGGCAACAACATTTGATACGTAGATTGAAGAAATCTTTGATAATGTGAGGTATGTCCCTAACAAAGACTTCTTAATTTGATGTAGGGAATTTGAAAATAGCTCATGGAGCTTTGGTGGTAATTAGAGGGACTAAAAGAGGTAGCATACACTACATCAATGGAACCACGCTAATGGGGCATATTGCTGTGGCAAGTTCAAAAGAACAAGATATATCCCAACTATGGCACATGCGACTCGGGTATGCTGGTGATTTGGATAAGCGACCACCACTGCGGGTATGGTGGTGCCATAACTCTCCCCATAGCCACTTTTATTACTGCTCAAAATCAATCTACACTCGTGGCTCTCTAGTAATCATGATCGACGAGTGGGCCACCTTCCTACTTAAGGTATCGACGACTATGTTCACTTTACATAGTGGTATAAAATGTCTATATCAGAGTCATTTTGGGGGAAGAAATAATTCAAACTCTTGTAGTCATTATAGATTTGAGTCTTCTCCCTATACAAGTAGTGTTACCAAATCTTTAGTGCAAAAATCCCTGTAGCTAACTCCAAGTCACGAGTTGG
Organism: Cucurbita maxima; assembly: GCF_002738345.1. NCBI lineage: Eukaryota > Viridiplantae > Streptophyta > Magnoliopsida > Cucurbitales > Cucurbitaceae > Cucurbita > Cucurbita maxima. The sequence continues at coordinate 2,605,923 of NW_019272027.1, forward strand.
GTAATTCTGTTAATAATTCTTCAACTTTCAAGATGCATAGGCAATGACCTTTTCATGCCATATCAACACACATATTATTCTCCTAGAGACATAGTATCGGTTCATTAACGTATCTCTCCTTTACTCAGTTGTCACGATTATTAAACCATTTTAAATTTCATACTAGTGAGTCGCAATCCATAACTCAAGATCCTCAAAAAGCAAGTCGTTACCACCAACATGTGGAGTTAATATACGGATTCAATCCAAAGATTAAAAAACAAATGTTAAAAGAGTTTACTTTCGAAAGAAGAAAATTAAGAAAATGTTTCTTGAAAACCAATCAAGCTTGCGGTTATTGAACTTTCCAAGGAATCCCACGAGAGTATTTCTTTCCATAGCTTAGAGTAATGATTTGAAACAAAACGTACGCACTTTTTTTTAAAAAAAAAAAAAAAAAATTATAATATTAAAAGAGTTGTACATACTTGTGATATCCTACATTGGTTGGAGAGAAAAACGAAACACGAGTGAGGAAACCTTTTCCAGGAAGACGCGTAACGGGAAAACCCACAAGAGAAAACCCAAAAACTTTGACGGAAAGTTCGGAAGGGAAAACCCGAAAAGGACAGTATCTAGATGAGCACTAGTTCCGCTGTGTAACTTTGAAAGACGGAAGAAGACAGTATCTAGATGAGCACTAGTTCCACTGTGTAACTTTGAAAAACGTAAGAGAACAGTATCTGGATGAGCACCGGTTCGAGAGGAAGCCCGAAAGGGAAGAACAATATCTGCAGTGGATCTATGGATCTCGGCCGTTACAACACCATTACACAAAAACAAAAAAAAAAAAAACAAGTTCACAGGGTAGTAGCATGTTGTTACAACTACCCTATAGAGTTCACATGGGGATTCAATCCAAACGTTAAAAACAAATGTTAAAAGAGTTTACTTTGGAAATAAGAAATTTAAGAAAATGTTTCTTCAAAACCCATCAAGCTTTCGGTTAGAGTAATGATTTGAAATAAAACGTACACACCATAAAATAAAAACGTGTTCATATTGTACGCCATGTTACGTTCATGCATCCACTTTGACCCTAAACCCTGGTGCTTCTAACATGTACGCCACATGCATCTCTTTTGACTTTTCAATTTTGCTTCTTTTGTTCATCAAATCTCATACATTATATAAACCCCATTTCCTTACACAAACATATCATAAACAAAATGACCAACTTTCCCTTTTCCCTTCTCTTTATAATTATCATCTTCTTCCCACCACCATTGAGTGCTCTTAGCTATAATGTTGTCAGTTTTGGAGCTAAGCCTGATGGCCGAACGGTGTCCACTGCCCCTTTTCTCAAGGCTTGGGCGTCTGCTTGTAACTCGGCTGCACCTTCTTCCATATATGTTCCTAAGGGAAGGTTCTTACTTAAAGGCATTGTGTTCAGAGGTCCTTGTAAGAACCAAATCACATTCCGAATAGATGGCACGCTTGTGGCTCCCTCGGATTATCGTGGCCTTGGAAATTCGGATTCTTGGATTTTGTTCTCTAAAGTTAACAAAGTCTTTGTCGTCGGCGGTACTCTTGATGCGCGGGGTGCGAGTTATTGGGCGTGCAAGAGATCTGGGAAGAGTTGCCCCGTTGGAGCTCCGGTATGTTATAACTCTTATACCATGTTGGTTTTTGTTTTTTTTCTTTTTCATCTAGTGATGTTAGAAATCACGGCTCTCTACAATGATAGCATAAACTCTTATGGCTTTGTTTTGGGCTTCCCAAAATGTCTCATACCAACGGAGATGTATTCCTTATTTATAAACCCATGATCATTCTCTAAATTAGCCAAGGGGGACTTCTCCCAACAATTCTCAACAATCTTCCCTTTGAACAAAGTACACTGTAGAGCCTCCCTTGAGGCCTATGGAACTCTCGAGCAGTCTTCTCTTAATCGAGACTCGACTCTTTCTCTAGAGTTCTCGCACAAAGTACACATTTTGTTCGACACTTGAGTCACTTTTGACTACATCTTCAAGGCTCACAACTTCTTTCTTTGAGAGGATTCTATTGACATGGCTAAGTTAAGAGCATGACTCTGATACCATGTTAGGAATCATGACTCTCCACAATGGCATGGTGCCTTTTGGGAAAGCCTAAAGTAAAGCGTTTTTTTTATTAATTTAGCTAAAAATAAGCGTGTTACTAAAATGTTGTACGTAATACAGTCGATGACATTCAATTGGGCAAACAACATCGTGATCAATGGATTAACGTCGATCAATAGCCGACAAACTCATCTTGTAATCAATGCCTGCAAGAAGGTGCTTGTTCAAAATGTGAAGGCAATAGCGCCAGACCAAAGCCCCAACACAGATGGAATTCACGTTCAAACTTCTATGGATGTTACAATCACTAGCAGTACGCTACAAACAGGAGACGATTGTGTATCAATCGGTGCAGGAACTTATAATTTGTTCATGACTAATCTCAAATGTGGACCAGGCCATGGCGTAAGGTAAATAAACTTTGCTTAATTTTGACTTGAGGCTCTTTCTCTTGGAGGCTTCTATTCTGAATTCTAAGCGTAAAAAAAAACCAAACATTTCTTTGGAACAGCATTGGAAGCTTGGGCAAGGAGCTCAACGAAGATGGAGTTCAAAACATAACCTTAAAGGACTCAATATTCACAGGGTCCGACAATGGCATAAGGATAAAAACATGGGCTAGACCAAGCAAAGGCTTTGTCAGGAACATCCTCTTCGATAACATTATCATGAACAATGCCAAAAATCCAATCGTAATCGATCAAAATTACTGTCCTGATAACAAAGGTTGTCCTAGACAGAGTTCGGGCATACAAATCAGCAAAGTTATGTACCGAAATATTCGAGGAACATCAGCAACCCCAGAAGGTGTGAATTTCGATTGCAGTGTTACAAATCCATGCAGAGAAATAAAGCTACAAAACATAAAGCTTCTTTATAAGAACAAAGCAGCCATGTCGTCATGCAAGAACGTTCGTCGATCCGCTAATGCCATGTTGATGCCTCGGAGCTGCTTGTAGCAAAGAAATTTGGATCGTCTCGCCATGAATAAGTAAATATTAAGTATTAAATGGTTTAAGATTCGATTTTTATTTGATTAGAGTAGAAGATTAAGTATTCATGACGTTGCTTGTTTATAGGGTGTGAATGATGTACGGTGACAGTTTATTGTTAGAGATTGGGGCTTGTGATGTTGTATTGTCTATTAACTAATGATTGATAATCATCAATGCAATCATTGAGACAATCACCACAAGAGATTATACAGTTTGGAAAGCTTGATTAAGTGGAAATTAGGAGTAATTATGCTTGTAATATTATATCGATCTTTATTAAATATAAATCTCTAGCGGGCGTAAATTGTCATGAAGATGTATTGTCTTTTAACTTTCATTTAGTTTATAACCATTTTGATTAATAATCTTATTTATTTTGGTTATTACTCTCGTTTAAGTTCAAAATCCTTGATGGTTCATATTATATTTTTGATACATGAATCATCCCTATATAAAAGGTTGTCTAGGATGGTTGAGAGTATTGAGTTTGAGTGTCATTTAGTATCTCTTGAGTGACATATGAGAGAAACTCTCTTTGAGAGACTTTGTAGTGTGAGAGTGTGAGATATACACTTTATAAACAATTTGATTATTTGAGTTGTCACCCATGGATGTAGGAGAATTTCTTGTCTCTGAACCATGTAAATCTTTATGTCTCTTTGTTTAATTTTTGTTTGTGGGGGTGTGATTGTGATTGATATTGCTTCCATTTTTGCACAACAATTGATATTAGAGCATTTTGATTGTGGTATTTGGAGTATTATGAAAGATTTAACTTCATCGACCACGAGACCAGCTCACACTCACCATCACTTATTAAAGACAAGTTTCTCATTGCAAGCGTGCTTAATTTCTTGGAAATCTATTTTTTCAAGAATTGTGTTTTCTACTTTCATTCGGATTATTCATTTGGAGGAGAAACTTGTTACAAATGGTAGACTCATCTAGTACTAAATCATGGCGTGGATCAAGAATTTTGAGCTCTAATCTCAAAGTAGAAAATTTTGATGGATCAATAATTTTGATGTTTGGTAAGACAAAGTTAGTGATTTGTTGGCCATGCAAGATCTTGATGTTTCTCTCGAAGGTGCGATGCCTGAATACATGACAGATGCAAAAGGTAGGAAATTTAATCGACAAACTTGTGGAATTATTTGATCTTGTCTTGGCAAGGATAGAAGTATCCATTTATGAAGGTGACCACGGCAAAAGAACTATGGAATAAGCTCGAGGCCAAATATATGCATAAGAATATGGAGAATAAAACTCCATTTGGAGAGGGAACAAAACATTCTTTATAACGGTGAGAAAATCTCTCATAATAAATGAGTTTTAAAAACCTTGAGAGGAAGTTTAAAGGAGAAAAAAAAAGACAATATCTGCTAGCGGTGGACTTGAACTCTTTACTTTCTTCTAACATATTTATGATATAAGTCAGCTCGTTGACATGGGAGGACTTGGGTTTATGCTTGATTTGGGATTGTTGTTTTTCAAATAATTGTTGCTAGTTTTGTTTTTAAGAAAATTTTAGTAGAAGTAAATTTGTGTTGGGTAAATTTCAAATTTAAATCTGAAAACCCAATCTGCCAATCCGACCTAAACCGAATTATAAAGGTTTGGTTGGGTTTAAAAGGACTTCAAATACAAGTTGGGTTCATTTTTTGGAATTCGATCCGATTTGAGATGGGTTCGAGTTCAAATTTTAAATTATTAAGACAACTCGACCCAACCCGAAAACCATACAAAAGGCCGAAGCCCACGCAGCCCGCCAATCTTGTCTGACTCTACCACTGTTAATTATTTGTAATCGTCTCTCTTCTTAGAGGTACAGATTTTCTCTCTCTTGTCAAAGGTGCAGACTTTCTCTCTCTCCATTTATCTCAGTGTGTTAATCTTCATCGTTCTCATCTCACGACGTTCATTTTCTCCGTTGATGTCTTCATATCGGATGTCGATCTAGCTTGCTGGTCACCTCTTTATTTCTCCGTCCGATTCTCTTCTTTGCTCCCATTTCTCCACTCGACTTTGTTGAAGTCGTGCCGACTGTCTCTCCGCTCGGCTTTTCGTTCTATATCCGTCGGACTTCTACACTCTGTGTTTCTTGTTGGACTTCTTCGGTCGGCCCTAGTTTTTTTCTCCACTTCTTATCTCTTCTTAGTTTGGAACAACCTGAATCCAACCTGAAAATAAGGGGTTGGGTTGTGAAAATTTTCGAGTTGAGTTGGGTTATCAATCCAACCAACTCGAACTTTTGGGTTGGTTCAAAAAAGTCCCTCAACCCAACCCGACCCTGACCATGTACACCCCTACGTTTGAATTAAGCATGAACTTTAATTTTATATAATTCAACTTATAAACTATATGTTATTTACTTTAAATACTTGGCTCCACTAATTTTGATTTAAGTACTTGAAGGAAAGTAAGAAAAATATATGAGAAGAAACCAATTAAATTTTAAAAAGAAAATAATAAAAATGAGATGAGATAAATGGTAAAGAATAATAGAGTCTATGGGTCCTTGAGCTTCCATTGCATTTTTTTGACGGGTAAACTAGATCAACTTTAGACATTATCGATTTTTGAGCTTCCATTTCGTTTTTGGACAATGTCAACTGGATTAAACCTAGAGTCTACGGATCCTTGAGCTTCCACTGCATTTTTTGGACGTGTAAACTAGATCAACCTTAGACGTTATCGATCTTTGAGCTTCCATTGCGTTTCTGGACAATGTCAACTGGATCAACCCTAAAACCTACTGATCGTTGAGCTTTACAAAATTACATGAGAGTAAAAGAGAATTAACTTGTTTTAGTGAGTCGTCGAAACACTTGGTGTTTCGATGATCAAATATGACCGATTCTTCCATTCAAGAAAATTCATAAAATGGATGCTTCACAACCCAAGCAGCCTTGCTCATAAAATGGATGCTTTTTTAGTTGTACATTCCGCTACAATAATTTGGTTGTGGTATTTGAGCACAACGAATAATATCATAGCTTTGAAGGTTGTAGCTTTACGATATAACAGTTGTTACCTTATGTTTACTTGAGAAATACTTCTCACCTTAATCATACACAATATGATGCATCTTATCAACCTAGTTTGTAGGCTCATCTATCTACATAATAACACAATATTATTAAGATTTAATGGTATTTCTTACCGAATTAGTAAACTAAGTAGGAACTCAAACGGTTATTGATTACAAAACCTAAATCATTAAATACTAAAAAAAACAACATTCAAGGGAAGACTACGACTACTTCACTTCACGATAACATTTCGATAATAAAACGTCAGTTATTAGCGTGTCCAAGTTAAGGTAAGAAGAGCCTCCATGTCTGCATGATTCCTCAGCTTTGCTTTTCAACTCCATGACTTCGGCTTTCATGTCTTCGCCTTTCTTTCCTTCCATTAGCTCTTTGATACAACTCTCAACTCCATCTCTCTTCACATCATTATCTATTTCCAATGCAATGCCCCATTTTTCACAACAATATAGACAAGTTGTTGGTTGATCGCCAAAGTATGGCCATGAGATCATTGGCACTCCAACACATATGCTTTCAAGGGTTGAATTCCATCCATTATGAGTTAAAAACCCTTTTATTGATGGGTGCTTTAGAACCTCCTCTTGAGCACACCAGCTAGCTACCATCCCAATTCCCTTTGTTTCTTCAACAAAATCATGGGATAAAATGGGTGAATCGCTCTTGACAAGATCAGGCCTTATGATCCATAAAAAAGGTTTTTTGCTGTTTGCAAGTCCCCATGCAAACTCAGTGATTTGGTTAAGTGTCATTATAGTCATGCTTCCAAAATTTACGTAAATCACTGAGTTGGGCTCCTTGGAATCAAGCCATGTGACGCACTCATGATTCTCTTCCCAAAAATTTGTAGCTATTGCTTCTAAACTTTGGTCCTTGATTTGCCTTGAAAGTAAGTGAAGTGGACCAATAGTATAAATTGGAGGAAGCATTGAAGAAAGGGCATCCAAAACTTCATGATCTAGTGCATCAAAAGTGTTCAATATAATAGCAGAAGCTTTTCGAGTCCACTTTGTTTGCTCGACCAAAAAATTCAAAATGATATTATTTGGATCCGTTGTTCTTATCAAACTTGGTAGATACTTAAGTTTTATATTTTTCATTCCGGAAATCCAATCAATAGTAGTATTGAGATAGCCATTGCTTAAATAGCTCTCATCTGCATATATCAATCCAAAAACGATAAGGAATCAACTCAATAGAAAGTTTTGAAATAAATTACCCTAATGATCAAGATCATAAATAAAAAAAAAATCATTTCTAAACTCCTAATTGAATCGTTCCAAAACGACTTGAGTAAAAGAGTGGTACATGCACGAACTAACACCACATCCTAATGTAGCCAAGAAAAGCGTAAAAGACTTAAGGTCACTACGTATACCAACAAGACCTTCCTTTATTATGACTGAATCATAAGAAATCCATTATTAAGTGTGTTAATCCTACGTCTTCCTTTTTTATGACTGAATCATAAGAAATCCATTATTAAATGTGTTAATTCTACATTTGGTGACCACTTAAAAATTTTCTTAAAAAACATATAAGTAAGGACAAAACATGTTGAAATGATTTGTATTTGTCTATGGAGATAATATTCACTCTTAGGAGTAATAAATAAGTAACATGATCATGTCACAGGAGATGTAGAGATGATAAGGTATTAAATCGATTCCAAATCCGAGAAGTATTACACCATAAATTAATACTAAAAAGTTTAAAAATATAATTAAACGTTCTATAAATCCTAACAACATGTATAGTATATTCTTGTCATTCTTGCCATTAAGGAACTTTATTAAAAAAAATTGTTTGATACCTTGAAATGGAGTTACCCCTCGCTTGACAAGTTCATCAAAGTGCATACAACCAAGCAAGCTGCAAGGACTAATAGGCCACAACTGTGCAATAGGAACGTTAAATTCCATGGCAGCTTTAATAGTGAACGACGACATACAACCATCACTAACAATACAACTAACTGGCGGTGTAGGCTCATGATTGAGTTGAGAAAGTAGGCTACGAAATGGAGATAAGAAGTGGTTAGAAATGGCAATACAAATAGAGGCCAAGTCCTGTGCTGCCTCAATATCAGTATCCTCCGACATAATACCATCGGCAATGGTTTTGAACTGAAAGTTAAGAATGCCATCGAGAGAATTGGGGCCTCTTGACTTGATTATGCGCTTATAAACATAGTCTGTGATGACAAATGTTATGAAAAAGCCTCTCTGGTGGAGAAGCTTTGCAACACTTAGCATTGCCTTAACATGACTTAGAGATGGATGTGGGACGCACACAGCATGAGGCTTATCACTCACCATCATATGGTTTTTCTCTTAACAAATGCCCCAACACTTGCGTCATATTTATAGCCACGTTTGGTTGATTCTTTATGTAATAACAGATGTTATCGGTTTTGGTCCATTGCGTGTAGTCGTAACCTTATAGCTTTAAAACACGTTTGCTAGGGATAGGTTTCCACACTCTTATAAGAAATGTTACGTTTCTCTCCTCAATCAATGTGAGATCTCACAATCTACACCTTTTAAGAGTCAATGTTCTCGCTGACACACTGTTTGGTATCTGGCTCTGACACCATTTGTTGCTCAAGCCCACTACTAACACATATTATCCGATTTAACCTGTTACGCATTGTCGTGACCCACGATTATAAAACATATTTGGTAGGGAGAGATTTTCACAACTTCCTCCTCTTTAATTGACGTATGAATTTGATAACTTTTAAAGTACTTTCATAATTTTTTGGTTTTTATTTTTTTTCAATGATGCGAAAATGAAAATAATTTTTGAAAAACAAAAACTCAAATAGTTATTAAATGGAATCTTACCCTTTCATATTTGAATGTTCATGATAATAACGATGAATGAATCGGTTTAAGAAGATAGATATTAAATAAAAGTATTCTTACTGACGAAATGATAGTCAATTTCAATGAGTTACGTACTAGGTTAGAGGAGTCTATTTAAGACCCTTAAGACTTTTATGCAACAAACAAGCTTGGTAGGTAGGAAAGATTTATCAAAAAAAAAAAACCATGTAATCTAAACATATACCCACAATTTAAAGAGAAACACGTTCAAGAGAGTGTTAGAGATGAATATAAAATGTATGTTCATCCTCTTTCAACGCTTGCCCACATTATGATATATGCATGTGTTACAATATTGCTCATGACTTCTCAAGAGGAGTGAAGAGTCAACATCATGCTACCTTTAGAGGACATTTTTGATCGGAACACGCACGTTCATCGAAGGGTGAAAAGTCATGTCAATCTTTAAGTGTTTTTCTAGTGTTTAATTGCAAATTATGACAAATTTGTACCTTACAACCATATGCATTTAACTCCAAAACCACTCATTGAAATTGACAATGAAACTAGCAATTTGAACGTAGTTTCCAATTAAATCCTTTATTTGTGGGTCGAGTAGTGTTGCATGGTCAAATTGTTCTTTTTAAAAAAATTATTTTAAACATTTTATTTATCCACGTACATGTTACCTTAGTAACTAAAATCTCATAAAACTAACATATTTAACATTCTCAAGTCACAGTGCATCACTAACATTCATTATAAATGTCAAATATTCTTGATTTTCATAATAATCTTAAAAGTAGGGTGAGATAAGGTTGGATTGTGACCCTTTTTTTTTCCCGGTGGTTCGTGTTGATCTAAAAAAAATGTTAACTCATGAATCACCCCAAATTTTTAGTTTTCCAAAAATTCAACCCATCCAAAATCGAACAAATAACAATCAAATCTTTATCATTAAGATTGGGTAGTCTTGGGTTGTGGGTTCTTTATATGAAAGATGAAAACTCACAAAATTTGGTGTCAATCGAACACTCGACGGACACTCCACGGGATTGCATGATTGATCGCCAAATTCATGTTTACTCTAGAAAAACTAGAAATGCTTCAAAATATACTATACCAGAAAGGATGGTATCAGCTCTCCACTACCCTTGGGCTCTATGGCATAAACAAGCTACCATATGGCACCTACGTATGTCTTGCTTGAGCAACCGTTATGAGAAAAGTGTATCAGACATTTTTCTTTTAAATGGGTCTTCCAAGGACAGTGTTAGATGGCACGAGTGTGTCGACATTGCGCTCAACCCATTTGTTGGAGGTTGATATATACACTTGTTATCGGGTACGAAGTCCATAAATGACATGGCATGGACACGGGAGGGTTTATGTCTCGATAGAACTTGAATGTATGAATATTCAAGATGTCTCGTAGATATGATCGACACGTGAGTCAATTTTTTATAGACATGTCCGAGCAAGTCAAGATGGTCTAGCTGTCTCGAGACATTGAATGACATTACGATACATGGGTTATATTGTTGGGAACCCTAAACCCTAAACCCTAAACCCTAAACCCTAATATTGACATAATACAAGTAAGTGGATCGATCAAGTAGCCCAACTCTAAAGAAAAATTGCTTGTGAGAGACTTTGGCCTAGAGTAGAGGGAAGGTCGAGCCACATAACTTGGCCTAGAATAGAGGCAAGTCAGCTGAAGTTGCAGATTACAACATGCACACATCAGCAAAGTATATGGTTAAATAAACTTGAATTCTTTGTGAGTTGTGTTTGGTTAGCAAAACGAACCTTGCCTAAGGTCCAACAAAGTCACAAAATTGGACAAAATATATGAACGGGCCTTAAGTTCCCCTTAAGTTGTGGCCGATGCATGAACAACTTAAGTTGTGGCCGATGCATGAACTGACGATCCCAACGGTTGATAAAGTGCTGCATCGTTAAATAGAGGGGCATAAGCATAAAGATCAACTAGTTGTACCAATAGTGATGAGCCAGCAACTTAAGGAGCCCATTTAAGACCCTAAAGATTTTTATACAACAAACAAGCATGAGGTAAGAAAGATTTATGGTGAAAACGACACACACATAGAGAAGTCCGAGGTGAGGCGGTATCCAAAGTGGAGTAAGACGGGTCAGGGTCAGATTGGAGATAGGAAATGTAATCTTCGTCTCATCCTAATTTAACTAATAAGAAAATTTTCTCTCTGCTCCCTCCATTTATTGCTTAAACAAGGATTCCCTATCTCTCCATTTGGACATCACACAAAGAAAAAAGCAAGACTTCATTGGCTAGTCAGCATGCCCATACTACCTGTCTAACCCTCCGCTCCAAGAGACGGTAGATCGAAAAGTGCAGGTCTCTATTAAAACTTTGGCCCTACAAGTTAAATAAACATCTCTACATTACACTTTCTCCTTTTAAATGCCCATATAGAAAAATGAGACTAAATCTAGAAAAGTTAAATCCGTCAACCAGATGATATGTCTTGGCGACTAATCTTGCCTTACATCGAGCAGTAGAATTGACGGTTAATACGTCTTTGTCAACTAATTTAGCAACTAATGATACATCTTAGCAACTAATCTTATTCACGAGTAGGTTTTGAGCCCAACTCTTTTGGAAAACACTCCATACTTTTATTTATTAATCAAGAAGATATTACAAAGACATTTTGTATAAACTACTACCGTAGAAACTGGACGAAGCTATTTATTTCTATGCACCGTTATTTCCTCATCTTTTCAACATAGAATCCTCGACATTGTAACCTATTCGAATAACTTTACCGATCTAGTTTGGTTTAGTTCTAGTCAATTTGGTGTGGGAATCACGACTCATGAACATTCAAGAAAGTAGCCACGTAGAAGAAGGATTCAAAAGGACTAGGTTAAGAAGAAGTTATAAATACAAAAGGTACACGTGTAAGGTATTGACAGGGTCCACCGTGAAGAGTCCACGTGGCTTTCTAATTTGCATGCCAGATCACGATGAGATGACAGCCAAACGCGCCTACCAGTTGTCTAATGTCCTATGACGATAATTTATCTATTTTTTTTTTTTATAAATAAAAGCAATAAAATTTGGAAAAATTAATTATCTATTTCATGGAAGTAGTTGGAAGTTGGTTGATGTGGCTGCACCTTCCAAGTCACGAGTGACCTCATCAATGGCGATAATTTTGACCCTTTACTCTTCTTTATTTTTTATCATTAATATTTTTTTTTTAAAAAAAAAATAACTGTCAACTATGGTTAGGAGTTCGTGTGTTTAGAGTTAATTGAGACATTTTTTAGATCCAATCCAATTATTATGAGACTTAAATGTTTTTAACCTTAAATAACCAACCAAACCCAACTAACCTAACTAATTTTTGTCGTGTCCATTTGGTTTGTGTTATTCAATAATTTATTCAATAGACATTTATTTACTAATTTTTAAATATTTAATCTATATTTATACTTCAATATGAATATATATTTTGAAAAATTTGAACTTAATTGAACCCAACTAAGTTCCTAACCTAACCAAACTTAAAGTTGATCGAGGTTTTCGAGTCATTTCATTTTTTTAATGCCCCTAAAAAAATTAAATAATTAAAGATCTATTAAATTATTAATTATATAATTAAATATTTAAAAAATTATTAGACAAAATTTAAAAAAAATAAAATATTTTGGCGTGAACCAATTGAGTTTAAACACTAGTGGGTTTTGCCACGTAACCATCTCTTTCCTTTACTCATTAATTGAATCTTATTTTCATTTACTTTAGTCTCCAACCAATCACCACCTCTCTTCCAACCAACTACTCATCCCCATGCCCTAATTTTTAATGCCATTTTCTCTCTATTTATATACATTCCTCTTTCCATATCAACATCTCATTCCTACATTTGGGTATTACATATTGCCATGGCTCCTTCATCACCCAACAATGTTGTGTGTGTTATGGATGCTTCGACCCCTCTCGGCATCGCGCTTGTTGACCGTCTCCTCCGTCTCAAGTTCACCGTCCATGTCGCTATTCACTCGAATATCAGCGAGTTCATGTTCAATGGATATGACAATAAGAGCCTCAAGATCTTCCACTCTGACCCGTTTGATTACCATAGCATAGTTGATGCGTTGAGAGGGTGTTGTGGATTGTTTTACACGTTTGATCCTCCTCGACACCAATCCACCTTTGATGACGATGTAAGTTTAGTTCTTCTTGTTTATATTTGTATAGACGTCCTAAAAATATTGATGAAAATTATGGTCAAAATATTGAAGGAAATGATGGTAATAGGAGAGATGGAGGTGAGAGCGGCACATAATGTGTTGGAGGCTTGTGCTCAAACTAACACTATTGATAAGGTTGTCTTTACATCTTCTGTCGCTGCTGTTATTTGGGGGCAAGATAGTAATTCCACATCTGTCTCTCATTTAGACGAGAGATTTTGGAGTGATGTTCACTTTTGCCGCAAATTTAAGGTATTAATGTTCCTCCCTAATAAATTATGTCAAAATTGTTTATAAAATAAAAAATAGATGATTTGTGAAATTTAACATAAATACCAAATTAAAAAAATTTAAACTATAGAGAAAAATATGTGAATTGAAGTAATTAAATTACAACTATGCCCCTGAATCATTGAACAGCTGTGGCATGGGCTGTCAAAGACGCTAGCAGAGAAGACTGCATGGGCATTAGCTAGGGACAGAGGAGTCAACATGGTATCGGTCAACGCAGGGCTGTTGGTGGGCCCCGATTTGACCATTGATAATCCGTATTTAAAAGGAGCGGCGGAGATGTATGAAAGTGGATTATTTGTGACCGTTGATTTGAACTACTTGGTGGAGGCCCACATTCGTGTGTTCCAAGATCTCTCATCGTACGGTCGGTACATCTGTTTCAACCACGCCATCAACACTAATGATGATGCAGCTGATCTCGCCCGCAAATTGACGTCTTTGCCCCCAGGGTTAGTGCCTTTTTTTTTTTTTTTTAGTTTTTCCATTTTTTCTTATTATTTCTTATTTATTTTTTTATTTTTTTAATTATGTTGATTTACAGAGAAGAGCAGCAATTTACGAGGGAGATTCCACAGAGAATAAGCAACAAGAAGCTGAACAAATTGTTGATGAATTTTAAGGGAGAAAGCAAATAGATTGAAGGATAGTTCAATTTTATTTTTAAAAAATAAAATAAAAATGTGTATTATATTAGTCTCCTAAGAGATTAATCCAAGTGATATATGAGAGATATGAGAAAAGTGTCTCGATGGTGTATGTATAGATTATGTAATGGTCCAGGCTCATCGCTAGCAGATATTGTCTTAAAACGTGTCTTCTACAGAAAAGTTTTCATACCCTTATAAAGGGTGTTTCGTTCTCTTCTCCAACCAATGTGGGATTCTCACAATCCACCCCCCTTCGGGGCCAACGTCCTTAGTGGCACATCGGCTCATGTCATCAGCTCGTGTAATCCACCCCCCTTCTGGGCAACGTCCTTACTGGCACATCGGCTCATGTCTACTCCCTTCGGGGAACCGTCCTTACTGGCACATCAGCTCGTGTCTACTCTCTTCGGGAAACCGTCCTTACTGGCACATCGGCTCGTGTCTACTCCCTTCGGGGAACCGTCCTTACTGGCACATCGGCTCGTGTCTACTCTCTTCGGGGAAGAGCCTCCTCGTTGGCATATAGTCTGGTGTTTGGCTCTGATACCATTTGTAACGGCCTAAGCCCATTGCAAGCATATATTGTTCTCTTTGGACTTTCTGTCGGGCTTTTCCTCAATTCTTTAAAATGCTTCTACTAGGAAAAGGTTTCCACACCCTTATAAAGAATGTTTCGCTCCTCCCCAACCAATGTGGGATTCTCACAAATTACTACGGGATACAAATTTTTAAATCTATTTTCAATAGTTTTAAAGAAGCAACCACATTGTGGCCAGAGACGTCCATTTAACCTACACAGATGTGGAATCTTTATTTAAAAGGAAAATGGGACGAGAAGTGGAAGAGAGATTTCTACTTGCTAACTAAATATGGCCGGTGAGAAAAAGCAAGTCTATTAGATGCCTTAGGAAAGTGTGTGCCAATTTTCTTATTGTTAGGAACCGCTTTCAACATTCGTATGATATTGTCTATCTTTTGAGTATAGACTCTCATGATTTTTACTTTTGGTTTGTTTAAAAGATCTCGTACTAATGAAGATAGTATTCCTTCTGTATATCCTCGTGATTTTTCTCTTATTAGACAATGTGGGACTTTAACAAGCCTCAACAATTCTCCTCTCGAACAAAGCACACCATAAAGCGAGCCTTTCAACAACCTTCCCTTAATTGAGGCTCAACTCTTCTCGAAAGTCTTCGAATGAAGTACGCCCTTTATTCAATACTTGAGTCACTCTGACTGTACTTTTGAGACTCACAACCTTTTTGTTCGACACTTGAGAATTATATTGATATGATTAAGTTAAGATAAGGGTATGACTATGATATCATGTTGTTGAACACACTTTATGGAAAACATTCACACTTTTCTTAAAACCAATGAAAAAGAAGTTAGAAGACAGTTTGTAAAATACTACTACGTGTTGCTTCGCTTGGAATAACTTGTGACGAAATATCTAGACAATGAACTCACACAATTATTGAACTTGACCCTATTGAGCTAATTATGATACTTTAACACTCATCTCTACTAGTTCACATTCACCATACCACGTTGGTCATCCGTCTTTTATGATAGTTGCATTGGCATACTTAGAATTTGGCCTTTGAATTCTTTTCGATCATCTAAGTTGTGAGGTACTAGTTTGTTTTCACTGAATTCACTTCCTCAACACTGGTCCTCATTCATCATATCACGTTGGTCATTCGTCCTTTATAATAGTTGCATTAACGAACTTAGGATTTGACTTTCAAATTCTTTTGACCATCTAAGTTGTTTTGATTTTTTTTTTTTTTTTAATTGAGTTTACTTGGTTGAGTCACTTCTTGCTCAAGAACATAAGTATCACTTGGATCTTCAAGTACATTAACCCTTGACCAAATGTGTGTAGTTTGCTCTCCCATCTTCTATGGTAGAACTTCTTCTATGTTGTTTGAGTCTGTCAAGACTTTCTTGTTCGAGGAGCACCATGAAGATATTTCATCAAACCTATATCTCTTGCGGTGTAACATCTTCCAATTGTTGGATCACAACACTTCCACTCTAAATCTACAACTCCACATACCCTATTTCATCCATCTAACATAATTCATCTACCGGTTAAGGTTTTAATGCTTATATCATTCAACTGGTAAGTGTTAGTATCATTTGTCTCTAGATCATCAAACTTATCAATAATATCATCACTTGTGAGAATGACCTCAACCTCTTGCTTACCATCATGAAAAGGAAGTGTTTTTTTTTTTTTTTTTTTATGGAGTTTGCTTGAATACTTGTTATCCACGTAGCTTGAAGTCACCTCTCCTCTAATTTGTCCACTCTCTTTGATAATCTTCAAATCCTTAGGATCAGTTTTACACGTGGACTCGAAACTAAAGTTAACAATCTTATTGATCTATGTTACTGGCAAAGGTGTTTGGGTTTGAGTATCTTGAATCAATTATCCAAATCCTTGGACTTAGTGACATTTTTTCTGCAATTGTAGCAAATACTTTCAAATCTCTTCATTTGAGAACTTTTGTTGTCGTTCTTCTAATCTCTCGAAGCTTATGCAGGATGACTTCTTCTTTTGCCAGCATTTTTGTATCCACCTGCACTTCTTCGTCACCCTTCAGCGTGACGACTTTCATTGCTTAGCCATCGCTTTTTGGCTGGCTAGCAAATTTTCAAACTCTACAAGTGATGATCGAGCGGATCATCCATATACAAAGTAATAATGAAGCTTTTATACTTTGGTCGCAATCTGTGGATGATGATTCTTTGATGATCCTTTTATTCGAGCTACTCTGATGATAGACTCTTAATCTAGTTCAGTAATCTCTCGATAGATCCATTTGACCTTGTGGAAGTACTGAGCAATCATCATATCGCATTGTGAGATTGATAACGACTTGTTCTTTAGAAGTTGTAACCTTGCATGTTTTTCTTTGAGAAAAGCGTCTCAAACGTGTCTCATACTCGAGAAAAACATCTCAAATGTGTCTCATACCCTTTCAGTATCTTATCATCCCGAATGTGATCCAACATCTCTTCTTCAATTGTGGTTTTCAAGGCAAACATTGCCTTCCATTTCTTCATTTCCTTGTAGATATGACATCATGCATGTCCTGCCGTTATAGTTGTTGCTGTTGAGTTTCTTGATTCCTCCTACGATTTAGAGATCACCCAATCGTGTTGGTTGACATGAAGAAACTTATTCACTAATAATCTCAAGAAGTTATTCCTGATGTGAAAGATTAGTCAAAACTACAACCACAAATCATACTAAGAGTTTCAAGAGATATAACAACATATACCACCTCGCTTGGATACCAGATTAGAAACAACAATCCTCCACATTGGTATGATATTGTTTACTCTTAGTATAAGCTTTCATAACTTTACCCAAAAAGCTTCGTACAAATGAAGAAAATGTCCCTTACTTATATATCAATGATTTTTCCCTTAATTAAATAATGTGGGACTCCAACAATTCTCAACACGCTCATATGTAAAAACTTATTCAAATTGCATGAATTAGTAGACCGATCACTCACTAAAAATGTTCCCTCTACTATGAGCGATCATTTTCAAAACTAGTTAGGAATCGACTCCATGAGACTAGCCCAAATCCAACCCGTTTTTTTTTTTTTTTTGAAAGGCATCATATCATGCTATTATTATCTTTCATGGTAGTCTCGAAACTTTGTGTATGTAATATATGTCCACTTTTGAAAACTTTGGCTTAACTTTGGCCAAATCCAACCATACTATTATTATTTTTGATTGATTATGTTTGAAATAGCTTTACAAACGTTTAAGTCTATGAGAATGTTTAAAGCGAAATACTATTAAGAATACATATTTACATTAAACAAATCATGAAATGAAATTCTAATCAAATGAGATTTTCAATTAAGAATGATTTTTTAAATTCATCACAAGCAACTTTGTGGCATAAGAATTCCCGTACTTGATCCTCCAACGTTGTTGCATGTCGATGTCGATGCCTTGTTCTTATACGTAAGCTTGATGTCCTCCAAACGTACGTTATCACATGGATTAGTAGAGCTGCAATCAAATGTCATAGCCTCTGATGTTGCTGATGTTCCTCCAATGTTTTTGTACCTCACATCGCTAATCTTCACTCCAGCACTCTTTAAAACAACAAAAACAACAATTTAATAGTTTATTTCGACACCGATTAATGATTTAACGTACTTGTAAAAGGAAAACAGCTTAGTTACCTGACCAGGACAACCTACATTGTCCGGACAATAATTTTGATCGATTATGATGGGATTCTTAACATTGTTCATAACGATGTTCTCAAACACAACATGTTTTACAAAACCATTGCCAGGCCTCGCCCACGTCTTTATCCTCACACCATTATCGGATTTAGTGAACACTGTGTTCATCAATGTTACATTTTGGACGCCTTGTTCGTCAAACTCTTTTCCCAAGCTCCCAATACTGCATTATTATTATTATTATTATTATTATTATTATTATTATTATTATTATTATTATTTGAGAATAGATCATAAAATTGTTTGATATGTTGTAAAGAATTGATTCATTCATTACCTTACGCCATGGCCAGGCCCACATTTGATATGAGCCATAAACAAATTCTTAGTTCCATCTCCAATGGATATGCAATCATCACCAGTTTGGATGGTAGTTCCTGTGATGGTTACATCGGTTGATGACTGCACATGAATGCCGTCAGTATTGGGGCTTTGGTCGGGAGCCATTATCTTCACATTCTTAACCAATACATTATTGCAACTGTTAATTGTAATATGAGACTGCCGGCTATTGATTGATGTCAGCCCACTTAAATAGATGTTGTTCGCCCAATTGAATGTTAGTGACTGCATCAATTCACCAAAGAAAAAAAAAACATTGTTACTACCGATAACGATGGCGGGATGGAATCCCACATTGACTAATTTACAGGACGATCGTGAGTTTGTAAATGAGGAATACATCTCCATTGGTACGAGGTCTTTTGGAGAATCCCAAAGCAAAGCCATGAGATATTATGTTGAAAGTAGACAATATCGTACCATTATAGAGAGTTGTGATTTCTAACATGGTATCAGAGTCATACCCTTAATTTAGCCATATCAATAGAATCTTCATATGTCGAACAAAGAATTGTGAGTCTCGAAGGTGTAGTCAAAAGTGACTGACGTGTCGAGCAAAAGGATATTTTGTTCGAGAGCTCCAGAAAAGGAGTCGAGGGTTCTATAGGCCTCAGGGGAGGAGGTTCTATGGTGTAATTTGTTTGAGAAGAGGATTGTTGGGAGGGATAAGTAAGGAATACATCTCTGTTCGTAAAAGACGTTTTGGGAAAGCCCAAATAAACCACGAGAGCTGGTCAAAGTGTAAGGACAGTTAAAGTAATTATATTAATAATTATATGGTTAAGGTTTAAGACGACATACCCTAGCTCCCGGTGGACAATCCTTTCCAGAGTCCCTGCAGGCCCAATACGAAGCGCCCTTTGCGTCAATGTTGCCGCCGAAGAAAGAAACATCGGTAACTTTAATGAACAAAATCCAATACCCAGAACTTCCAAGGGCACGGAAGTCTAGAGGTGCCACAAGGGTTCCATTCAAACGGAAGGTAATCTTGTTCTTACATGGCCCTCTGAATGTGATGGGTTTGAGCAAGAATCTTCCCTTAGGGACATTGATGGTGGACGGCGTGGAGGAGGTGCAGGCCGATGTCCATGCCTTGAGAAAGGGTCGAGTCGAGTCGGTTTTACCGTCGGGTTTTGCACCATAAGTAATCACATTGTAAGTGGCTGCACTTGAAAGTTGAATGAAGAAATAGAAGGAGGAGATGATGAGAAGTAATGCTTTGATTGTGTTGGCCATTTTTGGAGAAGAGAAGATGATGGGATATGAGAGGCATAACAAATGGGTAGTGTTATTTATAGTGATAGAAATTGGAGTGACATGCACTTCTCCATGTGCATGAATATGCCTAATTGAGGCGGCGGCTGTTAAGCGGTGGTTTGATGCAAATGAGGGAAATCTTCTCGCCGCAATCCTTATGCATTTTCCTTTGTTTATCGCACAAATTGTGTGCTTCTTTTTCACGTAAATTTGGATACATACATTCTTGTGTTTCCTGTTACGTAAACAATAAGTAAGTTTACGTTGAAACTTTGGTGTGGATAGTGAAAGCCCTTGTGATGCACGGTCTCCAAATGAATTAAATATATGACAATCTTGATTGGTTGTACGAAAACAGCCATTCGTACGTTTGCCGATTGGTCTTCCCTTGAATGCCAAAGCGTAGCCAT
This sequence comes from Cucurbita maxima, assembly GCF_002738345.1. Lineage (NCBI taxonomy): Eukaryota > Viridiplantae > Streptophyta > Magnoliopsida > Cucurbitales > Cucurbitaceae > Cucurbita > Cucurbita maxima. The sequence goes on from NW_019272027.1 coordinate 2,626,361, forward strand.
ATAGCTACGGCACCCATTTTCATGAGTTATATATATTTTTTAATCATTTTCTTGCATTAATAGGTAAGATAGCTTCGTAGAACAGAAGAAAGCAGGCGGACAGCTTTGATTCCTATCTCAACATGAATAATTTTAGATATTCTTAGATATACATAAGCTATGTTGATACCAAACATAGCATATGTGATGTTCCAAAGTTTGACTACACGGTTGCTAGTAGAAGCTAATGATCTATTAATGGGCTTTAAGGTCATGAGTAAAAAATCAATAGATTATCGTAAAGGAATGAAAAAAAGACACTTAAGTGAAGGAAACGGACAATAACGAAAGAGAAAATATTCGTTTAGCAAGTAGAGGTAGTGGAAGAGAAGGATTTCGCAGCAGCCATGGTGGTTGTGGATACAGGAATAGAGGGAAAAATGATGGACAAAGATAATTCAATGAGCAAAGTAACATAAGGAATGTCATTCGATACTATTGCAGAAGATATGAGCATATAAAAACTTATAGTTGGTATAAACATCAACAAAAGAATTTTGGAGCAGAAAATGGAGAAGAAGAAATGTTTTTTATGATTTGTATTGATATTAACCCAAAAAAGGTGATTTATGGTTTGATGATAGGGGATGCTCGAACTATATGACAAGCACAAAATCTTTATTCTAAAAGCTTGATGAGAGCCAAATAATTAAGGTGCAACTTGACAATGCAAGAGAGATGCAAGTTGAGGTAAAAGACACAATAAAAGTTTAAACCAGTCATAGTAAGATAAAACTATAAGAAAGTTTGAAACAAGTCATAGTAAGATAAAACTATTAGAAAGTGTTCAATTTGTGTTCGATTTTAGGTACAATTTATTGAGTGTTGAACAATGGATGACTAGAAGACATTATGTTCTATTTGATGACAACACATAGTTTCATTACAAATAAGAATTAAGGCCATAAAGTTCAAATTGTCATGACTTCAAATAAGAGGTTTCCATTGGATGTTTCTAACATGGGGGATTTAGCTTTTGCGGCTAGCATAGAAGATGACACGATATTATGGCATCTGAGATATGGACATCTTCATATGAAGAGCCTGAAAATACTCTAGTATAAATGTATGGTCTTCAGGTTACCAAAAATTGATCAATTAGTTTATGTTAATGAAGCGTTTATGACAAGCAAACTAGGAAGTTTATTTCCGCTAGAAAAGTTAAAAGTAACTTCAAATTGTATAGAACTAATTCATGCTGATTTATGTACGTCAATGCAAACTAAATTCGGGCAGGAGTAAATATTTTGTACTATTTATTGATGCCTATAGTCGCATGCTAAGCTTACATCCTACTAAGTCAGAAAGTTTTCATAAGTTTCAAAATTTTAAAGCTATGGCAGAGAACCAAAGTGGCTGTCATATTAAAGTTCTTCGTACGGATAGAGGTGGTGGTTTCATATCTAGAGAATTCAATCTGTTTTGTGAAGAAAAGGGTATCCAAAAGGAGTTAACAACCCCTTACACTCCACAACAAAATGGAATCGTTGAACAAAAAAATCGAACTTGTTGGGATATGGAGCCTGATGCATATTTAGAGTAAAAATGTGCTAGAGACATATTTGGTAGATATTTGGTAACTACATGGTAGATATATATATGTGAGATATTTCGTAAAATCTAGTAGGGATATATAGGGTAGATATTTCGTAAAGATTTACCGGAGCAATATTTAGTAAACTGAAACCATATATATACCTCATATGCATGCTTTCCAAATGTACTCTCTTCATTTTCTGTCTTCTATGTTGTACAAACCTGAAGTCATCAATAAAACCTTTAGCCAATATACCTCCTTGAATTTTCTCTCTTCTGTTCTTTGTGTTCATCTTGATCGAGTGTGTGCGTTGTTGTGTGATCCTAACATAACTGTTGTGGAGATAACAAGAAGTATGTTACAAGCAATAAGACTTTCAAACCAATTTCGGGCAAATGTTGTAGCAATATCTGTTTATCTATTAAATCTCTCACCATCAAAGGCTTGTTATGAATCAAACTTCTTATGAAGCATGACATGGAAGGAAACCATTTGTAAGTGATTTAACCGTCTTTGCTTGTGTTGCTTATGATTTGAAAATTCCTCAAATTCGTCAAAAACTTGATGAAAAATCTGAAAAGTACATTTTCATTTGCGATTGTACTCAACAAAGGCATATAAGTTATACAACCCTATTAATGAAAAGATTTCACTTAAAAGGCATGAAATGTTTTGATTAAAATGTAAGTTGGGATTGAAGTAAAGAGTAGGAGGAGCAAGAGATTACAGTTGAAGTTTCACCAGATGGAGAGACAAGAGTTAACTCTGGTGCATCTTCTAGTGCCTCTACTACTACACAAAATTTGTCAAATTTATCATCTTCAATATCACTAAACAACCACTCTTTTCTTGGAAAATCTTTGGATGAGACGCTGCCAAGAAAATAAAAATATGTAGCTGACATATATGCATCATGTCAATTTTCTCTTTCAGACCCTATAAGTTATGAAGAAAAAATAAGATTGACAAAAAGTCATGGTGGAAGAGACCGAGACAATTGAGAAAAAATAAAACATGGGAGATGATTTACTTATTAAATGAAAAAAATGCAATTAACTTGAAATGGGTACCAAATGGAAGCATACAAAAAAACATAAGATATCTTATGGCAAAAGGTTATGCACAATAACAAGGTATAGACTTTAAAGAAACTCTCTCCAGTAGCTCGCTTTGAAATAATAAGAACTATTCTAGCATTAATAGCAGAATTGTGGTGGCTTGTTTATATGTTTCATGTCAAGTCAACATTTCTTAACGAAAATTTACAAGAAGAGGTATATGTAGCACAACAGAAGAATTAATAAAGAAAGACAAAGAAACTAAGGGATACAAGCTAATAAGTACATTATATGGATTAAAGTAGGCCCCTCGAGTTTGATATAACAAGATTAATGGGTATTTTTAAGAAAAATGATGAGATGTGAGAATGAACCTACTTTATATGTGAAGAAGAAAGATAAAAGTGATTTCGTACATCAAGTTGAAGATGAGATTTTTATTTCACAAAGAAAATATACCAAAGATATTATGAGTAAATTTATTATACTTCACCATGAGGATGAAACAGAAATGGTAGATGGTACAAGGCTCAAAAGCTTAGTTGACGGATTAATTTACTTAACACTTACACGACCCGACGTTGTATTTTCTACTGGTATTATTTATAAGTTTATGCAACGATCCTTCAAAGGTTCATTATGGATCAGTAAAAAGAGTCTTAGTTTATGTTTTCGGAACTATGAAGTATGAAAATTGGTATTCTAAATTTTCTAATTTCTAATTATATGGGTTCACTAATAGGGATTGGGCATGATCATTAGATGATAGTGTAAAGACCGGGCTGACTCAATGACTCCAAAAAGACAGGTAAATTTTTCGCGAAATAAAACAACCAAATTTAAAACATAACATACATTATATTTATATTATATCAAAATAAAGTTTATACAAAGTACTTAAAACACAACACAACAGTTAAAACACAAAATAAGGAACGACACAAAATATTATAAAATAAAAAAGGGTGAAGGACGACAGGTGAGGTTTTTCTATGGCATCGCTCCTAACTCCTTAGTACCTGAAAAAAATGGAAAATAAGGAATAAGAACAAAGACTCAGTAAGCAGCCAACTTGTAAGCTCTTAATCGTGTCCTTGATATGCTATGGTATCACAATCTTTCTTTTCTCATTCTTGTTCTTGTCGCAAGTACTTAGACCCTTTAGTTATTGGTCTTGATTTGTGGGTTTGTATCATGTTCTATCCAAAACCTTGGTCTTTGGATTCTGAAACCTTGATTATTTCTAACGACCTTAGTTCTATGGTTCTTGTTCTTATTCTTAGAACTTGAATCTTGATCCATGTTCTAATCCTTGATCTTTCTCTGATTCTTGGTTCTTATTCTAGTCCTTTATCTTTCTCTAAGGGCCTTAGTATTATTTTGCATGTGACGAGTTGCTCTATGCATCGAGTGACACGTGTCAACATGCTCCTCCTCTCGCCAGTTGACATGTGGCTTGTCGGGAAATTTTTTCACTCCTCCTAGAAATCACAAAGCATAAGTGATTAGGTTTTTCCCACTTTCCTCATTTTCATATCTTTTAATCTATAACTCATTTTGATTCGATTTCTTTAGCAAAGTTGTATATCTTAATTCAAACTATGTCCTACTATTTTTTTTCTTGAATTTTACTTCAACATTGACCTATTTATGGACATCGGAAATAGGTACATTCCCTCTTTACCATTCTTGGAAAGAACTCTTGGAACAACATTTTCAAGCCAAGTTTTTGGCCAAGTTCCTTCATGAAAGATGTGAAAGAATCTTTCCTAGATGAACATATCAAAATTTCAGCCCTCAATTCGTAATGGAAAGTCTCGGATCTAAAAAAAAATTATGGAAGATTACCTCGTGGATCTTCTCGACTCTTGACCGAAAATGGAACTCCGGTCACCCAAAAAGCCTTCTTCCTCCCAAGAATAAGTCCTTACTCCTAGATCGTGGCTAGAGACGACTTCCACGGTAGTCCAGCGAGTTTTATGGCCGCTGTTTCTTGCTCTCACTCCAAAACTTTCCCTCTCTTCGTTTTTTATTTGCCCAAGGCCTCTCATGAACCCATAAAGTAACTTAAGGGTATCATGAACCCATAAAGTAACTTAAGGGTAAAATGACCGTAATGCTCCTTAGTTGACTTTGACCAGATATATGCATATATTTATTTCCTTTTATTTATTTTTTTCTTCCTTTCCTTTCCTTTTCTTGGGTGGTAAGGCCCAACTGTGGGAGCTTTAAAACAAAATATACCATTTATTCAACATTTGAGTCATTTTCACTCTACCTTCGAGATTCATAATTTTTTTTGTTCGACACTTGAAGATTTTATTGACATGATTAAGTTGAGATAATGGTATGACTCTATATCATGTTGTTGATCACAACCTATTTTTATTAAGACTAATCAAGAAGAAATTAGAAGATATTTTGTAGGATACTACTACCGATCCCTTTGCTTGGAATAACTTGTGTTGTAAATCTTAATGGGGTGGAGGGATATTGATAGTAAAAGATAGACGACCACACGTTTATTCTTAAAATATCTAAATGTTTATTTTTAAAATAATTAGATTTCTTTATTCTTAAGATATCTAAATTCCTAAAATACTCAAATATCTTTATTCATAAAAGATATAGATAATTAACTAGTCCTACCTTATTCATCTTACTACATTGGTCATCAATCTTTTATATTAATTGCATCCATATACTTAGGATTTGACTTTCAAATTCTTTCTTACATCTAAGTTATTGAGATACTATTTTACTTTCCCTGAATTCACCTCCTATAATAGTTGGTTGGCATACTTAAGATTTGACTTTCAAATTCTTTGTTTCCTTTCTAGTGAGTTCACTGGTTGATCACCACAAAGATATTTCAAGTGAGTTCACTGGTTGATCACCACAAAGATATTTCATCAAAACCTATTTCTCTTGGAGTTTAACATTTTTCGTTTGTTGGATGTTGAGATATAATATTTGGAGAATATATTAGTTATGAAATATATCTTAAATATTATATTTTAATATTCTTTCCTTTATGATTTGATAGCTTGTATCCTATTTAAATGATATGAATATCAATAGGAATACACACTTTCGATCCCAATTTTATTTCTCATTCTTAACATTAGATCATAAAACTTCCACCCTAAATCTACAAGTCCACATACCCTATTTCATCCATCTGATACAAATCATCCGCCTATTGAGGTTTTAATGCTTATATTATTTTCTAGATCATCAAATTTATCAAGAATCTCATCACTTAGTGAGAATGACATCCTTGTATGATATTGTGAGAATACTAACGAATCATAGAGGAGTTTCAAGAGATATGACAACCTATGCCAACCTCGCTTGGATACTAGATTAGGAACAACAACTCTCAATGTGGGACTCCAACAATCCTCAACACCTTGCATGTGGCTTGTACATGATAACTTCTTCAAATTTACGTGAATTAGAAGACTGATCCCTCATTGAAAATGTTCCCTCCAGCATGAGCGATCATTTTTTAAACTAATTAGGAATCGACACCACAAGACTGTTAAGATATGATTCAAAGTATTCAAAATGAAGATATGATTTAAAGTAGTTGAGATATGATTCAAATATTCAAACTACCAAGATTTTAGGAGATTTTAGGAGATTGTTAGTAGATTTGAATTTAATTTCCATGATTTACTATTTATGGTCCAGTGTATAACGTATAAATACTGGAATTGTGTAACCCTCTAAGCATCAAGTCAGTAGACAAGAATAAAGCATTGCAGCATCATCTATTCTATCTATTCTTATCTCTTTCACTATCCCTATTTCCAACAATTTTGGTATCAGAGCCAAGTTCGTTCGACACGAGGGCGAGTGCTTATTTTCTTTCACAAAACAAAAATGGCAGTAGCTGGCTTTTCTTCCTCCGCACCGTTGTTACCGATCTTTAATGGTGAGAAATATGAGCGGTGGAGCATCAAGATGAAGACCTTGCTCAAATCGCAAGAGCTATGGGACTTGGTGGAGCATGAGTTTGTTGATGTATTAGAACCCACAATAGAAGAAGATGAGAGACTAAGGAAACCAAGAAAAACGATGCCAAGGCTTTATTCATTATTCAGCAGTTAATGAGACTATCTTCTCACGAATTGCAGCAGCAACCACATCAAAGCAGGCATGGTCAATTCTACATAAGGAGTTTCTAGGAGATTCAAAGGTCATGACAGTGAAATTGCAATCTCTAAGACGTGATTTTGAAACTCTACTCATTTACGAATCTTTGGCTGTGTTGCTTATGCTTTGAAACATCCTCAAATTCGTCAAAAGCTTGATGAAAAATCTGAAAAATGCATTTTCATTGGCTATTGTACTCAATCAAAGACATATAAATTATACAACCCCATCAATGAAAAGATTTAGTTAGAAGGGATGTGATATTTAATGAAAACGTGAGTTGGGATTGGAGTAAAGAACAGGAGCAGCAAAAGATTACAGTTGAAGTTTCCCCAAATGAAGAGACAAGGGGCAAAAGATTACAGTTGAAGTTTCCCCAAATGAAGAGACAAGGGTTGACTCCAGTACATCTCCCAGTGCATCCACTGCAACGCAAAGTGTGTCAAATTCATCATCTTCAGCATCACTAAACAACAATTCTTCTTTTGAAGAACTTTCAGATGAGACACCTACAAGGAAGTATAAATCTTTAGCTGACATATATGCATCCTGTCAATTTGCTCTTACTGTTTCAGACCCTATGAATTATGAAGAAGCAACTGAAAAAGAAGACGGCAAGAAAGCCATGGCAGTAGAGATGCAGTTCGTTAAGAAAGATGGAACATGGGATATGGTTGACCTACCAAACGAAAAGTTTTATGGAGATTTACAAGAAGAGGTTTATGTAACACCGCTAGAGGAATTCATAAAGAATGACAAAGAAACAAAGGTATACAAGCTAAGACAGACATTGTATGGGTTAAAGCAGACATATTTACGAAGGCCTTGTCAAAAGAAAAGCTTTGTACTTGACATCTGCAACTTTGAATCAAGGGGGAGTGTTGAGATATGATTCAAAGTATTCAAAATGAAGATATGATTTAAAGTAGTTGAGATATGATTCAAATATTCAAACTACCGAGATTTTAGAAGATTGTTAGTAGATTTGAATTTATCTAGATTTCCATGATTTACTCTTTCCCAGTGTATATATAAATACTGGAATTGTGTAACCGTGCTATATAAATACTGGAATTGTGTAACCGTGCAAGCATCAAGTCAGTAGACAATAATAAAGCACTGCTGCAACATTCATTTATTCTATTTATTCTTATCTCTTTCACTATCCTTTTTCCAACCAAGACTAGCCCAATTTCAACTGAAAAGGCTCTCACAAGTCAAGTCTCGATCTTGTGTTGGACTCATAGCAAAGAAAATCTTTTTGTACTTACTTGTAGGTGTCTCATATGAAAGTTCTTATCTCTTTCATTTCCTATTTGATCCCTTTGAATTCCATATTTGAAGTTGCGATCTCCTCCCCAAAGTTAAGGACCCCATAACTTTCTCCATATGTTTTCAAATTAAGTTTGATTATTAGTTTTAAATAAAATAAAATTGGTTCCAACCCTTCTGTTGCGTGAATGAAGCGTTCATTCCCAACAATATGTTCAATATTTTTTCAACTAAATGTAAAGGTATGATATATGGTGTCAATTGAGGAGGTCATGGAACCTAGTCCCAATGGCTAGTTTTTCCACATTTAAATTGTAGACACTATGTTAGAGTAGGATAGTAGCATTTTGTTTCGAAAACAATGGTTCCCGTATGCAACCATGCTATTATTATTTTTGATTGACGTTTAAGTTTATTGACAAATGTTTAAAGAAAAATACTTTAATGATCTTTTTTTTCATATAATAATCATGATATGAGTTACTAACAAATAGAGTATGATACTTCTTAAGAATACATATTGACATTAAACAAATCATGAAAGGAAATTCTAATCAAATGAGATTTTCAATTAAGAATGACTTTTTAAATTCATCACAAGCAACTTTGTGGCATAAGAATTCCCGTACTTGATCCTCCAACGTTGTTGCATGTCGATGTCGATGCCTTGTTCTTATACGTAAGCTTGATGTCCTCCAAACGTACGTTATCACATGGATTAGTAGAGCTGCAATCAAATGTCATAGCCTCTGATGTTGCTGATGTTCCTCCAATGTTTTTGTACCTCACATCGCTAATCTTCACTCCAGCACTCTTTAAAACAACAAAAACAACAATTTATTAGTTTATTTCTACACCGATTAATGATTTAACGTACTTGTAAAAGGAAAACAACTTAGTTACCTGACCAGGACAACCTACATTGTCCGGACAATAATTTTGATCGATTATGATGGGATTCTTAACATTGTTCATAATGATGTTCTCAAACACAACATGTTTTACGAAACCATTGCCAGGCCTCGCCCACGTCTTTATCCTCACACCATTATCGGATTTAGTGAACACTGCGTTCATCAATGTTACATTTTGGACGCCTTGTTCGTCAAACTCTTTTCCCAAGCTCCCAATACTGCATTATTATTATTATTATTATTATTATTATTATTATTATTATTATTTGAGAATAGATCATAAAATTGTTTGATATGTTGTAAAGAATTGATTCATTCATTACCTTACGCCATGGCCAGGCCCACATTTGATATGAGCCATAAACAAATTCTTAGTTCCATCTCCAATGGATATGCAATCATCACCAGTTTGGATGGTAGTTCCTGTGATGGTTACATCGGTTGATGACTGCACATGAATGCCGTCAGTATTGGGGCTTTGGTCGGGAGCCATTATCTTCACATTCTTAACCAATACATTATTGCAACTGTTAATTGTAATATGAGACTGCCGGCTATTGATTGATGTCAGCCCACTTAAATAGATGTTGTTCGCCCAATTGAATGTTAGTGACTGCATCAATTCACCAAAGAAAAAAAAAACATTGTTACTACCGATAACGATGGCGGGATGGAATCCCACATTGACTAATTTACAGGACGATCGTGAGTTTGTAAATGAGGAATACATCTCCATTGGTACGAGGTCTTTTGGAGAATCCCAAAGCAAAGCCATGAGATATTATGTTGAAAGTAGACAATATCGTACCATTATAGAGAGTTGTGATTTCTAACATGGTATCAGAGTCATACCCTTAATTTAGCCATATCAATAGAATCCTTATATCTCGAACAAAGAATTGTGAGTCTCGAAGGTGTAGTCAAAAGTGACTAACGTGTCGAGCAAAGGGCATATCTTGTTCGAGGGCTCCAGATCTAGAAGGAGTTGAGGGTTCTATAAAGATGTAGTCAAAAGTGACTGACGTGTCGAGCAAAGGGGTACTTTGTTCGAGAGCTCCAGAGAAGGAGTCGAGGGTTCTATAGGCCTCAGGGAAGGAGGTTCTATGGTGTACTTTGTTCTAGAGGAGAATTGTTGGGAGGGATAAGTAAGGAATACATCCCTATTCGTATAAGACGTTTTGGGAAAGCCCAAATAAACCACGAGAGCTGGTCAAAGTGTAAGGACAGTTAGAGTAATTATATTAATAATTATATGGTTAAGGTTTAAGACGACATACCCTAGCTCCCGGTGGACAATCCTTTCCAGAGTCCTTGCAGGCCCAATACGAAGCGCCCTTTGCGTCAATGTTGCCGCCGAAGAAAGAAACATCGTTAACTTTAATGAACAAAATCCAATACCCAGAACTTCCAAGGGCACGGAAGTCTAGAGGTGCCACAAGGGTTCCATTCAAACGGAAGGTAATCTTGTTCTTACATGGCCCTCTGAATGTGATGGGTTTGAGCAAGAATCTTCCCTTAGGGACATTGATGGTGGACGGCGTGGAGGAGGTGCAGGCCGATGTCCATGCCTTGAGAAAGGGTCGAGTCGAGTCGGTTTTACCGTCGGGTTTTGCACCATAAGTAATCACATTGTAAGTGGCTGCACTTGAAAGTTGAATGAAGAAATAGAAGGAGGAGATGATGAGAAGTAATGTTTTGATTGTGTTGGCCATTTTTGGAGAAGAGAAGATGATGGGATATGAGAGGCATAACAAATGGAATGTGTTATTTATAGTGAAAGAAAATGGTGTGACATGCCCTTCTCCATGTGCATGAATATGCCTAATTGAGGCGGTGGTTTGATTAAAATGAGGGAAACTTTATATTGAATCTTCCTATTATTCAAAATATTGTGTTGACTATTACATATAAATTAGTATTATTCTTTGAATACGTGACTATGAAAAGAAGTTATTAAATTGAAGCAATTTTAGGATAATGATTATTTAGGAAAATTGTCAATCCTTTTATCTATAGAATTGTTCACCGTAAATAGTTATTGGATGGATGTTCTATTCACATCAACAAAGAGAATTCTCCACTTTAAATAGTCATTGGAGGTCTGTTCTATTTGGAGCAACGAAGAGAATTGAAAAATATTAATGTTTAAAATAATGAACACGACTCTCTACAGTGATATGATATTGTCCACTTTGAGTATAAACTCTCATGGTTTGGCTTTGGACTTCCTCAAAAGGTCTCGTTCCAATGGAGATAGTATTCCTTGATTATAAACTTATGATCATTCCTTAAATTTGCCGACGTAGGATTTTCATCATCCAACCGTTCTTTTAACTTAATTTATTTGTTTCGACATATTTTGATCATGATCATATCCAACAAAATACACCCTCAAAGATGTCGGTAGCTTTAAGTTGAATCTTTGGAATGGATATTGACAAAATTTTATGGTGTACGGCCTCCAAATGAATTAAATACATTATAATATTGATTGATAGTACAAAACCAGTCATTCTTACGTTTGGTCTTCCCTTGAATGCCAAGGCGCAGCAACATAACTATAGCATCTATATTTTTTAGAACAGAAGAAAACAGGCGGACAGCCCAAATTAGTATGATGCGAACAAACAATTATTGAGTCTCACTAATACTTCGTGTGCCTATCACAAGCATCAAAATGATATCCGCTTTCACAATTCGCTCAAACGGCCACGAAAACTTCATATTTGAGATTTCGAAGGCATCATCCATCTTGGTATTGTTAAGGCGTAAATCTTTTTGTCTCCATGTAGAATCATTTTCTTATATCATTCATCATTGTTCTTAGAATCAAATTTCTAAAGAAGAAACACTTAATAAATTTAGCTCGTGCCTACGTCATAATATATGCATGTAACATGTAGTGGAGTGTTAACACCATGTCTCCATATAGTACGTTCAAAAGTATATTTAGTCTGTTACCATGTATATCAAAATAGAGAGAAATCTGTTAGGATTGCACAACAACACACTCCATCTAGATGAACACAAAGAAATAAGAGAGAAAATGTGGAGAGAAAAAATGGAAGAGGAATATTGGCCAAAGGATTTGAGAATACAATGAAAACTTACATCTTCCGGTTATATATATGGTTTTAATTTAGTATATATATATATATATAGTTTTAACCCATATAAAAATGTACCAAATATATCTTTACCAGCTTTTTATTATAAATAGTCGTTAGGACTATTTTTCATATATAATTGAACTATTATCAATATCTTAATTGCACCCTACGAATGGAGGCTTTGCACAACCTCAATTTCCAACATTAACACATTTTGTCAACATGTTTGCTGGATTCTTTGCACCTTCTATCTTCTCCAAACACATTACCATCTTCCACTAACCTGCGAGTGAAATTGGATCGCTTTCTGTGTTTTATCTTTGAATGATAGACTGGGTTTCTCACCAACTGTATGACACTCTAACTAACCAACTATATGACACTCTAACTATTTGTACAAAGAACCTTCTTGTGTTGCTTCTTGCCCAATTCTTCTAGATAGTCTGTCACTCATATCATCTTCTTTCTAGCTTCAGCTATTGCCATGTACTCAGCCTTAGTGGATGATAGAGCAGCACATTTCTGAATCCTAGACATCCCATTATACATGACTTGCTCCCACTTCGTTGTATCCTCCTATTGTAGGGCATTATCAAAGGACTCTGGTTCCCCTTCATCAGTCAGCAACAGATAGTGTAATGAAGTTACATACATATCTAGTACTCTGATAGCTCTGAATGATCTTTTCAACACCTGCTCACGTGCCACTTGCTCCACCTCTATTCCTCAACAACAGTATTAGAAGTTCCTTGAGTATTTGCTACAACATCACTAAATGAATGTTTCCCCAACTCAATCTCAACTCCAACTTGCTTTGTTATCCCGAAACATTTCTTCTTTTTGTCCTTATACATGACATTTTCATCAAAAGTCACATCACAATATCTCAGGATTCTCTTGTTCTTGACATCCCAAAACTTGTACCCAAACATGTCAGAATCATAACCTATGCAGTAACACTTCACAGGCTTAGTGTCAAGTTTGTCACTCTTCTCTGGATCAACACAGACATACGCAGTACAATCAAAAGTTCTGAAGTGAGAGTACTTGAATTCTTTTCCTGTCCATAATTTTGTTGTGGGGAGAAAGTACTAATAAATTTTCTCCAACTTTTTACACACTTTAGTCCTAAACAAATTTTCCTAAACTTGTTCCAGAAATTGATAACTACCAAAGTTCCACAAATAGCTTCATGGATTGGTAGTTATGTTGTGCTTTTGGATTCAAGGGAAGACCGAGCATATGAATGGCTGTTTTTGTACTTTTAATCAATTAACATATATTTAATTAGTTTGGAGACCGTGCATCACAATGCAAATAAAACAGTGGTGTTTATGCCATAAAATGTTGTAAATATCCATACCATAGATTCAAAATAAAGTTAACGGCGTATTTAGTTGAGTATTCAAACAATAATACTTATTGTTTACGTAATAGGAAACACAAGAATGCATGTATCAAACCACCGCAGATTTCCCTCATTTTAATCAAACCACCGCTTATCAGCCGCCACCTCAATTAGGCATATTCATGCACATGGAGAAGTGCATGTCACTCCAATTTCTATCACTATAAATAACACTACCCATTTGTTATGCCTCTTATATCCCATCATCTTCTCTTCTCCAAAAATGGCCAACACAATCAAAGCATTACTTCTCATCATCTCCTCCTTCTATTTCTTCATTCAACTTTCAAGTGCAGCCACTTACAATGTGATTACTTATGGTGCAAAACCCGACGGTAAAACCGACTCGACTCGACCCTTTCTCAAGGCATGGACATCGGCCTGCACCTCCTCCACGCCGTCTACCATCAGTGTCCCTAAGGGAAGATTCTTGCTCAAACCCATCACATTCAGAGGGCCATGTAAGAACAAGATTACCTTCCGTTTGAATGGAACCCTTGTGGCACCTCTAGACTTCCGTGCCCTTGGAAGTTCTGGGTATTGGATTTTGTTCATTAAAGTTAACGATGTTTCTGTCTTCGGCGGCAACATTGACGCAAAGGGCGCTTCGTATTGGGCCTGCAGGGACTCTGGAAAGGATTGTCCACCGGGAGCTAGGGTATGTCGTCTTAAACCTTAACCATATAATTATTAATATAATTACTTTAACTGTCCTTACACCTTGACCAGCTCTCGTGGTTTATTTGGACTTTCCCAAAACGTCTTATACGATTAGAGATGTATTCCTTCCTTATCCCTCCCAACAATCCTCTTCTCGAACAAATTACACCATAGAACCTCCTCCCCTGAGGCCTATAGAACCCTCGACTCCTTTTCTGGAGCTCTCGAACAAAGTATCCCTTTGCTCGACACGTCAGTCACTTTTGACTACACTTTTATAGAACCCTCGACTCCTTCTAGATCTGGAGCCCTCAAACAAAGTACGTCATTTGCTCGACACATTAGTCACTTTTGACTACACCTTCGAGACTCACAATTCTTTGTTCGAGATATAAGGATTCTATTGATATGGCTAAATTAAGGGTATGACTCTAATACCATGTTAGGAATCACGACTCTCCGTAATGGTATGATATTGTCTACTTTCAGTATAACATCTCATGGCTTTGCTTTGGGATTCTCTAAAAGACTTCGTACCAATGGAGATGTATTCCTCAGTTACAAACTCACGATCGTCCTGTAAATTAGTCAATGTGGGACTCCATTCCCGCCATCATTATCGGGAGAGTAACATGTTTTTTTTTTTCTTTGGTGAATTGATGCAGTCACTAACATTCAATTGGGCGAACAACATCTATTTAAGTGGGCTGACATCAATCAATAGCCGGCAGTCTCATATTACAATTAACAGTTGCAATAATGTATTGGTTAAGAATGTGAAGATAATGGCTCCCGACCAAAGCCCCAATACTGACGGCATTCATGTGCAGTCATCAACCGATGTAACCATCACAGGAACTACCATCCAAACTGGTGATGATTGCATATCCATTGGAGATGGAACTAAGAATTTGTTTATGACTCATATCAAATGTGGGCCTGGCCATGGCGTAAGGTAATGAATGAATCAATTCTTTACAACATATCAAACAATTTTATGATCTAATCTCAAAAAATAATAATAATAATAATAATAATAATAATAATGCAGTATTGGGAGCTTGGGAAAAGAGTTTGACGAACAAGGCGTCCAAAATGTAACATTGATGAACGCAGTGTTCACTAAATCCGATAATGGTGTGAGGATAAAGACGTGGGCGAGGCCTGGCAATGGTTACGTAAAACATGTTGTGTTTGAGAACATCGTTATGAACAATGTTAAGAATCCCATCATAATCGATCAAAATTATTGTCCGGACAATATAGGTTGTCCTGGTCAGGTAACTAAGTTGTTTTCCTTTTACAAGTACGTTAAATCATTAATCGGTGTCGAAATAAACTAATAAATGGTTGTTTTTGTTGTTTTAAAGAGTGCTGGAGTGAAGATTAGCGATGTGAGGTACAAAAACATTGGAGGAACATCAGCAACATCAGAGGCTATGACATTTGATTGCAGCTCTACTAATCCATGTGATAACGTACGTTTGGAGGACATCAAGCTTACGTATAAGAACAAGGCATCGACATCGACATGCAACAACGTTGGAGGATCAAGTACGGGAATTCTTATGCCACAAAGTTGCTTGTGATGAATTAAAAAAGTCATTCTTAATTGAAAATCTCATTTGATTAGAGTTTCCTTTCATGATTTGCTTAATGTCAATATGTATTCTTAAGCAATCATAGAAATTACTATGGTGTATTTAATCAACCCTCCTAATGTATTTATGTAATGAATTGGTCCTTTTTACACCCTATATATTTTTTCTCACTACTTTAAGTATATAAAGATAAGATATATTGAACAAATAATAAGGCTCAAAGAATTAAACAAGTACCTAAGTCATGTCAAATATAATCATTGAGAAATAATAGTAGTACCGTTGGATACAGGAAAGATAACATCACCTATCTTGTTGAGTGATTTGAATCACGAGCTTAGAATCGAGTTTTCTTTACTCTTGATCTTGATGAAGGTAATCTATTGTAAAACCTTCCCTTTGGTTGTTTCTTATCGTTTTTGAGATTTTTGGGTAATTTAGATCTAAAGTCTTGTTCTTCAACAAGGTTCTTAGATCAAATCACAAGAGTTTCAGGACATTTGGTATCGGAGCTTTCCTTTTGTTGATTTTTTATGATTTGGTATTAGAGTTTTAGACTCAAGATCGGATATATGTTTCCTTTGCGTTCTTTTCAATTTGGTTTTTATTTATTGTTATTTCTCTAGTTTTTAATCGACCCAGAGTTTGAAACTCAATCTTGGCTCTATTGAAAATTTTAAGAGGTGAGAATGAGAGTTTCATTTGTGTGAATGAGTGTAAATAAAGTGCCTTTGAGTGAATATACGTGAGAGAGTTTTGTAAGGTTCACAAATATATTCGAGAACAAATCCTCTTGAAGAAGTGGAGGTATGAACCAATACATCAATTATGCTATATAAATCTGAAGGAAGATGTGAAGAAAAATGTTGTTCAAATTATCATAAGATGCATCAATTCATGTCACATTAAAGAAGAATCAAGCTTCATAGATGGCATGTTTAGAATCATTCAAGCTTGACATGATCAATCTTATTTCTAAAGTGATTTGAATATCAATCAAGTGTTCTTGTATTGAGATATTTGATCAAAGGTAATTCTAGTCTTACTTTTGAATTCTTACAAGAAATTAAAATACATATTAAATGATTGATTCCAGCCCGAGACAACATCAATTCATGGAAAAAACAAGAAGCAACATTCCCATTTCATTTTTACATCCGTGCATGATCTAAAGATAGAAGTGAAGTCATCAAGAAGATTTAGACCACAAAATGCAAATGATTTTAAGTTTGCATTACAATGGAATCAATTGAATTTGAGGACTAATCTTCGCAAATAAGGTGTTTTAATTTTGTCATAGAGATTTCATGATGTTTTATTTTAAGTTTTAAGAATTATCTTTAAGATTATAAGTTAATTTAGATGGCGGTCATTATGTATTAACGTCCATAAATTACAATCTTTCAATTATGTAATTAAGCATAAATTAGTATGAAGTTTAATTTCAAAATTATAAAGTCATTCATGTTATTGGTTTAGCATACTTTGGATATTAAAAATTTCAAGCCATGAGTTTCTTCCGTGTTTAAATGCATGCTAGAGTCATTCAAGTAATCTTGATCAAGCTATCTTTTCGAGTGATTCGAATCACGAATTTAAAAATAAGTTTTATTTACTCTTGATCTTGATCATCAAGATCATCCATTCCAAAACTTTGATTTCTATCGTTTTTGAAATTCTTGGATAATTTAGATTTAAAGGTCTGGATCTTCAACAAGGTTTTTTAGATCAAATTCTAAGAGTTTCATAACAGTTGTGCTCTCTTCATTGATGAGGGATCATTTAGGTCTATTTGTGTCGTTTGAGAGAAACTACCATAATCAAAGAAGAAGATTGAAAAGTTGTGGGGTTGTGGTGGTGTGACAACACGATGGAGAGAGGAAGAAAGGGGAAAGATATTTAGATTTTTTTTTTTTCTTTTCGTTTCCCTCCATTAGTCCTCGAAAAAGGAAAAGTTGGCTTCAGTTCAAGATGTGGGTGTCATAACTATACTAGAAGACAATAGGTTGTGCCTCTCATGTTATGTCGAAAGTAGTGATGCCATATGAGTGTTGCTTGTCGAGCAATAACAAGGGCTGAGTAAGAGAAATTTTATGATGAGACCGAAAATGATGGTGCATCCTCTAACACAACAAGAAGTGTAGACATAATTTTAAATCTAAAGTGAAAACAAGCTTAATGGGGACTAGATGGGGTCTCAAGTCATGACCTTAAAAGTTGAGATTCTTATGAGATTTTTAACTCAAATTAACTCAAACTAACGGTCCACGTTACCGTATGACTCATCTTTGTTGATAGTTCATATATATGCTTTAGAATGTACATATACGTTACCCCATGACACATGTACGTTATGACATAGGCGAGTGTCGCAAGATGAGTCTCTTGAGCATTTTTGTGATGTCCCACATTGGTTGGGGAGGAGAACAAACCACCATTTATAAGGGTGTGGAAACCTTCCCCTAACAGACACGTTTTAAAGCCTTGAGGGAAAGCACAAAGAAGACAATATCTGTTAGCGGTGGATCTGGGCCGTTACAATTTTTCTTATGATATAAAATTCTAAGGACAATGATAGATGACATTGATGTGCCAACATTGCACCACTTCCCGTGTTTCAAAAGTTGCATTTTGAAGCTTGAGAGACCTTCTTCTGCCTCCTCGACAATCAATCCCTTTATTACGATGGGGCCTATATAATTATTTATTTCTAAAATATCTAAATCATTTTTTTAAAATATATATACAATGAGCTCATATAATTATTGAACTTGACCCTATGATGATAGCAAACCTTATCTATAGAATAGGTGATTATATCACAGTCTCGATAAAAGTTAATAAGAGATAAGATTGTTGCTTTAAAAAAGATCAAAAGTTATCCTATTAATATTCCTAACATATAGATATATATAAATAACCAAAGCTATAATAGATATTGATTGCTTGATTGGAACATGGTTCTTTGACATGAAATTGTTGAAGTTGAAAAAAAAAAAAAAAAAGGTTTTGGTTCTTTGTGTTGTCAACTCAAAGCCCAAAGTCCACTTCTTTGATCCAATCTTTAGGTTTAGTGTTCGTAGTTGCTCGTATGTTCATGTTGAAAAAAATTTACAAATATTCTTACCGATCATTTTAGATGAAAATAGTTAATAATGGAGTTTTAAAAATACCCTTAAACTTTGAAAAAGTTTAAAAAATACTCTTCAGCTTTCAAAACTTTCTTTAATACTAAACACAACTTTTTTAAGAAGTTCAGATATATCTTTACTTATAGTAGCACGTTTCAAAACTACCCAGGAACTTCTAATAGTAACATTAATAAGGGAGATAATCTATGAGGGGCCAATAAACGATTAATCTATGAGATGCCAATAAACGATTTTTGTCTATATAACTTTTTAAAGTTCAAGGATATTTTTGAAATAAAATATTAACGGCTTTCATATAAAATAAAAGTAATTTTGAATTTTTTTTTTTTAAAGTTTAAAGGTATTATTAAAACTTTTGAAAGTTGAGATATATTTTTATTAATTTAGATAAGAAATATAACAAATTGGTAAATGGATAGTATTAGACTTATAGCGATGTATCCTTTGAAAAGATTTATTTCATTCTTGTTTGACTATTTGTGTATAGATAGCCAAAGACAGTACATTACAATACCATAAGATTATAGAGAGACAAGGTGCTTTACGAGCACAAAAGCTTGTAAGACTCGAGTGACATGATTTTTAGAGAGAAAAAGTGCTTTACGAGCACATAAGCTTCAAAGCTATTCACACGTCCCAGACAATCTTTGCTCTTAAAGTGAACACGAAATTTTAAGTTGTCTAGGCCCATCTCCATATACCAAGCCTTGTAAACGCCATCAAATTTCTTGCTATCTCCGAGTTTAATGTTGATTTGATCGAGTGCAAACTTTGCTACATCGACCACGAGTGAGATTAAAAGATTAGGGATTTGAATCCACTTCTCTTCTTTAGGCACATCAATAGGCCCAACATTATGTCCAGGACTAGCAATGATGACGACACTTACTAGCTTTCTAACTCTTTCTGATTGATATTTCACTTCGAGCACCACAAACTCATAATTGAGACAACGATCAAAAAAGTCAATGGCTTTAATATGGAGACGGTACTTTAGACTATTTGGGCTTAACTCCCAATACCAACCTTCATAAACACTATCGAATTTCAGAATATTTCCATATTTTTGGTTGAACTCATCCACTGCAAACTTTGCAACCACTTGCACGCATGGCTCTTTAACGGAAGGGATTTGAATCCACTTCTCAGCAACTAGGATGGAAAGTTGGAAAGATTCAAGAATCAAGATTTTCTTACCGAGGATGTTCTTAACGAACACAACAGCCTCATAGCTGTTCACACGTTTAAGACAATCGATCGCCTTAAGTTTGAGACGAAACTTGAGGTCATCTCGACCCATCTCCATATACCAACCCTCGTAAATACTATCAAATACCAGGTAATCTTTATATTTTATGTTGAACTCATGCACCGCAAACTTTGATATCTCTATCACAAATGCCGCTTGAAGATTAGGAATTTTAATCCACTTATCCACCTTGGGTGGATCAACAGGTCCAACACAGTGTCCAGGATTCAATATGATCACGAAAGATATTAACTTTCTGATTCTTTCCTTATCAGGTTTCTCTTCGAATATAACAGCCTCATAGATAAGCAAGCGTCCAAGAAAGTCTATTGCCTTGATATGAAGACGATACTTAAGGTTGTTTGAACCTAGCTCCATATACCAACCTTCAAAAATGCTATTGTATATGAGACAATCTCCGTGCTCAGCATTGAACTTTTCCACCGCAAACTTAGCAACCTGTTGTAGGCAATGCCCGTTAACATCGGGGATTTTAATCCACTTCTCCACGACCTCTCCTTGAGCACAACCCTTGCTTGAAACACTCATCGTGTTGTCTGGTATACACTATGAAAAAACTTTGCGATGGTTTTCTTCCATGGATAGCTCAGTATTTATAGAAGTGATCGAGTATGCTATTATACCCAAGATAAGATTGATGCTTCTAAGAAGATTGAGAGCTCTCCAATTAATATTCATTTATATGCATTCGGGAATATGATTCTTAGACTTTAAATTGTTATAATGAAAATGAAAAAAGATTCTTGCTTCATTATTTTTACTAAAAACTCACTTCTTTTGAAGTTTACTTCACATGTGATATATTATTCAAACTAAATTAATAAAAATACCTTTCCAATTTTGCTTTTATCTAAAAAAAAATACCCAAAAAAAAAAAAAAAAATCTAAAACATAACCTTAAATTAATAAAAGTACAAAAATACCCTTACGGTTTATTTTGGATGGAAACCGTTAACACATTTTCCAAAAATACCCTTTAACATTGACGAGTTTAAAAAATACCCTTCAACTTTCAAAAGTGTTTAAAAAATATCCTTGAGTTTTTCAAAAGTTTCATTAATACCATTAAATTTTTTTTAAAAAAAAGTTCAAGAACACCTTTAAAGCGTTGACCTCCATGAGAGTGGTGAAGAAGACTGATTGGGTCATCAGATTAGGCTTTCCGTACGGAACACCGCCCCTTTCAAGCACCAGAACCCGCTCATACTCAAATAGCGTTGTTGTCGGTAGCCGGCGGCCTCCTCTAGTCCTCTGATGGGAAATCCGTGACGTTGAAGACAAAACCCAAATACCTTGGACCTGTAAAAGAAGAAAGATTGATCAAAACCAGTTCAGTTAAAGGGTTGAAAGAAAAAAGGCACGAAGAAGAGAAAGAATCAGAGGGTTATTGAATGATTACTTCGTTGAGACTGTGCTTTGGCCAAGGAAATGAGAGTGAAAATTCTAAACGGGTGGAAAATGAACTCAATCAAAGAAAAAGACACTGGAGGACTGACAATAGTTTACTATTAGTATCTTGTTTCAAACTACTCATAGACTTTAAAAAATAACGTTAAAAAATTTGGATATAATCTAAGAATTTTTTTTTTTTTTTTTTTTTTTTTTTTTTTGTTAAGTTAAAGGCGTTAATGTTATTTTTAAAATTTTATGGATATTTTTTAGTCATATTACTTTTAAACTTTTTTAATACAAAGAGTATTTTTAAATACTATTAAAAGTTTAAGGGTAATTTTGAAACAAGACAGTAACACACTTCTTTCTAGAACTATCGGATATTTTTTTAGATTTTTTTTTTTTTTTAATTTAAGGGTATTTTTAGATTTTTAAAAATCTAAGAATATTTTTTAGACAAAATATTTAAAGATATTTTTTATTAATTTTGCGTACGATAACAAAAAAAAAAAACATTTAAAATAATACTTTATTGCATACATGTTCATATTTATCAAAGAAAAATAATATAAAAAAAAAAGTAAATTATACATCATAATATATTATAATAAAATATTTTAAAAGGTTTGGTGAAATCTCATTCAAAATTAATGGAAAACATAATAATAAAAAGAAATTATTAATAATTAAAACTATTTTTTTTTTTTTTGGTCATAATGTATGAATGCAAACGATTCGAGTTCATCGTTTATTATTAATTTGATTGGAATATGATTTTTTTTACTTTAAATTGACATAGTTAAAAACAAAAAGAGATTCTTGCTTCTTCTTTTTACCATTCAAAAGCAATGACCCACTTCTTTTAAAATTTAACTCAACAATTTTTAAGAATTTAATTTCTTTTTAACCATTTCTAGAAAAAAAAAAAATAATTTTATGCTTAATCTCAATTGAAAATCAAAACTTAACGATTACTATGCAATTTGAAGATCGTTTTATACAACCTCTCAACCCGATAGCAAAAGTTACTGAATTTGTTTAAGACTCATAACGAAATAGACTCTATAGTATACTAACTCCTTCACGCCATCATCATCAATCGGTACTCAAGTTCCATATACAAGAAAGGAAGCGTAGAGCGAGTGAGAATATAAATATACATAGTAAATAGCTCGTGTACAACTTAAACATTCTCAACTTACTTACATTTCTTAGGCCTATCTTGATATAATAATCGTATAACCTAAGTATAAAAACAGGGAAATGGACGAGTATAAAAATACTGAGTAAGCAACCTAGCTACTTGTAGAGTCTCGTCACATCTTTAACTTAATATGTATCCACGAGGTTTCCTTTGGGCTTTAGAAAGTTTTGACCTAATCTCTATGGCTATTTAAGTGTAACAACCCTAGATTTCTACTTACCTAGAGTCGCTACTGTCATTATAATATAATCACTTTGTGCGAAAATAAGCGTTTAAACTTTATCATAAAACATAAACTTCATCTTAAAACACCGTCATGGACTACTAGGTTGAAAACATCTTTAAAACGACACAACGGAATACTAAATAAAATAATTAAGCGTTAAAATTAAAACACCTCATTCTAACCTAACTCTAAGAAAATAGTATAATTGTCCATGCATATGTCATGCTCTCAAATTGTGATGTCATTATCCGCCGTATAGGAATGTCTTACCTTTACCAGAAAAAATTATAGTAGCACATGGTTTGAGTATTTTAAGAAATATTTAGTAAAAGACCCCCCTATCGAGATTAAATGCAAACACATGCAATCATGAATGGGACACATTATATCAGTCTATTTTCCTACGGCGACTATCCTAAGCGGGCAATTGGATGTGTATTTACTTTACTACACACAGTCCACATGTGCGAATATGGACCCATCAATCGGTTCGCACACCTCCGAAGCCCCTTTCTAGTTGAATGAGCATTCTCTAGTAGCTGTTGATGCTAGACACATGTTACGAATAGCGGTCGTCATGACAGCATTATGGTAAAATAATAATCGTTTCCCTATCTCATTACGTACGCGTCCGTACTATCACAAAAGGAGAAGGGGTATCCCCTTATGCATGAACACACAATAATGCATGATGTCCCAACATTTTTCCTTTTTCATTATTGTGCATTACAACCTCTCTAGCGTTTTGCTTCATATCGTATCATTCATCATATCATTTTTATCATATCTTCCAACCATATATCAGGGTTGTATCTCATGCTAATTCATCATTTTACAGGTCAATCATATCATATATTATAATAGTTATATAACATAACTCGAGCATGCCTTCAAACATATCATATAGTAAACATATCAATTCATCACATACGTCATAATATTCACGTATTATCTCATACACATATCATATCATAACAATTTGCATATACGAGTATTTGAACATGTGCAAAGCCACGGTCATGTGCTATTATTCACACAATTATAACCAAACCGATGGTAGGTCCACTTACTTGGTTGGCATAGGCTAAAGCTATTACGACCCCTTGATGCTAGCTTAATGTTGGTCTCTTAAATTTAATTCTTTCTAAGGAGTTCCACAATTATAAATTAGCATTCTAGTATACGAAGTAGCCACCTAATTTAGCATAAAATAATTTAAACTTAGCTTCTAATAATTTAAACTAAACTTCGATTTGCTAAAATAATTTAAGTTAATTCAAAAATTTGAACTAGCTAAAACTAGTCACCTCAATAGTTTCGGAAAAGTTGAAATTAGTAAAAAAGTGCATGAGTGTATTAGACCAAGGTGGGTAAGTTAAAATGTTGGTCTTCCGTCGTCAGAAATTGTACTCTCTGACTCGCTCGAACCGTTTAATTAAGATGATCAAACGAAGTGGGAGACCTCTCTTTTATAGTGAAGGTCAACTCTCCACCCCTCAACTTAAACCAACACGGGACCAAAAACTTATCCAACCGGTCAAATATGAAGGTTAAACACGATTTTTCTCTATACTTTCTCTAAGAAATCCAACCTCTCCTTTTTTTTTTTTTGTTCTTATTTTTACTGTCATGACGCTCTTTTTTAGACATAAAATCACAAAACGTGGCTAAACAGATGAGAAAATAAAATACAGTATAGTATAATAAGAGTAAAATGTTAAATACATAATAAAAATAAGGTTAAATTTGCATAACATAAAAACCAAACAACACCACAATTTAAATAAATGGAAAACAATTATAAGTCGGTGTTGTTCCAGTTGATTACATATAGGGTATGGGTTCAAGATATAACTCCGAACAAAATATAGAAGACCCAAACATTAAGATTGATTGAAGCCCCGAGACGACTCCCTCTTTATCCACGTAGCTCTGGAACGCTGCACCACCTTGACCAATAGCTTATGTACATTTGAGAAAAATGGATGGAGAAAGAGCTGAGTATAAAATATTTAATAAGCAATTTACTTATAAGCTCTCATCGCACTCTTATCCTTGTAAGTTACAAGGAAGTTTTCTCGGGGCTCTAAGAAGTTTTGGCCAAGTTCTATAGCTATTTGAGATTATGAAAAGGCCTTGAACTTTTGACCGAATCTTATTACCATCACAAACCTACTCTGAGTCTAGAGGTCGTTCATCCATTTTTGGAGTCGCAGGTGTACTAGACCATAAATCTCATCTTTAATTGAATTTATTTCCTATTCTTAGACTTAGTCAACACGTATAGCTACACCAATAAACTACTAGTATTCTAGTTGAATGCTACCTCATCAAATCTCATCAAATGTGCAAACAGTATGCTACTTAGCTAGTCTAAACATCATCTATGGAAGATTAATCAGACCTTTCTGAAAGGCCATAGAGTTGCTCCAAGTGTGGGGATTTGACCTTGTGTGCTTGCCAATTCCTTAGTTACATGGCCTCTTATTAGAATGAGTTTATAGTGCAAAGACCTTTTTTTAGGAGAACCCTAACCATTTCCACCATACATAGCACCTGGTTGCCTCAACGCACTATAATATTCAACCTATGCCTGCTTCAATGGTACTTAAACTCCTACCACTTGGCAAGCGATGCTAGAGCTAAGGGCATGCTGAAGGAGATACGAGGAAGAGACTTGTGTAACACCGTCACATGGTTACTAGGCTTGTTAAGTTTTCATAGTCGCCCTTGTCATGGAGATGTACTAGGTTCTTAGGATTTTCTAAAGAGTTTAAATCTCATCTTGTAACGGCCCAGATTCACCGCTAGCAGATATTGTCCTCTTTGGGCTTTCCCTTTCAGGCTTCCCTTCAAGGCCTTAAAACGCGTCTGCTAGGGGAAGGTTTCTACACCCTTGTAAATGGTGGTTTGTTCTCCTCCCCAACCAATGTGGGACATCACAATCCACCCCTCTTTGGGGCCCAGTGTTCTCGTTGGCACTCTTTCCTTCCTCCAATCGATGTGGGACCACCCCCAAATCCACCCCCCTTTGGGGCCCGGCGTCCTAACTAGCACACCGCCTTGTCTACCCCTTTCGGGAAAGAGCGAGAAGGCTAGCACATCGTACGATGTCTGGCTCTGATATCATTTGTAATGACCCATATCCACCGCTAGCCAATATTGTCCTCTTTGGACTTTCCCTTTTGGGCTTCCCCTCAAGGCTTTGAAACGCGTCGACTAGGGAAAGGTTTCTACACCCTTGTAAATGGTGGTTTGTTTTCCTCCCCAACCAATGTGAGACATCACATTACCCGTTAGAACAACACCGTAGGAAGACAGATTGAAAGATAGGTCCCGTCATTGATTCGCATGTTCTTGCATTTAACCCCAATAATGGGGTCACTTACTGAGTATTTCTTTAAATACGAAATACGAAATACTCAAACCATGTGCTATTACATTTTTCAGGTTAAGGCAAGGCATTCCTGTACGGCTGACGACGGCATCGCAACTCGAGACCATGGCACATGCATAGGATAGTGATATTTATTTTCTTAGACTTAGGCTAGAATAGAATGTTTTTAACTTAAACTCTTATTTATTTTATTTAGTCTTTTGTTGTGTCGTTTTAAAGATGTTTTCAAAACACGTAAGACCATGACTGTGTTTTAAGATAAAGATTATGTTTTAAGGAATTTAAATGAAATCTTCCGCCTTCAATGTTTATAGTTCGTATACAATAGCTACCTTAAATTAAGTAGAAAATTTAAGATCGTTACAGATGTTATCTCTTTGTTGAGATTGTATGAATGCTTACAATATGTTTTCCATGATTCAATGATAGATTGGAATATCTCCCTAACAAACCATGCATTAGGGAACAAAGTTAAGATTATGGTTATAGAGTTAGAGCATTTTACACGTTAACCTAGGTCAATACGTTTCTAGTAGACTAAACACCTTAAAATCATGAGTGACGATTAGAGTTTTAGACTAAAGTGCATCCATAGATTGGATTAACCTTAAGGAGCTAACTTTGAGCATTTTAAAACACGAGATGTGTAACGACCCTAAATTTTACCTATTTAATCTAAGGTCATTAGTATACCTTGGAATGCGAAATTTACATTAAATGGGCCCTGATCATAAATGCGACTTACCTTTTATTACCGAGTGAAAAAGAAAATGAATACAAGGGAAAGAAAGGAAAAAGAACAATATTTAAATAATTGTCTCAAACTACCCTATGGTTTATTATGGTTTATTATATTGAAAGAAAGCATAACGATCGTTGTCCTGCCATTGGATGTACGCGTCTGTACCCTCATGATGGGATAGGGGTATCCCCCAGATGCATGAACACACATAATGCATGAGATCCCCATTACTTCTACATTTATCATTAATGAACATAACCCCCTGTCACGTTCCATGCTTACATGTCATTCTCATTTTCAATTTATGTATCATATATATTCCTATCGGGGTTATGTTTCCAGGCAGTTTACCATATTTCATGTCATACAATTCATGCAATTTACATTCAAATGTTCCATACAATCATGTCATAATCATTCAAGAACAACATATCGTCACATGCATTACATATCACATCAGACTAAACAACATACAAAGCATACATTCATGTTCACATGATTATGTACTTAAGCACAACAATCTAGCATATAATTTAATGACACGTGCAAATCCACGGACACGTGCCAACAAACAACAAATAACGCGTAACCTACGATGGGTGAGCCACTTACTTGGTAGGCCTTAGTCAAAGTACTCCCTAAAATATAAATGTAAGCTCCTAGCTCCTCGTGAACGTTCTACGCTTTCGTTGGTGGTTGGTTCCTATTGGATCATTCGTCATCTTCGTTAGTATTTCACAAACATAAATAATTTCCAACTTGAATTTGTGAAATACGACCTTAAAATGATCTATTTTACCTTAAACGGGGCCGAAACTAAGTTCGAGAGGGTCAAAACGGTGACAAACGGGCTAGAAAATGGTTTCCCGAGCCGATAAGTCGCCAGAGCCGAGAAGCTGCCGCCGAGCCGATTAAGCCGCCAGAGCCAAGGGGTGTCGCACTACAAACGTGCCACGGCACAACCAGAGGGCGACGCGTGTGCAGCGGTCTCGGGTTGAGGCGCGGGTTGTCGGGTCGCTCACGGGTTTTAGGGTCGTTTGTGGGTGATGGGCCGACCTAGGCTGAAGGAACCGTGTAGGTGGGCTCGGCTGTGTGTGTTGGGCGTTGGACTGGGTTTGCGGGTCTCGGGTCGTGGCTAATGGGTTAGGCCGTAACTAGGCTTACGGGTTTGGGCTGAGGCGACTAGGCAGCGGGAGTCGTCGGGTGTTGGGTTGACTTACGGTGGTTGGGCTTGGTTCGGGTCGCGGGATCCGGCCCTCGGATCGGACTTCGTCTTCTTCACTCGTTTACCTGCGTTTTTTTTCCAACAACCTCTCTCTCTCTCTCTTCGTTAAAAAAAGAGAGAGAGGATAACTAAATTCTGACTGCATTCAAAATCAGGTTCTTGTTTATTCGCAACAAATCTCCTATTTAAAATATAAAATATTCTAAATATGGCTGGAGAGTGGTCAACTAAATCTGTGCCACTCCCTACAAAATTTCTGTCTAAAATTTTGGTGATCCATTCGACGTGATTTGTCAAATGGTCAAACGGAGATTTTCTGAAATCGTGTGAATAAGGAAAAACTATAAAGAACTCAGGTTTTATCTAACAATCTCCTCCTAAAACCTGTAGTATATCTACCTTACTATTTGAACTCCGATCATTGAGCGTAGTTCTTCAAATTTCACCCACGCCAGGGACTTGGTGAAGATGTCTCCAAGTTGTTCCTCTGTTCAGATGTGATCAATTTTGATGAGCCCTCGATCTGCACATTCTCGAATGTAGTGGAATCTGATTTCTATGTGCTTGCTTCGTTCATGCAAAACTGGATTTTTGATCAGGAAGATCGTAGCTTTGTTGTCTACGTATAGCATTGGTGGATCACTTTTTCTCCCGATGAGTTCTTCCATTAGTCGCGCAAGCCAGATCCCTTGTGTTGCTGCCATCGAAGCGGCGATGTATTATGCTTCGCAGGAAGACAAAGCAACTACCTTCTGTTTTGTTGATTGCCAGCAGATTGCGTCGCCTGAGAGAAAGTAGATCATTCCGCTAGTGCTCTTACGATCATCAACGTCACCAGCCATGTCACTATCACTGTAGCCGACTAGCTTGAGTTTCTCCTTTCCGCTCCCTGCGCAGTATCTTACACCCCAGCCTCTGGTTCCGGCTACATAGCGTAGGATGCGCTTGACAGCCACTAAATGTTCCTCCCTAGGTGCTTCCATAAACCGGCTCACATATCCAACAGAATAAGCAAGATCAGGACGAGAGTTTACCAGATAGCGTAGACTCCCGACAATGCTGCGGTAATTGGTGGAGTCGACTGTCGTTGTAGTGCCGGCCTTCCTTAGTTGGAGTCGGGCCTCCATTGGCGTCCTTGTAGGATTACTGTCCACAAGTCCAGTTGTGTCCAGCAGCTTCTTTGCGTATGCACTTTGGCAGATAGAGATGCCGGTAGAATTCTGTTGCACTTCGATGTCGAGATAGTAGCTAAGCACACCGAGATCGCTCATCTCGAAGTTTTTCGACATCTCCTTCTTGAACCTTTCGAGGACTTCCATGTCACCTCCAGTGATTATGAGGTCGTCGACGTACACTCCCACGATTAGTCGCTTCTTGTCATGGCCGTGCGTGTACATGCCATGCTCAGAGGCGCAACGTTTGAATTTCAGTGACAGTAAGGTACTGTCGAGCTTCGCGTTCCAGGCTCGTGGAGCTTGTCGAAGCTCGTAGAGTGCCTTGTGCAGGCGCAATACTTTATTGGGGTTGTTGTTGTCCAGGAAGCCAGGTGGTTGTCGGACATAAACAGTCTCCTTCAGCTCTCCGTTAAGGAAAGCAGACTTTACGTCCATATGGTGAATCTCCCAAGAGTAATGTGCTGCAATTGCCAGCAAGAAACGAACGGACTCTAACCTTGCCACTGGCGCAAATACCTCTTCGAAGTCCACTCCTTGCTTCTGGACGTAGCCCTTCGCCACCAGACGGGCCTTGTGCTTCACAACTTCTCCTTTATCGTTGCGCTTCAGTTTGAAGACCCATTTGAGCCCTATGGCTTGGTGTCCAGGCGGCATATCCTCCAGACTCCACGTCTGGTTTTCGGTGATGGATGTCATCTCCTCCTGCATTGCCTTCAGCCAGCACGGGTTCTTTTCTGCTTCGGCGAAGGTGTTCGGTTCATCTGCACTGATGGTTTGGTTTGTAAAGGCCTCACACTCCCGGATCTGGAAGGGTTCGGAAATCTGACATTCCGTCTCCCTTGCCGATGGTGTACAACGTGTAGGACTCGTCTAAATCTACCCCTGATGTGTGTAAAAGGCTCTGGGATTACTTTTGTTGCTTAAAATGGAGGTTTTGACGTCGATTTCGTAGAGTTTGGTCTCGCTGGAGTTTCGTCGGAGTTTCGTCGGATTTTCTCTGTCTTCTTTGTTTTCACATTTTTTTTTCTTCTTTGCAGATGTTTTGGGGAGGCAAAGGTCGGGATCGAGTTTCCTTGGCATCCCAGACTTCGGCCGCCCTTTGTAGGTCGTGTGCGAACGAATGCCAGAGTTTTAGTTCTGCTGACGACTCCGTTATTTTTTTAATCCGATCCGTTACATTACCTACCCCTAAAAAGAACTTTTGTCCTCAAAAGTCTCGAACTCCTGGATCAATATGGGATATTTCCTTTATTTTCTCCTCTTGTTCCCACGTCGCTTCCTTGATTTGGTGGTTACGCCGCAATACCTTGATGAAACCTATGCTTCTATTATGTAAGGCTTTCACTTCTCGGGCTAGGATTTTAATCGGTTTAACCTGATAACTTAAATTTTCCTTGATTTCGAGGGGTTTGTAGTCTATTACGTGCGTAGGGTCTGCAATATATTTCCTTAACATGGACGCATGAAATACATCGTGTACGCTTGAGAGTGAGGGTGGTAAAGCTAGTTTGTAAGCTACTAAACCTACTCTTTCTAAAATTTCGATCGGTCTGATAAATCGGGGGCTTAACTTCCCCTTTCGTCCGAATCTTAGAATGCCTTTCATAGGAGCTACTTTTAGGAACACTAGGTCTCCCTCTTCGAACTCTAAATTCCTACGCCTAACGTCTGCGTAGCTCTTTTGCCTACTCTGTGTGGTGCACATCCTTGCTCTAATTTTTTGTGCCGCTTCATTGGTGATGCGGACCAGCTCAAGTCCTACTAGTTCTCGTTCTCCTTCTTCGTCCCAGCACAATGGGGATCTACACCGTTTTCTATACAACACTTCAAAGGGTGCCATCCCGATGGTTGCTTGGAAACTGTTGTTGTAAGAGAATTCCATTAAGTGTAGTTTAGTGTCTCAACTCCTTGTGAAATCCATAACATATGCCCGAAGCATGTCTTCCAGGGTTTGGTTTAATCGTTCCGTTTGGCCATCAGTTTGTGGGTGAATGGCGATGCTAAAGTCGAGGCGGGTACCCAACGCTTTTTGGAGTCCGCACCAAAAGACCGACGTAAAACGCGGGTCCTGATCCGACACAATAGACATCGGAACTCCATGCAACCTCACAATGTCTTTAACATACAGTTGAGCCCATTGTCTACTGTATATGTTGCCTTACCCGGTAGAAAGTGAGCCAACTTTATCTGACGATCGACAATCACCCAAATTACCGTGTAGCCCTTTAATGTTTTGGGTAGGCCTACTATGAAATCCATAGCAATGTTTTCCCATTTCCATTCCGGTATACTTAGAGGTTGTAGTAGCCTGGCGGTTTTATGCCTCGGGGCTTTTACTTGTTGGCACACCAGACATTTACTCACGTAGAATCACCAATGCCACTTTAATTCATCAAATTAGAGTTTCGTTAACTTAACCTGCCAAGTTGAAGGCTACAATCAATGAAAGGTACAAAATTGTTTTGTTTCCAAATTTCCATTATGCTTGGAAATTATAAACACCCAGAAGATCTTAAGGATCATGATTGATAAAGAATAGATATTACAAAGAGATACTAAATCACTAACTGATAAATTATTAAAATTACAATTAAGCAAAACTAATCAAGAAAAATTAAACTAACCCACAATCTTCAAGAGAAAAATAAACAAAACAAAAGGAAGCTATGAGTCATCGTCATCAGAGTCGATATCACTATCTTGCTCGTATATTTGATACTCTTCCTCGCTGCCATCTCCATCATCCAATTTTTGGTCATCTTCATCCATCGACGGAAAGCTACCAAATAACTCTTGCAAATGTGTTCTTGAAACATCGTCCATGTTTAGATCTGATAAGAAAAACCATGAGGTGACAGAGAAACTCTCTCTCAACCAAGCAGTCTAAACAACTACTATCAACCCTTAGATCTAACAACAAAACTTTAGAACTCATGGCAATTGTGTCCAATCTATAGAACAAATCTTGTTCAAGCAAGGTAATTCTAACAACAAAACTTTGACAAAAAAAGAATCGGTATTTGTAAGGGGGGAGGGTAATTACATGAATGTGACTGCAGAGAGATCTCGTCATCGTCACCCACCTACAAAATAAGAAAAATTTAGAAGATACATTGGAATTTATATATGAATGGGATGAGATGAACTGTACAGTTACCATATTGAATTCGTCATATTCATCTAATGCCTCATCGCCGCTCTCAACTGCTAGGCCATCTTCATCTTCTTCTCCGGAATTAGTTTCCAGTTTGTCATCATTGATCACAGCTACAAAACACAATCAGCATTTAAGACCATGTCCATTGACAAACAAACCAAAGCCTAAATATTGGAAATAGCAGAGACGTGGTGTTGTTTATTTTCTTATCGAGAAGTGAAAAAACTATTTATTGAAGTAATCAATTAACTCAAATATCATGAAAAGCATAATCAATGAACAATTTAGAACAAGAACGCCATTACGAAGTTTTTATTCTGGAAATACCAAAGCACTCCAATCAATAAGGCTCTTTATTCTCAAAACCTTTGGATACACTTCACTGAATTTTGAAAAGTATTGTTATCAGAACCAACAAGGGAAAAATAGTTCATTATTACTGTTAATTTCTTTAATATTCGTGAAGGTCCAGACCAGCTGAAATGCACCATGACTATTCTCATTGAACAACCGTCTAACCCTACTACTTGGTTGTCAAGAAAACTCAGAAATTCAATCTATGTATGGCTACCTGGTCTTGAACTGAACCCATTCTCGCTAAGCCCTTTATTATGGTCCTTGACTATTAGGGCTTGGTTAGTTCTCTTATTTTATAAGAGAAAAGGGTGGAGATTAAAAATTTTGAGGTTCAAAAATTAGTAACTAATCATTACAAGAAATCTCTAATAACGTTCCTTGCCTTGGGAAATCTCTAATAACGTTCCTTGCCTTGGGATGTGGAGGTATTTTTTTATTTTTTTATTGGGGAAATGGGTCAATATGTTCAATAACCTAATTTTGCTAGGAACTTCTTGAGACAACTTGGGAAGGGGTTAACATATATGTTATTGTTACTGTAATATGTTAGTTATTTATGTAATTTTACATTGTACTATGACTAGTGAAGGGAAAAATATTTAGTTTCTATGAAATTATCTTACATTGCTCTTTCTACCTGTTCCCAACATAATATCTCTATACATCCCCCATTGATTTCCACTATTATTTCACTCCAAAATAAGTTTAAATTCACAAATAGATTAAACTTTCCTCAATTCATTAATCAAAAGTTAATTAAATGCACAAAAAGTAAAGGAAGTCGCACAACGAAAACTAGAAGCAACATAAAGCCTACTTTCTTCTTAATATGAAAACATATTATTTCTGGAACTTATGGTTTTTTCCACGTTAATACTCTTCTGTCTCTCTTAATAAGTCGTTGTTCTACCATCTCTATGTTTCAATTTGATAGCTAGATTTCTATTCTCCTATCAACTGTTTCTGGAAATTTTACTTTCAATCATGCATTCATGCTATGTTTCTTTCCCAAACGGAAAAAATGATTTAAAAAGAAAAAAGGTCAACACAGGGAAACACACACACAAAAAGAGAGTGTTGAGTTTTAATTTAAACCTGCATTGGCTTGATGGTCCCCGCCCAGATCAACTTTTAAGCAGCCCTTTTTAATATCCCTCTTCAACTTTTCAAAGTTTTCAGAGGCTGCTCTGAGTAAAGGTTCAGCATCTGCCGTTGGGAACACTAATAAAAACCTCATCATGATTCGTTGTCGTAAACAATTTAGGATACGCAGAGAAAACCATCCGGATTCATACTGCATGTGCAAAAAAATGTGAATTCAGATCCCAAACGAACGATAGCATATTTATAATTTTCATAAAAAAATGCAAAGGAAGTCTAATGAAGTGTTCTAAATTTCCTTCCTCTTTCTGGATAGAAAACAAGAAAGAATACTATAACCTAACAAAAAAGTCTTCTTTTTTTTTTCCCCCTTGTTCTTTAAAGCAAGAAACAAACTGAAAAAGAACTAAAATTGTTCAAGGATCTTCCACACTGCACGTGGTGACATCATTCCTCAATATAATCAAAATTGTCTATCTCCCAATGATTTGGGAGATTCCCTAAATAAATCTTCAAGCACAAGTAACCCGCCGGATAGAAACATCCTTAATTTATTTGCATGACAGATAACTATACTCAGTTCTATTTTTTTATAAGAAACCTGATGAAAAGCTACATAAAGGAAAGAAACAAAACATTCTAAAATGACTTTCACTTGTTCATTGACTTCGATTGAGGCCTAAATAATTGCTGAACTCAAGATCTCTCATTCTGTATCCTCAATAATTTACAAAAACACCTTCTCAATTGAAGGACCTTTAAGCTTTCTTCTACTGTATACAATCGGAGTTTCCATTGACGTTTTAGAGGTCCCAATTAATTTGGAGTTCATTTCTTTTACTTTTTTTTAGAGGTCCTAATAATCTATTTTGAAATCACAAGTCAGTTGCTTGGATAACAAATATCACTAATAATAAAATCACATTTTTTTGTACATCAGCCACATGTCCAGAGCATTTCTAGTACTATGGTCATACATATCTAGAGCATGTTGCATGTGATTGCATACTCATTCCAACCCTTACCGTGCTTTCATGTGTGCCTTTCATTTAACATAATAGTTAAGTTTCCTTGTTTTTTTATTGCCATAGGACTTCTTGCCATTTTCGAAGTTTATTCTTGTGAAAGGCAATTTGCCTCAAAATGTACTATAGAGAAATGTAACTAGCTGTTGATTATTTCTACATTTGTTATATGCTATCGAAGCTCTTGTTTATTCTATTCGCTTTAAAGCATATAACAAATGTTTTCCAATGATTTCAAAAATCTTTTATCTAACTCTGGCTCTAAAATCATTTTCGCAAAAATGGGGTGGAGGTTGCAAGAAAGGCCTATTCTGTCGTTGGCATTCTAAATTTGAGTCAGCTGACTTGCTCAAGAGGTGGAGGTTGCAAGAAAGGCCTATTTTATCATTGGCATTCCAAATTTGAATCGGCTGACTTACTCAAGAGTGAGAACAAGTGTCATACAATTGCATTTTGAGTCCCGAAGAAAGTGTGGAAGTGATGTTTAACATAGTCAATGCTTCTTAGTTGAGTGTTCTAAGCAATATTTTTTCCAATATCCAAGAGTTTCTATACCAACTTGAGTGCACTTGACTAATCTCACATGACAACCACATACCCTACCACATTTAGTTGCAAGAACATTAGTAAGATTTTGAATTTTAGATAAGTATTATAAAAAATAATTACACCAAGAGATGCGTGAAGTTGCTACTAATGGAATTTCAAAATTGAGAAATTTGATAATAAAACTAGAAAACTTGATAAATTGAGGGAAACATCCAGCCATTTTCTCTTCGCTTCTATCCAGTTAAGATGAGCATACTTTTTTTCCATTTCATTTAAACGAATAATATTCAGAAAGGTAAAAGGTGATATTTGAGGGTAAACTCACTGAACAAGATGTTTCCTCGGAGGGCTTTTTTATCTCTTCTTGAATATACTCATCTTCAAGTTCAAAAAGTTGTAATGATGTTTGAAACTTGTGAGGAAAAACTTGAAATGCACATATCTTTTCATGTGCGTAACTCATCCTGTGTGAAAGGAAAAATTGAAACACATAAATGATGAGGTAACAAAAGAAAAACTATTTCAATACCAATCAGCATAGGTCCAATGCGTTGCTATGAAATTCTGGTTCTTATT
This sequence comes from Cucurbita maxima, assembly GCF_002738345.1. Taxonomy (NCBI): domain Eukaryota; kingdom Viridiplantae; phylum Streptophyta; class Magnoliopsida; order Cucurbitales; family Cucurbitaceae; genus Cucurbita; species Cucurbita maxima. The sequence continues at coordinate 2,662,669 of NW_019272027.1, forward strand.
GCCTTATGTTGTATAGAATTTATGGTAAAAGCAAACTTACTCATCGGAAGCATTGGAATTGCAGTAACTTCGTAATGACTGTGGTACTCGAAAATCAATCCGTTGGTATCTGTTATAATGAAAACGTCAATAAATAATCCAGAACAGTCAATTTATAACTTAAATGATTTTTATGATTTCTTATATGGTGTTTATATTTGTTAATAAACGTGGTGTTTATCATCATATTGAGATGATGCAAGTTACTTCTTAATTGAGATGTCGTTAACCGTGTCCCTAGAAAGAACCATAAATCAGTAAAACCCAACTACAAGTCAGGTTTATTTCTTAGCCATGGAATGTATTTACATACAATTATCCGAGGAACGAAGGGAAGAAACTAAAATATAAAAAGCTGCTATCATTTAAGCAAAGTGCTCACTTGCGAGAATCACAATCTTTTCGAGGATCATAACCCTTTTTTATCCAAAATCGTTGGAAAGGTCCACTGGAAAAGTAATATGCAATTCTAGAAAGAAGCCTGCACATTGAAAAAAGAATTAAGACAACACAAACACGAGTTCTATCTATGGATGATAAAAAGAAAAAAATTATGGACAGAAAGTAGCATGGAGGTCAAAACCTTCTAAACACTCCATGTCTAAAAACTAAGCCCATCTTCAGCATTCGTTCGACTAGAGACTCCTTCGGCCATATAGGACGTTCCTCGAACAAATTAGACACAGCAACTTGAAAATCCCATTCCTCTGACCCTTGGGGTACGAATTTCTCCCAGATTACAGTCTTTGGAATATGTAAGAATGTTAAGTCCAATAAAAGAAGGTACAACAAAAAGAAAAGGCTGCTTTCAAGGTTCACGTAAACAAATTCAACTCTTAGAAAACCTCAAGACTTTTAGGAGCATAAAGACACGCAGTATCAAACCTACAGATGAACATAGAGAAATAATAATCTTAAATAGATCAGTTCATGAAAGAAACCTACGAATGACTGAAGATTCAACAAAATCTAGATGGCCAATTTTTCAGAATTATTCTTGGAATTATGTACGCATTGGTTTGGTTTTTTATTTTTTCTTTAATTCAGTGTTTGGTGTTTTACTTATCATTTTTTCCCCATAATTGATTTAAACTTGGTGTGATCCAATCAAGAAATTTTAAATGGTCTATTTAATACAACTCAATAAAAAAAAAATTGATATTTATCATGTACATCACTTATCATACTGTAAATTTCACAAGTAAAATGCATGAAAAGTGGCTGAAGGGAAACCAGAAATACTCCTGCAACCAAAATATATTATTAATTTTTCGCAGGAATAGAGAAAATAAAATTTCATAAATAAAATCTAGTAGCAGATAAGTAAACAAGGATATCTTTAATGTTAAAATCAATTGCAAGAACAGGTTCTATATCCACCTGCAAAACATGGAAACAAGCATATTAGTCAAAATCATCTTCGTAATGGCTATAACACTTGCAAATGGCCAATATACAAATCATTATTTAATTGCATCCAATACAAAATACAAATACATGGAAGACACATACATGAGAAAACCAATAGCACATAAAAATAATAATAATATAGATAGTAAATAAATCTCTACTCTTCGTTTAGATGCAAGAAAGCTTTTACCTCACAAGGAGTATGTGGAGTTTCTTGTTTCTTTCTTGGAGTAAACATGGAAGGTGTTTTTAACCTACAAAATAAAACAAAATAGTAATATGTTAGATAAATTACAAATTTGATACTATGGTTTCAGGAAAGTTAGAATTTAGTCCCTACGGCTTTAAAAGTTCGAATTTCATCCTTATGTTTGATAAAATCTCATAAATGGTCCCTATGATTTGATAAAACTCTCACAAATAGTCTGGATTATTTAAATTTACTTACCATTGCAGAAAAAATTAATATTGTATAATAAAAAAAAATTATGAGGTATGTCTGAACCGTACAAATAAAGAATAGATACTTAATATAACCAAATGATAGACGTAAAAGATCCTTACACTAAACTTTCAGGCACATCCTTCAACGCAAATACTGGAGGAACTAAAATCATAGTATCCTCCTTGTCCACATCAATGGCATTAACCTTCCCTGCATAAATCAAATTTACCATTTACTCATTAATAAATTTATGACAATTCATAGCAGCCATGTGTCCCTCTCAAATGAATAATAATATGCACATTAAATACAAAAATAACACCTAAACATGGCTCGTGCATTTCTGTCCAATTCCCCTTCTTCCTCTTGGTGGCATCCGCATGAGTAGCAACAACATGTTGGTAGTCAGCCATGCCTTAAAATAAATTGAAATAAACATTAGAATAGAGAACTTATAGATATTCAGATATGACCCAAAAACCTAAATCATAAGACTTAGCACAAGATAATGAAAATCACAACAAACCCTCAAAATGATATGCTTCAGGCACGCAAGCAACCATCTCAAAGTCCAGGTTTATTTCATCTTCTCTAGGTACTTCTTTTTCAACATTCTTGATTCCCTCAGTAGAATCACTTTTTGGGTGACCTTTCATCATATCAATTCTTGAGTTAGTTATTTTGTATGCTTCAAATCTCAAAAAAATAAAATAAAATAAAATAAAATAAAATAATAATAATAATAATACTAAATAAATAAATAAATAAAGGTACATGTACTCACGTATTTTCAAAAGAAAACAACTGCATGGACGAAGCTCTCCGTGTGTTGGATGTGAATATGAGTCCTCAGGCCTAAAGCGAAGCTCTAACTTATTTGATTGGAGATCACGAACCTAGATCACCACATAAGGGTTAAAGGAGAAATCTGAATTATTGAAACAAGAAGATAAAATGAAAGAAATTGAACGAAATAAATTAAGAAAACAATGCAAATGTAGCAAGTTATATACAAAACATTTGATCTATAAATAATTGGAACTGCATTCCTCACTTGCCTTCTAGCACTCTTCACTTTCCCTCTTGCACTCCTGAAGATTCCTCTTCCAATGTGGTCTCTAATATATTATAACCTCCTCAAAGCGCAGAGTCACATTCTTTTGGACATTTTCTATGATATGTAGAGCACGGATGAGGTGAAAAAAGAATTATGTGTAAGGTATCACCTTACTATTCTATTGATTCAGACTCACAAAACACTAAACTTGACTATTCTATGAGAGCTGATAACCCTTCTTCCCTACCATCTACTTTGATAACATTCACAATTCTCCCTACACATTCATCTCATTTCCCTACAAATACGACTGCCCTTCCCACTGTACACAACATGTCCCACTAAATAAAGTCAGAAGCAAAAGTCCTCTTTTTAACCTTTCTATAATACACTTTTCACAATAGAGGGTAACATTATTTAATAGAATTCATTCTAATCATGAAAAGAAATGGAATTACTCAAATCAAATTATGTCACGTTGTAAAACTAAATAAAAAGAGAATCAACAAAAAAATGGGAAAAAAATCCCACAATTAATCAACTTCAACTTCCAACGAATGATGTTCATTCCACAAGGAAGCATCAGTTTATTATCGAAAACAAAAGATTTACAAATCAATCAGGATTTATACTAAGAGAAAAACTCGAAAACTGAAATAAAAGGAACGGTGAGACATTTCAAAATGATTTCCAATTATTTGATATCAACTATTAATTGTACCTTGAGAATTGATTGTTTTCCTCCTAGAGTTTCAATTGCCCGTCGCTTTGACGAAGGATAACCAGGATAATGAACTGCAAAAACCTGGGCAGTAGGTAAGAACCCTGAGATAGTGTTGTCTTTCAGCTTCCCCATTCTAAATTCCTGTTATAGACACAATTCACTTCTACTTTTAGCCACACAGTTTTTTTTTTTTTTTTTCTTTTTTTTCTACTGGCAACACAACATTTTACATAGCATAAAAACGAATTCAACAAAGGCAAAGAAAATGTAAAGATAGTCATAGTTGCATGTGCATAATTCAAGCTGTAATAACCAGTACAGATGAGGAATAAATGAATAGAGAGAAAAGAGGGTGGAAGGACGAAGGAAGCCGCTGACCGTACACTGGCCAGAGGGAGGACAGAGGCTGACAGAAGGCGTGGGTAAACCAACCACCCCGATTTCCTTCTTGATTTCGGTAGGTTCGAGAGGCCAAGGTGTTCATCAAATCAGAGAGAGCGAGTTTGAAGGAGGAGAGTGAAAACCTCAAGTGTTTTTTATTGGAGTCGAAGCAACGCCACGGGAGAGATTCCAACGGAAGATCTTGCAATGTTAAGAATCCACCTTCGCAATCACGGTGCACGCCGAGGAGAAACTCGAGGCCATAAGCTGGCGAAGACGACTTTTGCTCGTAGACGAAGCCGGACGGTCAGAGGCTGAAGCAGAGGAAGGAAGGAACGTGGGCGAGCGACGAAAAAAGTCGAAGAAGAGGAGGAGGAATCGCCGTTTCTGCAACCACGAAGAACAAAGAAGGAGAAGACCGTCGCGGGGAGGAAGGAGAAGAAGGAAGAAGCCGACCCGGCCCGCGCTATCGACCCGATTTGATTCAACTCGAATAACCCGACCCGTTTGGCATCCGGGAATTTCAGGGGATAAGGGGAAAGGATAATGAATTAGGGTTCATAATCTTTGGGCTTTCAGGTTGTGGGCTAACTAAAAGTAAAGTAATTAAATGGGCCATACTGACAAAATTATGGAACTGAAAATCTTGTTGTTTTGAATGATCTAAACAAAATTTGTATTAAAATCAGAACGAACTAGTCCTAGCAGATTTGATTTTGAATCAAGAAAGATTTGAAGAAGATTCCATTATCAAAACAGGGAATTTTAGTTTCTATAATCTTTGTCGTTATAAACCCTAAATCCCTGTTCCCAATTCAGTCGATGTCCATGAATTCCTCGCAATTCACATTCATACGCAATTCTCTCCATGGAATCAGCCACTCAAATTGTTAAGAAAGAGCACAAAACCTTCTTTAGACGACGATTAACGCGAACGCCACCACTGCCGCCGCCACCGCCGCCTTCTCTTTCTTCATCCTCTTCGGTTCCTCTCAACCTAACTCCAGCCGCCAAGCCCGAAGCCCCTGGTCCGATAAAGAGAACTCGGGATTTGCCTGATTTTTCGGAATGTCATGCTTGTGGATTTCGTATTGACGTCGTTGACGGTCGTTCGAGGCTTAATTCCCTCTACAGCGAGTGGCGGATTGTTCTTCTTTGTAAGAAGTGCTTCTCTCTTGTCGAATCTTCTCAGGTTTGTTCTTACTGTTTTGCTGACTCCAGAGGCGATTCTTTTAGTTGTTGTGATTGTAACCGTCGGGTTCATACGGAATGTTTTGCTCAGTATAGTAGAGTTGCTCCTTGGTCGTATTCCTCTTCGGGTTCTGAGTTTTCTGTGTGTATTGATTGTTGGGTTCCTAAACCAATCGTCACTGCTAGGGCTATTTTGAAAAATAGGAAAATTAGGAGAAAGAATATCCATGCTTCGGATTTGCAGAGTTCTAAGGTTTCAACTAGCCGAGACTGCAAATCATTGACTGCAATACTGAAGGATTCAAATTGTTCGGTGGAGAAGAAAGGTAATGCTGCGGTTAGAGCTGAAGAACACGCGCTGAAAAAGACTGCTGTTGATAGGATGGGTTTTGAGTTGGCTAGCGACGCATTAAACTTGGTAGCCCAGAGGGATGAAAGCACTGCCAAAGAGTCTAGGGAATCTGCCGATGACGCCGAGTTGGCAATTGAGTTGCACCGAGCTATGAATAGTTCTCCAAGACTTTCCAAGAATTTTTGTTTGGTGAACTCGAACTACATGGCCTGTGAGAATGTGAGCGTAGACGATGGCAACACATCGATAGGAGCGCTGCATAGTAGGGAGTTCGATTTCCGTAAAACCCCTCGAGTTTTGATACATAACAATATATGCAACTCTCTTGATAAAGCTGCTTCTGAAGATCACATCGCACCATTAGAAATCAATCGAGAATCCATGGGTAACGATCCTATGCCTATAAAGGGTAATGCTTGCCAGGAGTTGCCATCAAAAGATGATTTGAGGAGCAGGTCAATTAAGTTAAGGAGTGCTGGTTGTGATCATCAACTGCCACACAAACAAGATAAGTCCGCTCTGCCCGGGGATGAGAGGTGCAGGTGCATTGCAAAGCCCTATCACTATTTCTTCAAGTATAGGAGAAGAGATACTACTAAACGATATTTGTTGAAGTATAGCAAGCGGAATTCAAAACTGAAGAGAACGCCTGATTGTAAACCTAACATTCTTGTTGATGGAACGTGCTTGGGTGTTCCATCATCATCTGCAGCAATTCTAATTAATACTGAGAAATTTCCAGTAGTTTCAAATTCCTCATTTGGCTGCCGTGACGTTCCTCTGCAATCATCTGGCCTGAATGCAGTTCAAGAAATCAGTAACCAAGGAGGAAGGTGAGCATCGTGCTTTTCTCTGCACCGTATTATTTAAGGTTCTCTTTATATATAAACTAACAACTTTTGGAGGTCGTATTTAGAAGGAAAAGTTCTTAGATATTGACTTGTTTGGTTTTAAGCTAGCACTAGTGGTGCATACTAGTTTTAAAGTGAGTTTTATCAGGGTAGATGTACTGTATTAACGTTTCACCTCATTCAATTTAAATGTGTTTCAATATATGTTTTACGTGTACTATCTGTATCATAAACAGTTAATTCTGGTGCAATGCGATGAGCTTACAGTACTCGTCCATTTACCACCAAAATCACCTTCAACCTCTTAGAGATTAGGGGCCATCCATAAGATTTATTGATATATCTTTCCCTACTCAATACAAGGGTTATTGCTTCTGTGATTTGTGCTCTACAATGTTTGTAATGTAGAAGAGTACCGTTGACAAGCTTGGGAAACTTTTACGTGTGCCCTAATCCAAGGAGATCTAACGCTTTCTCAATAATCAAACTTTGACCTATTAGTTTGGAGTTTCGAGTCAGTTTAGGTTAGCCCTTGGCGTACGAGTCCTTTTGATAACCCTAAATTTGGGACAAGATAAGATATTCCTATAGAGCTTTGCAGGCCGCCTTGCACTTTTTCCAAGTTGTAGTCTATATTTCCTCTTGAGTTTCTTAAAGAATATCAAATGCCTGTTGGCTGAGTTTGAGATGAACAAATTCACCACTTAATGACAAAGTTGAAGGAAAGAGATACAAAGTTGAAGGAAAATCTTTATTTCTAGAATTCTCTTTGAATTCACTTTCACAAAGGTTTCTGATCTCTCTATATCTACTGGATTAAGAAACTAGCTGTAACGACCCAGATCCACCGCTAGCAGATATTGTCCTCTTTGGGCTTTCTCTTTCGGGCTTCCCCTCAAGGCTTTAAAACGCGTCTACTAGGAGAAGGTTTCCACACCCTTATAAATGGTGTTTTGTTCTCCTCCCCAACCAATGTAGGACATCACAATCCACCCCCTTCAGGGTCTAGCATCCTTTCTGACACTCTTTCCTTCCTCCAATTGATGTAGGATCCCCGCCAAATCCACCCCCTTTGGGGCCCAGCGTTCGTATCGACCTAGATCCACCACTAACAGATATTGTCTTCTTTGGGTTTTCCCTTTCAAGATTCCTCTCAAGGCTTTAAAACGCGTCTGCTAGGGGAAGGTTTCTACACCCTTATAAATGGTGTTTTGTTCTCCTCCCCAACCAATGTTGGACATTACACTAGCTATAGTCGTTCCACTCGTTTTTGCATTTCTTCAATCTTGATATATTGGAAATTTCACTCTTGTGTACAATTTGGCAGTTACATAGACAAGAAACCATGGAAGAACCTAAGCTCCAATTCTAATTTGATCTTGGATAGGGTTATGGAAGTATGAAAAATTTTCAACAAGTGATTGATACCAAGACTCACATTTCAAAGGAAACTACCAAATTTCACAATCTGAAGAGTAAGAGATAGAGAGGTTGATCACTCACTATTCAGTGGAATCGACCATTGAGATTAAAGACTCATTTTTGAAGTTCTCTTCAGATGCTTTTTCACTTGGATGTCAAAAGGCTATAAATGGAGGGTGGGTATATATAGTCCACAATTTAAATGAGTTATTAGGCAAATATACTCTTCCAAATCATTAATGGAAGCCACAATTCACAATGTATGATTTCAATCTTATTGTTCGTAGGATGAGCTTATTATCCAAAGGTGTTTTCCATGTTTGGGTCTCAAATAAGTTAAGCAAAGAGAATGCTCCTTGGTAAAGCTTCTGTTAGTGTTTTCAAGTCCTTAGATAGGAGGTTATTTAAAGATTGGACGTACCTTTGCTATTATTTATCCTGATTTAGTGTCTTATTGTGCATGTGATTTGGTAAAAGGATTTTGAAGCTCTGCATTTTCTTGACAACGCTTATTATATAAAATAACCTTGACACCAAAGAAGTACTAAACAAAGCGATCTTTTTGCTTCCATTTTACTGTGGTGATGAATTTTTGTTGCCACTACTTTTGGGGATAGATTCTATAAGAGATTCAAAGGGAATTGATGGGAAGATTCAATAGTGCTTGCAATGACGTGAGATTTCCCAACATTTGAAGCTTAGATTTGGGAAATTCATAACCATTGACTAGGATTACGGTGCCAGTTACTAGCTAGCAAATTGTTTTGCATTCAAGCAGTATTCTTTTTGGGCCTATAATTCCAAGTTTCATCCTGATTTGGCAGTACTATTCTAAAACTTTATTTGGTTGCATCGTTTGAAAAATTATTTCTCATGGTATTCATAATTATTGGCTCCATCCATTAAGGTTTTTAATCAAATGTTGAACACGTGTTCGATTATTTTTATTTTGTTTGTTCAGATGCTCTTTCATCTGCTTGCTGCATAGTCCTTCCCTTTCATTCTACATTTATCTTGCCTATCTCACATTGCCCATCAGAAGAATTTTCATGTTGTTAAATATGCTCAGGGCATTTGGATGTTCTTGATAATGTGTTGCTGCTTATAAATTCATAAAACTGATATTAATTCATGTTTTCAAAGATGGGTTAGTGAGAAAAATGTTCGAAAAATGTTCGAAAATATCGTCTCCTCTGCTTTACAGATGTTGTAATCGTATGTTGCTCATATTGACAGGTAAGGGAGAATGCAGTTCCCACAGGAACATTTCTGCAAAGGAAATGAACAAATGTTCTTAAACACTGTGAATCTGAAGGCTTAGGGTCTGCCTTTCCAACTTGCAAGCAACTCTTTGATAAAAAAACTCAGCTTCTGTCTCTGAAGAGTTATCGAACATGGAGGTTGAGTTTGTAGCTCCTCACTCCATCGCAGCCACCTGTGGCCGCCACTTGCTTCCTCACCAACAGGAATATGTGAACGGTGTCATACTGATTGTTGGTAATTGTTATTATAAGAAAATTTCATAAGATGTAGATGGCTATATCTTCCAATGTTTGATACATCGACATTCCTAAGAATGAAGTGCGTCGATTTGGTAAGTCGATCAATTATGACTCATATCACGGTATGGCCTTAGCATTTTTTAGAAAATCCTATAACAAAATCTACTATATTTTAGAGGTTGTAATAAACCTACTGTCTTTTGTCTAACCTTCCTACTCCGCCGCTAAAAGTACTTCTTTCAAGTCTTGATACATCTGAGTGTTACAAGAATGTACCGAAAGTTGTGAGTTTCGAGTCTTTGTTGGTATTTCCTCCTAGAGTTCAACATTTTCCGGCACACAATTGTTCTTTCCATGGAATTCCTTCATCTGCAACTAAGGAGAAACATTTCCTTTTTCATTCTTTAACCAATGCCAACATGTATGGTTCCATCTATTTAGCAATTCTTTGTCTCAATGTAGGCTGCTCTGTTAATCTAGCTAACTGCGGTTTAACTACTCCCATCAACACAACTATCCAAGCACGTTCCATGCCTGTATGAATGGAAACTTGCTCGATGATCAATGCTAAGGTATGTCCCAACTTCCTACTCAATGCATCTGCCACAACATTCGCATTTTCTTGATGGTACTAATGTCTAGATCATAATCTTTTACTACTTTCAGGTGAGTGAGTCAGTGAAGAGGTACTTTAGACTTTTATGATTTGTAAAGACTTGAGTCTTCTTGCAATACAGACAATGCCTCCAAATTTCTAGTGAACACTACCACCGTAAACTCCAAAGAGTTGTGCTCATAGTCCTTCAACTGATGAGATGCGTAAGCTGCATTAAAACGCATCCAAGTTCCCTCTCGAAGGATTCTCTTGTTTGTATTGGCACAATGAGAATTGGGTTTGTAACCAATCTTTGTTTGAGTTTCTGAAAATAATCTTTACTCGATAATCTTTACTCGATGAATGCACTCCCCTTCTTAGTCAACTGAGTAAGAGGGTCAACTATCTTAGAGGAATCTGGTAAAAAATATAGTATCGTGTTGAAAACTATGTACTGTGATATCCTATCTAGGTTGGGAGGAGAACAAAACACCATTTATAAGGGTGTGAAACCTTTCCCTAGCATACGCGTTTTAAAGCCTTGAGAGGAAGCTCAAAAGGGAAAGCCCATAGAGGACAATATCTACTGGTGGTGGACTTGGACTGTTACAAATGATATCAGAGCCAGACACCAGACTATGTGCCAGCGAGAATGTTGTTCCCCAAAGGAGGTAGACACGAGGCGATGTGTCAGTAAGGACGCTGGGCCCCAAAGGGAGGTGGATTTGGCAGGGTCCCACATCGATTGGAGAAAGGACGAGCACCAGCGAGGACACTGGGCCTTGAAGAGGGGTGGATTGTGATATTTCACATTGGTTGGGGAGGAAAACAAAACACCTAAGGGTGTGAAAACATTTTCCTAGTAGACGCGTTTTAAAGCTTTGAGGGTAAACCTAAAAGAGAAGTTCAATGAGGACAATATTTGCTAGCGGTAGATATGGGCCGTTACAAATAGTGGTCAGACGAGATCAATATGTTACTACTTCAATCTTGGTCGGGTCCATGGTAACACCTCCTCGTGTTAGTACATGCTCGAGGAAAGCTACCAACTCATGCCAAAATTCACACTTGATCTTAAATTGTATCATAATATTACCTATGAACACAATTGCAAACCTGGTAAGATATTCCTTGAACACTCTATTCATTAGGTCCATAAACACGGTTGGTTTATTCATCAATCTTAAGGACATCCTAGTAAGCTCATAATGGCCATACCTTGTTTAGAATACCCTCCTGCGAATATCCTTCTCTTCAATCCTCGTCGGTTGATATTCCAATTACAATCTTGAAAAAATTTGTTGCAACCAGCAACTCATAAAACAAGTCATCAATCTTATTTGTATGTAAAAGGGTTTGAAAACATGTTTAGCTAAAATAATGCACAATTCATGCATTAAAATGTTAACAAATTACTCATATAATTCAAGATGGTAGAATCTAATGTACTTTGTTTTACATATTACGATCCAAGTGTTTGGTAAATGTAAAAGGCAAGGCAAGCCAAATTTGGTGAATGTAAAAGGCAAGCCAAATAACATCGACCATTGACTATTTCATCACACTGATGATCGATGATTATTTAAGGAATATAAATCTTTACCTAATGCAACATAAATCTACTTTTTTAAGTTTAAGACTAAATTTGAAATTAATTTATTAATATATTAGGATCAAATTTGTAATTGGGTCTCCCCTAAAGAGAAATAAAAGGGTCTTTTATTTAATCTTAAATCTCACCACCTGATTTGATCACAACGTGGACGGATAGATTAACAACAAAAAAACACAATGTTGTCCTTGAAAGGTTTTCGCACAATTTACTTCAAGAAAACCAGAGTTGAATCGGATAAAAAGGCGAAGTTTCGATGAACGTCAAGAACATTAAATTTAAGTACTTTGAGTCTACTTGAAAGCATTTAATTCTCTATGCATTTAAAAAATTGCATAAAATAATTTTGTTAAAAAGATGGATTAAAACTCTACCCCTCTCCGAAAATAGAAAACTATTAAAAAAATATTCGTGGAATTCTTGAATTTGTGTAGGGTTGAGGAAGAAGGAACACGTGTCAGGCAAAGATAGGACCACACGTCAAGCAAGGAGCGGTGTTGCACAACTGGCCAAGAAATGTCTGCTACAGATTAGGATTTGCGTCGTCACGGTCATACATCTTCAACCATGTAACGTTTTAATCTTGACATGTTCATGACAAGTTTTAAGGGAGACTCAAGCCCAATTTACATTTTTTGCTCATCCTTTGGCTTCATCGGACTGTCGACGAGGTTTGCCTTTGCCAACCAAACACAACTTGTACTAAATCCAAGCTTGTGGCCACACATGACGCTCTAATCATGTGTGACACAACAATGTCACATCTCATTGTCATCTTGGTTTCCAACAACACGACTCATGCATCGTGAAGCAATCCCATGTCTCAAGACAGCTCGACCATCTTGCTTTACTTAGACACGTCCATTGAGAACTGACCCATGTGTCAATCATCTCATTGGGGGCATCCCAAACATCCATCCATTTGAGTTTTTTCAAGCATTGGACTCTCCCGTGTCTATGCTAAACCATTTACGACATATGTTCAAGATAACGAGTGCATAATCCAGCCTCAGACACATGGGGTGGGGCACAATACCGACACATCCGTGTCGTCCGGTATTGTCCTTGAAAGACCCTTTTCAAATGAAGATGCCCGAGACGCTCATTCATGCTATGATACAAGCATGTGCGATAAGGTAGCTCGCTTAGGTCACAGGGCTTAAAGCTAAGGGAGAGCCAACATCATACCTCGTTATAGTAGATTTTGAGGCATTTTCAATTCTTCTCGTGTAGACGTCATTTTGGCAAGTGGACATACGTCCTTGTGCATAGTTCGTCGGGATCCGATTGACACCAAATTTTGTGATCTTCCATCTCTCATATAGCCCCATGTCGAAACTCAAATCGAAACCCCAACTTCTGAGGTTATGGCTTGGGGCTCTACTCAGCCCTCTTCGAGTTTGTCTTCGACACTCGTGTTACCTCGTTCTCTAGAACCTTATGTCTACCTTGATTTAGCTTCAATACACACTCTTGGTGTGTTGGATGATGCACCGTCCTTTTCAGTCGATCATGTCACTTCTCAATCTTGACCCTTAGGTGTCCAGATGAGTGTCACTTGATGGTTGCCCTTTGTCTTTCTTGCGTGTGGCGGTCACAACCTACTTTCTCTCAGTGAGGTTGTAACACTTATCGTGTGTTGGAGGATTTAATGCACTCTCCCTTGCCCCAAATGTCTTTATCCGACCTAATATGCTCGACCTGAATGTCCGCATCTAAACCACTACGCTCGACCTGAACCACTACTGTTGGCCCATGCCACCAAATCGACTCGACTTGACATGGAAGTGGGATTCAACATGTGCCAAGTATTGTGTCGTGAGTGCTTGCTCCTCCCCTTAGACGTGTATGTACATGCACATGGGAGATTGTCTAGGCACGTGGTGAGCTCCTTTTCCCCCTTCGACCTTCATTTAACAGTTTTTCGCTTTGATTTCAATATCAACCTAAATTTTACTTGAATTAGGACCTACTATTTAATTTTTTAAAAAAAAATTAGAGTTTTTAACACAAAAAAAAGTTAGATCCGAAAGATATGTTTCATTTATCTAAATAGCTATTTAGACTTTTCTCAAACAATACTTATATAGATTGCTAGGATGTACTAGCATGTGATGTTCTACCTATGTGATAGTGCTTCACTTTATGAAGAAGGGTCTGAGTTGGCCACTTGAGGAGGAATTACAAGTCTATTTTTGGTGAGACATTGAGGATCATAAGGGTCTTGGCAAGATCAGCTTACCTCCCCTTGAGGATTATGGAAAAGGACAAACTTAGGATTTCTTTCAGGAGCCGTCATGGGTAAAGAAAGATTATCGCTGTCCTTTGACCTTATCAATGTCCTACAAAGTTTAAGGATCAGATGAACTAAGTGATCGTGAGACTTTTTCGATACCGTCATCATAGTCGTCTTTGACGATATACCAGCGTACACCAAGATGGAGATAGTTCACAAGAAACATTTGAGGAGAGTTCTGATGGTGATATGAGCACAATAGTTATACGCCAAGGTTCTCGAACGGAATAGTTTTAGTTGTTGGTAGTGGTCACATGGTATTGAGTTAGGGGATCATAGACGTAACAAAAACATGTTGGAGGCTATAGAGACAACCTTACAATCTTTAAGCTACCCTTTATGGTATCGAGTACATTGTGTCAGGTACATGCTGAGAGAAGTATGACACACTTTTAGTAGAAGAGTGCCTTGAAGATACTCGACAATGAGAAAGGACTAGTGACGCAGTTCCAATTCAAAAGTGTCTACCTAACAAAGTACTACCCAGTGGTAGTCAGCCTCAAGAATTAAGTAGCCTTCGTAAAACAAAATAAGATGTGAAGACGGTCAAGAAATACGATTTGGTGCCCAACAGACTGATAAGGTTTGTGCCCGAGTTTGATAGTATTGAGATGATGAAGATGAACCACTTCATTATTGCATGTTCCAACCAATATATCTTCGACTTGAGATTGCCTAGGCTTCCTCAATTTATGCATAAGCTATGTGATGCTAGGAAGATGGACATGTGCACTTGGGTTAAAGCCTATAGAATTTATGTGATTGTAATCACACCCTAATGGATGGCAACGACCTAGTAGTGACCTTTAAACCAAGGGAGGGTGAAACATCACAAACGAGAGGGGTAGCTTTAGGAGCACCCCGAAAGGTGAGTAAGGTGTAGTACAGTTGCATCAACCACATCTGAATGTGCAACGAACGGACGTCCATAGTCACGGTTCAATAGAGTTACAATCGAGACAAGGTAGCAACTTAGACAAGAAAATTTGACAAGAGGACGTCCTACCTTTGGGAATCAGGCATAAACAACTTTCAAGTATGGAAGATTTTAAGGAGGAGAAAATTTGTAACACCCGACAAAAAATTAAAAATCTAATTTTTTTCTTTTATGTCAAAGTTTTGAAATTTGATCGAGGTTTTAGAGATTGAATTTCAAGAGGAGAGTTTAGGGATTCTTGAATGAGGGTTAGTTAGAGTCATACTTTTGCTGAATCTTCTTCACAAGAATCAGTGGTCTTAGGGTAATCATTTTGGGATTTTGAGTCACTCTTCGTAAAGAAACGAGGAATAATGAAAGATATGATTTTCGAGTTCTTGATTTTGATTTTCCTTTGAATTTGAGAGTTTTAATTGTAATTAAGTTCTTAATTTTTAGTATGTTGATATTAGAGAAATTTTGTATAAGTTTTACAAAAGAAGGAGGAAAATAAGTAAATTCGAGTGATGTAGAGAAAGCTATGAAAATTCGAATTGAAAACTTGTTTGAAAATTTGAAATTTTGACGAACGAGTTGAATGTGTAGGTGACAACATGTGAGAGAGAGATTTCAGAAATTTCGGAGCTCTTAACACGCAGAAAAGCTATTTCGAGAAGACACGTGTCATCCATATAAGTAATCACACGAAGTTTAGGCAAACAATACTTGTAGGTATCACTAGAACATGCTAGCGTGCAAGAATTCTTTACCTTAGATAGATAATGCATGTTAAGAAATTCGGAAGAGTGTTTTTGTATAAGTATGTACTATATGTATGTTTTTGAAAAATTACTATTATGTCCTAGGTTGAGATTTTTGAGAACCATGTTGTTTTATGTATTATGCAAGGCTAGAGTGAAAATATGCCTGACTAGAATATGAGTTGGACAATCTGGATGAGTCTAGTTTGCATAATGTAAGAAATTATAAAAATGCCCCTGACTAGATTTGTGATGAATGATGTTTTATATAATTTCCACCGTGTTAGAAAGGAGGATGGACTATTGCGATTTGTGCTTCGGGTGATTGATGAATGTTATCTTCTCGTTGATCTTTTTTTGCTTATACGTGCGTATGATATAATATATGTTAGCACCAGGTGTTTGACTGTGTGTTCTCCTATGGAGCGGGTTTATTTGTTGATCGCTTGTGGATGTATATAATAAAATGATGTACAATTCACAAAAATAAGTGCAAATATACACTATCACAAGTAACAAGTAATAAGTAAATTATCGATTCCACGTAGAACCAATCTTTTTTGTTAGTTTTTTTTTTTTTGTTCGAAATTAAGTGAGTTTTTGGATAACATTTAAACGGGTGTGGGTGATTTTAAACTAATTAAACAATATTAATGGAGAAAATCAACAATAATAAGGAAAGTTTGAGTAGGAGAGATTAAATAGATAAATGGTTAAGATATGCCTCGTGATTACTTCCATAATAGATTTTTAATTTCTATTAGCAAGGCTCTAGGAGAAGAATTATTTGTAACCCTTCTATTATCTTCGAGTATCATTGCAATGAAACTAGAGTATTAAAGAGAATTTTATTGTTCCCTCTCTTCTTCCGAATAAGAGAATAACTATATATGTAAAGTGACCAACTAAACAAACATGTAAATCATTAACAACAACTCTTTAATAAACTAAATTCACACCGTCAACATACTTAAACTACATAAAATACTCTCGTAAGTTGAGCTCTCTATACAAACTGAATTAAACAGAGAAACCCACATCTCAAACATATTAAATTGATAGAATAAGAAAAGGGAGTAAGGAATTAGAGAGTTATGAAGCTTTTTTGTTGTTTTTTTAATGGAAGATCCATTCTCTTGAGCTCTCACGTCCACCTCTTTGCCTTAATCAATTCTTTTTGGTCTTCTTTTCCTTCGGCTGTCACAGGGATTAGGGTTCTTCTTCTTCTTCTCTGATTTCACAGCAATTCACAGTAGCAGAGGCTGCTGCGGTCTAATTCGAATTTTGCTTCCCAAAATGTGGCTCTCCCTCTTGTGAATCCTTTTTCCTTTTTATATTGTGCGTGGCTTCCCATTTATGGTTGAATAGGAATAAATCGTCGATGTTCCTAATTGGGTAGACAATTACCCACGTGGATGATTGATGTGCATTAAAATTTTCATGTCATCCCCGAAAAGTTTGCTTTCCGAATTGCTCCAACATCAAGGTCAGCAATTTGTTTCAAGATTTGCCAGTAGTGTTGTTTCCAAATTTGCCAGAACCATAAATATTCTGGAATTTTACCAAATAACTCAATTAAACATACAATTAAGCTCGATTTATGCAAATTGATGTTCTTTTCATGTAGAACCACAATGACCTATTTCATTCTTGTTAATTAGAACAAATTGAGCAAATAATGAGAAAAGAGTTTTATGAGTGCATAATTGACTACAAAAAGACCGGATATAACTCTAATTTTGGAGTCTAAATAGAGGTAGGGCGTTAGAGTTAGGTTGGCTAGACAATGACCTAAGTTAGGACACCTCGAGTAGATTGAGCACTTTAGGATCATGAGCGACAGTCAGAGGGTCTAGACCCTGGTGCTCCCAGACTAAGAAAATGCGAATGTAATGACGGGACCTATCATATCAGTCTATTTTCCTACGACACTATCCTTATAGGCAGCTTGGATGTGTACCATATACTTTACACACATCCCATATATGCGAGTATAGGCTCACCACAGTTCGCACACCACTGGGGCCGGGCGAGCCTGCTCTAGTAGCTCCTTATACCGGACACCCATTAGAATTAGTAACCGTCACGACAATATTATGTAAAACATAATGATACTTTACCTGCCTAGTGGTATACGTATTCGTACCCTCGTGATGGAATAGAGGTATCCCCCAATACTTGAACACACATAATGCATGAGGTCCCAATATTTTTCCGTTTTCAACACTATTAAATATAACCCCGCTATCATTTCTCATTCATATCATATCATTCTCATTTTTCAGTCCTCATATCATATCATTTCTCATATCATACATAATTCTAACGGGGTTATATTTCATGTCATTTATCGTGATTTCATGTTATTCATATCATGTCGTATACACACAATTTAGGAGACATAACAGAACGTTCCATGCTTTTAGCATAACATTTCATCATATACATATCATACCATAACATATTGCATCACAATATATCATATCATAAACATGTCAATTAATCACATATCTCGTACCATAACATATTTCATATCATTTTCATATCATACGACAACATATATATATATATATATATAATTCATATGTCGTGTCATAATAATATCATATCGTAGACACTTCGTGGTCATATCGTTCCCTAACTTATCATAGTCTTAAAGTTCTTATACATATCACATGTCACAGGAATGTATCCTAACGCTATTTTTCTATCAATCTATCACAATCTTATCCCTTTCTACCAATAACCTAATTGTATTATTTTATCAACCTCTCATATACATAGTACTTTGACACATAATCTAACTCTAACGTTTTATGAACATTTCTTACTTCTATTTTTACATTACGTTTTGTGCTTCCTTCTCGTACCCTGTCTCAAACATATCATTAAACACATCGTGCCGTAAGTATTATCATACAATTCACATATTATAACATATACATAACATAACATAAGCATTTTGGATCCAAAAACAATTCACATATATCAATATATATGAAAAGTGTAGAACCCCAAGACACGTGTCAACATCAAATATAATTATGCTGATACTAAGGCTACATACCTAATTAGCTTAGGCTGGTGTAACCAATTTATCCTTAGTGAGAGTTCGATTTTTGTCCTTTGTATCCAAGTCAACCTATGTCGACCCATGACATTAGTTTCAAGTTCAATTCTCTATATTATACAATGTTTCACGCGTTAGACTTCATGCAAGCATCAAAGGCAACGTTTATTTATATATATATATATAACAAATTGATAGATGTTTGATGTTGACTTTGACCATTTTTTCTTGAGTTATGAGATTTGTATAGGTATTTTTTTATTATAATATTAAATTCTAATTGTCGAATGATCTAATATCGAATAGATTAGGAAGGAAGTATCATAAAGAAGTATAACAAATTTATAGAGGTTTGATGTTGGACTGAAGAGGGATGTAGCTTGAAAAAGATTTATTTCATTCTTGCATGACTATTTCTTTATAGATAGCCAAACACGATTTTTTTTGTAACTATCGCATGTTACAAAATACAAAGGGGAGTTTCAACACTTCCTTTCGATAAGCTTAAAAGATTCGACGATCTTGATTCTTTTACTGAGAAACTGCTTTACATACACATAAGCTTCATAGTGGTGCACACGACTCAGACAGTCTTTTGCCCTTAAATGAATACGAAACTTTATGTTGTCCTGACCCATCTCCATATACCAACCATCGTAAATGCCATCAAATCTGAGGCTATCTCCAGATTTAACGTTGAAGTCATCCAACGCAAACTTTGATACCTCTTGTAGGAATGCAAACTGAAGATTACTGATTTTAATCCACTTCTCGACCTTGGGTGGATCCACCGGCCCAACGCAGTGTCCAGGAGACAATATGACGATGATAGATTCCAGCTTGAAAATTCGTTTCTCTTCGATAATAATAATTTCATAATTGAGACACCGTCCCAGAAAGTCTATCGCCTTGATATGCAAACGGAACTTTAGGCTAATTGGGCACAATTCAAAATACCAACCTTCATAAATGCTATGGAATTTCAAACAATCTCCAAGTATAATTTTGAGTTGCTCCACTATAAAGTTTATAACCACTTGAAAGCCGGGCTCCTTAAGATTAGGGATTTGAATCCACTTCGGTTCAAAAACGAGAGGACCGCAAAACTTGAAAGATTCGAGAATTTTGATTCTCTTGGACCAAAAGTGTTCGACAAGCACAACGGCCTCATAGTTGCGTATACGTCCCAACCAGTCTTTCGCCTTGAGATGAAGACGAAACTTTATGTTATCATGACCCAGGTCCATAAACCAGCCTTCGTAGACTTCAATGTACTTTAGGCCATCTCCGTTTTTATTATGCTCATCCACGGCAAACTTTGCTAACTCTTGCACTAATGGCACCTGAACATTAGGAATTTTTATCCACTTCTTCTCTTGAGGTTCAGGAGATACTATGGCAATGATAGAGTCCAGCTTCCATATTCTTAGATGGTCACGTATCTCCTCGATAATAACAACCTCAAATTTGAGAGGACGACCCAAAAAGTCTATCACCTTAACATGGAAACGGTACTTTAGGCTGTTTGGGCACAACCCAAAATACCAACCTTCATAAACGATTTCAAATTTCAAACTATCTCCAAATTTAATTTTGATCTGTTCCACAATAAACTTTATAACCACTTGCAAGCCAAGCTCCTTAAGATTAGGTATTTGAATCCACTTTGGTTCAAAAACGAGAGGACCGCATAACTTGAAAGATTCGAGAATCTTGATTCTCTTGGACCAAAAGTGCTCAACAAGCACAACAGCCTCATAGTTGCGTATACGTCCCAACCAGTCTTTCGCCTTAAGATGAAGACGAAACTTTATGTTATCATGACCCAGGTCCATAAACCAGCCTTCGTAGACTTCAATGTACTTTAGGCCATCTCCGTTTTTGTTATGCTCATCCACGGCAAACTTTGCTAACTCTTGCACTAATGGCACCTGAACATTAGGAATTTTTATCCACTTCTTCTCTTGAGGTTCAGGAGATACTATGACAATGATAGAGTCCAGCTTCCAGATTCTTAGAAGGACACGTCTCTCCTCGATTATAATAATCTCAAATTTGAGAGAACGCCCCAAAAAGTCTATCACCTTAACATGGAAACGGTACTTTAGGCTGTTTGGGCACAACTCAAAATACCAACCTTCATAAACGATTTCAAATTTCAAACTATCTCCAAATTTAATTTTGATCTGTTCCACAATAAACTTTATAACCACTTGCAAGCCAAGCTCCTTAACATCTGGTATTTGGTTCCAACCAGGCGAAACCTTTCCTTGATCCAAAACCTTAAAAGATTCGAGAATCTTGATTTTCTTCGACAAAAACTGCTTAACAAGAACAATAGCCTCGTAGTTGCGCAAACGTCCCAAGCAGTCTTTCGCCTTAACATGAAGGCGAAACTTTATGTTGTCTTGACCCATCTCTGCATACCAACCGTCGTAGATTTCAACGTATTTTAAGCCTTCTCCACCTTTATTGTACTCATCTATTGCAAACTTTGATACTTCTGGCACAAATGGCACTCGAAGATCAGGAATTTTAATCCACTTCTCCACTTGGGGTGGATCCACCGGCCCAACATAGTGTCCACCATTCAACAAATAGAGGAAAGATATCAACTTTCTGATTCTTTCAAGCTTAGGTTTCTCTTCGAACACAAGTGCTTCATACAAGAGAGAGCGTTGAAGAAAGTCTATCGCCCTAATATGAAGACGGTACTTTAGGTTGTTTTGACCCAGTTCACAATACCAACCTTCATGAATGCTATCGTATTTAAGACTGTGTCCATGTTGAACGTTGAACTGTTCCACCGCAAGCTTTGCGACCTCTTGCACGCAGTGGCCACTAACATCGGGGATTTTAATCCACTTCTCCACAGCGGGTACTTGGCCGCAAACCTTGACTGCAACACTCATGGCGTAGTGTGATATGTAGTATAAGGAAACTTTGTATTTCTTTGCTGTGGTTTTGTTTGGTTAGAAGCTGTGGGTATTTATAGAACTCATTTAATATGGAATCAAAGTTTAAAAGGATAAGATTGATGCTTTTAAGAACATCCACACTTATCCCATTAATATTCTTTTTATTTACATTAATACTCTTCTTTTGGAATATGGTTCTTTGACTCAACATTTTTATACTTAAAGATTGATGTTCTTCATTGTTTATATCACTTAAAAGGTTCACACCCAATCCTTGTAAAATTAAATCCATAATTTCTTTGATATACTTCAATTTAACTATAAATTCCCCAAAATTTTAGAGACGGAGATTATCTTCTTTTAATTGATATACTTAAATTTTAGTTTGATAAGAATATGGTTCTTTGCTCTTTAAAAAGATGTTATTTCTCTTTATTCGTTTACCCAAAAAAGACGTATATTTTTTTTAAAAAAATTTGTGTGTTTAATCTAATTTGAATGTTGTGTATTACATCAACCCCATATCTCTAAGTAGATGAGTGAAAAAAACTTCATACAACCTCTCGATTTTGTTCGCAAAGACTATAGAATTTGTTCGAAACTCATATAACTAAATAGACTCCATATTGTACTACCTCCTTCACGCCATCATCGTTAATCGGTACTCAAGTTCCATGTATAAAGCAAGTGAGAATATAAATATACGCAGTAAATAGCTCGTGTACAACATAAAGGTTGAGTAGGCTTACACCTAAACTTAAATCAAATTAAAATAAATAACACCCTAAAAAAGAAACTAATTGAAATCTAATCCCTAGACAATGTTGTTCAAGTTTATTACAAACCGAGAATAGGTTCGGGAAAGAATCTCAAACCAAATATAAACACCAAAAATACATAGATAGACTGACGCTGTGGGATGACCCGCCCCTGAACGCGTTTCTCTCGAATGCTTCCATCGTGATCTAACTACTTACGAACAACTGAAAAAATAGGAAAATTGGCGAGCATAAAAATAGTGAGTAAGTAACCTGTAGGGTCTCATCACATCCTTAACCTACGGTGTATCCAAGAGTATTTTTCTGGGCTCTTGAAAATTTGGGCCTAACCTTTAAAGCTATCTAAGGCTCTGGGGAGGGGTTTTCTAGTCCAACTCTTACCTTTGTGATCAAGGTAGGTTACAAAACCTTCCTGTGCTTATACTAAGGCAACTTACTTTACTAGGAAGTTTATGACCAGCCTCCCACTCTAAGGTGCTACTCCAAGAAAAAAAAATATATATATGGTGGGACAATATGATATCTTCTAGTCTGAACATCATTATTGGAAGATTGGTTGGTGACTCTGCAACTGACCCATAAAGTCATTCTAAATTTGGGGAGTGCGACCCTCGTGTGTTGGCCAAGTACCACGTTCACCTGTGTTCTCCTTTGCCCTCTCTGATAATCGGTTTACAACACATAGGTCTTGTTTAATAGACCTCTGGATATTTGGACAAGGTGATGCTACCTAGTTGTTGGGTTTTATGTCCTAAAACTCATAATTTGTAAACAAAAACATATTCTATTTTTAATAAAGTTATTATTGTTGTTTATTTAGTAAAGATTGTTATTGAATAGAGTGAACTTTACGATCATTAATCTAAATCCAATAAACTAAGAACACTCTGGCTATAGTATGATTACTTGAACTATATGTAGAGACATAAGAGTTGATCAAGTTCAAGTATATAGTCAAAATGATCTATAGTATAAGAATAAGGTTGAGTACCTTATTCTAGGGACACTATGGATGCGACCCACTTTTGTATGTGATATAAACAATGTGATCACTAAAATTGTACATGTGGAGACATGTGAGTGGGGGCGTCCTATGCAATGAGTATTGCATAAGATCGGACCATGAAGAAAATCACTCTCACTTTATAATGTCGTTTACTGTTGAGACTGATTTTCTTTTCATTCGATGACCTAGGTAACTTGATCTTAATCCTAAGCTAACCATGAACTCCTGATTATTCGAAATTATCCTTATATTTGCATGGGTGAGAGTGGCTCAAGTTCCCCAACTCAATAAGCCTCCTATTTCAGGGGTAAGACTGGGTAAATGGCTGGGGACGTGGGGTGCAAGATGGAATTCACTTCTACCCACTTTTAGGGATAGAAGAGAGGTAGTTCCCTTAAGTACTGACTCCAGGTCTTGAACAAGGGGCCCCACCCTCTCATTGGCCTGAGAGGGATCCGGTTTACTGGTTGGACCACAAACCAATTGTTCATTAGAGGATTAGTGAGACATAAGAAACAAGAAGTAACTTCAGGGGTAAAACGGTAAATTGACCCAACTCTAGTTACGAACAACCTGTGAAGGATCGACTTACTAATCATGGTTATATCAAATAGACAGAAATATATCTATAGTGAGGGGAATGCAACTACTAGGCTATAGTAGAATGTCCTAGTAGTTAACGAATGTTGGTTAATAAGGTTAATGAGTTTAACCAGTTAATCTTGGATCGTTGGAGCCCATGATCTATTGGTCCATTAGGTCCCTCTGCTAGCTCATATCGGATTAAACCATAGAATAGTGTGACGAGTGAGTTCGAAGTGTTCGAATTCAAATTAGGGAGAATACGCTACATATATATGATATATTTAACCGCATTTTTGTTTTATTTATGAATTAAACAAAAAGAGAGAATCTGAGATATTTAAATAAGATTTAATATCTTAATCAAATATGTGTCAGAATTAATTGGAATTAATTGGGATTGTCATTTGAGTTAATATTAAATATTAATTAAATAGTTTAATTAATCATTTAATATTACTTTAATTTGAAATTAATAATTCAAATTGATTGTTGAATCAAAATGAAAAAAGTCAACATGTTAGACTCCATTTAATGGAAAAATACATGTTAGTGGAATTTTGAGGTGTCAAAATTTGGTTTAACCAAACTTGCATGCTTGCCAAATAAACCCCACAAATTTGAGTGGAATTTTAAGTGTCGAAATTTGGTTACCTCAAGCATGCATGCTTGCCAATTAATCCCAAACATTTGAATAGAATTTTGAGTGTCAAAATTTGGTGATCTCAAATTTGCATGAACATGCAAACATGACTCTATAAATAGAGCGATCATAATACATGAAATGTCTTCTTGTTGGTGAAAAACCTTGAGAAAAATCTCTCACAAACACTCTCTTCATATATACAAAATCCCTCCCAAGTTTAGTCACTCACCGGGTTCCACAATCCCGTTCTAAGGCCGGAGGATAGTGGAGAAGACAGTGGTGGTTTGAAACTGGTTCGTGAGGAAAAAGGAATTTGAACTACAAAAGGTTAGTATTCAAACTCATTAAGTTTTAATACTTATGAACATGCTAGTTATTTACTATAATTGATGTTCTAAAAATGCCTAAGATCCAAATTTCTTTCGCATGTGTTATATTAACACCTTCACTAGTTGCCTCGGCGGACTACCCTAACTGGTTTATGCCTAGCTCGACGGTACCTCTCCCATGGACCTATCGTTTGGTAGTGGTCGCTATTTGATTCATCCTAGGTCGTTGATAATTCTGTCAGGGTACTCAAGTGCATTGGGTGACGAAGACTCTGACGACACTGTTCACGTTGATAATACCTTAGTAATTCTTAAGTGACTTGGAGATCCATTCAGTTCCTAGGGCGTTTAGGTGACTCAAGACGTAGACTCTCTACTCTAGGACTCTCCATGCTTACTCCTTGAGTTTTCTTAGTGTGGGAGTACTAGTGACTACATCCCTTGGTGCTTGGTATACCGGAGGTGCCTATACCAAGGTCATCATTTAACTGGCCTAGCTCTAGAGTTGTAGCCTTAACTCAATGCAGGTAACTATGCTCTACAAGGAGAACACACAAGTAATCCCCTAGAACTATCCTACATTTCAATACATGCTTGGTTAGGGAGATAGTCTTATCAATCACTTAAAGTACAAAATACACTATCTAAACGTCCATGCTAGCTCAGCTGGTGAGATAACATCTATCAATCACCCAGAGAACAAATCACAATATGTCTCGGCCTTTCTAAGCATCAAACTAATATATACAATAGAAATCTCATCCTATGGGCATTCTCCAAATTTTTTATCGCACACAAAGCATTATCATGAATGTTTGATCTCTTAAAGTCCTAATCCTAATAAAATAAGGTAAGATATGCTTGCATTCAGCTTTTCATGACCATCCTTATAAGTATTACATGAAAAAGTTAGAATGGCTACTGATTTCAACAATGCATATCTTGTAACAACCCGAAATTTTCTATTTAATTTAAGGTCGACACTGTATACATATCATAAACACTGAATGCGAAAATACTTCATTTGAACTTTCATAAACCGTCATCTTCATCTTAAAACACAACCATGGACTTAGTTGTTTTGAAAACACCTTTAAAAAATGACACAACAAAACTAAATAAAATAGATAAACGTTTAAATTCAAAACATCCTATTCTATCCTAAGTCTAAGAAAATAATACTACCGTATGCATGTGCCATGATCTCGAGTTGCGATGTAGTCGTTAGCCGTACAGGAATGCATTGACTTAACCTGAAATAGAGGTAGCACGTGGAGTATTTTAAAAAATATTCAGTAAGTAATCCCACTGTCGTGGTTAAATGCAAGAACATGCGAATGCAATGACGGGACCTAGCATATCAGTCTATTTTCCTACGACATTATCCTAATGAGCAGCTTAGATGTGTACCATATACTCTACACACAGTCCATATATGCGAGTATGGGCTCACCACAGTTCGCACACCACTGGGGTCGGGCGAGCCTGCTCTGGTAGCTCCTTATACCAGACACCCATTAGAATTAGTAACCGTCACGACAGCATTATGTAAAACAGTATGATACTTTACTTGCCTAGTGGTATACGTATTCGTACCCTCGTGATGGAATAGAGGTATCTCCCAATGCTTGAACACACATAATACATGAGGTCCCAATATTTTTCCGTTTTCAACACTATTAAATATAACCCCGCTATCATTTCTCATTCATATCATATCATTTCTCATTTTTCAGTCCTCAGATCATATCATTTCTCATATCATACATAATTCTAACGGGGTTATATTTCATGTCATTTATCGTGATTTCATGTTATTCATATCATGTCGTATACAAACAATTTAGGAGACATAACAGAACGTTTCATGCTTTTAGCATAACATTTCATCATATACATATCATACCATAACATATTGCATCATAATATATCATCATATACATGTCAATTAATCACATATCTCGTACTATAACATATTTCATATCATTTTCATATCATACGACAACATATATATATATATATATATAATTCATATGTCGTATCATAATCATATCATATCGTAAACACTTCATGATCATATCGTTCCCTAACTTATCATAGTCTTAAAGTTCTTATACATATCACAGTTATATCATTACAAGAACGTACCTTAGTCATATCGTCACAGGAACGTATCCTAACGCTATTGTTCTATCAATCTATCACAATCCTATCCCTTTCTACCCATAACCTAATCGTATTATTTTATCAATCTCTCATATACATAGTACTTTGACACGTAACCTAACCGTAATGTTTTATGAACATATCTTACTTTTATCGTTATATTACGTTTTGTGCATCATTTTCGTACCCTATCTCAAACATATCATTAAACACATCGTACCGTAAATATTTTCATACAATTCAAATATTATAGCATATATGTAATAGCATAAAAATAAATAAAGAAATAAACAAATAAAAATAATTATAAAAAAATGGTTAAAATAATAATAATAAATAAATAAAATAAGAAAAACAACATTTCCACACTTCTCTCCACTAACCTCTCATCCCTTCCCATCATTATCTCTCCTCAACCCATCATACCGAGACAGAAAACCAACAATCGTCTGATTTACTTAAGAAAAAAAAAAAAAGCGAATGGACATTACGGAGTTGAGATTCACATGGGAGTTTTATGTGAAGATAGATCTGATCCATAAAGGTATATATTATATTAAATCTTTGTTTTCTTTTAAGGAAAGATTTGGAAAGAGAGATCCACCAGAAATTTGTAATACATGAGAACAGAATTAAAAGGCAACAATAAAAAAAAAAAAAAAGAAGGTTAAGGAATTAAAAACCACAAACTAAATATGGAGAGAAAGATAAAGACAGAGGGTAAATACAGAGAGTAGTAAATCACAGAATAACTTGAAATAGCTGTATCTACTTTCTTATACAATAGTAATCATGAAAAATAAGATTTTTAATAAAAATATAATTATAGATATATAACATTTCAAGACTTTTAACAATGGACCAATGTAAATTAGGGAAATAATGTTGTAGAGTTCAAACCTGAAACTGATGTCATGGGCTCGCATAGGTTGACTTGGATTTCAATGGACTTTCATTAAGGATAACGACGGAGCATCAACCTAAGCTAACTAGGTAAGTGACCTTACTATCGGCATGGTTATATTTGTTGTTGACACGTGCCCCGTGGTTCTGCACGTGTCATATATATTGATATGTGTGAATTTTCTATGGATCGATATGCTTCTTATTTGTTATGTATATGTTATAATATGTGAATTGTTTGATAATAATTACGGTACGATGTGTTCAATGATATGTTTGAAATAGGATACGAGAAGGATGCACAAAACGAAATGTAATGATAGGAGTAAAATACGTTCATGAAACGTTAAGGTTCGGTTACATACCGGAGTGATATAAATAAGAGAGATTGATGGAAGAATACGGTTAGGCTACGGGTAGAAAGGGATAGGTTTGTGATAGATTGATAGAACAATAGCGTTAGGATTGATAGAACGATAGTGTTAGGTTACGTTCTTGTGATGATATGATTGAGGTACGTTTACGTAATGATGTCTGTGATAGGTGTAAGAACGTTAAAGCTATGATAAGTTAGAAAACGATATGACTGCGATTTACGTTATGACTTGTTTATGATATGATACATTGTGATGCAATATGTCATGGTATGATGTGTATATGATGAAATGTTATGTTAAAAGCATAGAACGTTATGTTAGGTCTCTTAAATTGTGTGTATACAGCATGATATGAATGACATGAAATTACGATAAATGACATGAAATATAACCCCGTTAGAATTATGTATGATTTGAGAACTGAAGAATGAGAAACGATATGACATGAATGATGAACAATATCTGAAATGATATGAAAAATGATATGATATGTACATAATGCTAGCGCGGGGTTGTATTAAAGGATATTGAAAATGAAAAAGTTTTGGGACTCATGCAGTATGTGTGCACATGCATTTGGGGGGATACCCTTATCCCATCACGAGAGTACGAACGCGTACATCCAATGGCAGGACAACGCTCGTTATGCTTTACATAGTGTTGTCGTGACGGTTACTAGTTCTAACGGGTTCTGGCATAAGGGGCTCCTAGAGTATGCCCATCGGATAAGGAAAGTTGCCTAGCGGTGTGCGAACTAGCTGGTGAGCCCATACTCGCACGTATGGGTTGTGTGTAAAGTATATGGTACACGTCCAAAATTATCCGTTAGGACAGCACCGTAGGAAAAACGAAACGAAACGAAAGGTAGGTCCCATCATTTCATTGCATGATTGTTGCATTTAACCCCAATAGTGGGGTCACTTACTGAGTATTTCTTTAAATACTCAAGTACTACATTTTTCAGGCTAAGGCAAGACATTCTTGTACGGTTGATGACAACATTGCAACTCCGTGCCATGGAACATGCATAGGGTAGTAGTATTTATTTTCTTACACTTAGGCTAGACTAGGCTGTTTTTAACTTAAACTCTTATTCATTTTATTTAGTCTTTTGTTTTGTCGTTTTAAAGATGTTTTCGAAACACGTAAGTCCATGGCTGTGTTTTAAGATAAAAGTTATGTTTTATAGAATTTAAATAAAATCTTCCGCATTTAATGTTTATGGTACGTATACAGTAGCAACCTTAAATTAAGTAGAAAATTTCGAGTCGTTACAATATACATAACATATCATAAGCATTTCGATCCACAAACAATTCACACATATCAATATATATGACAAGTGCAGAACCCCAAGACACGTGTCAACATCAAATATAATTATGCCGATACTGAGGCTACATACCTGATTAGCTTAGGCTGGTGTGACCAATTTATCTTTAGTGAGAGTTCGATTTTTGTCCTTTGTATCCAAGTCAACCTATGTCGACCCATGACATTAGTTTCAAGTTCAATTCTCTATATTATACAATGTTTCACGCGTTAGACTTCATGCAAGCATCAAAGGCAACGTTTATTTATATATATATATATATAACAAATTGATAGATGTTTGATGTTGACTTTGACCATTTTTTCTTGAGTTATGAGATTTGTATAGGTATTTTTTTTATTATAATATTAAATTCTAATTATCGAATGATCTAATATCGAATAGATTAGGAAGGAAGTATCATAAAGAAGTATAACAAATTTATAGAGGTTTGATGTTGGACTGAAGAGGGATGGAGCTTGAAAAAGATTTATTTCATTCTTGCATGACTATTTCTTTATAGATAGCCAAACACGATTTTTTTTTTGTAACCATCGCATGTTACAAAATACAAAGGGGAGTTTCAACACTTCCTTTCGATAAGCTTAAAAGATTCGACGATCTTGATTCTTTTACTGAGAAACTGCTTTACATACACATAAGCTTCATAGTGGTGCACACGACTCAGACAGTCTTTTGCCCTTAAATGAATACGAAACTTTATGTTGTCCTGACCCATCTCCATATACCAACCATCGTAAATGCCATCAAATCTGAGGCTATCTCCAGATTTAACGTTGAAGTCATCCAACGCAAACTTTGATACCTCTTGTAGGAATGCAAACTGAAGATTACTGATTTTAATCCACTTCTCGACCTTGGGTGGATCCACCGGCCCAACGCAGTGTCCAGGAGACAATATGACGATGATAGATTCCAGCTTGAAAATTCGTTTCTCTTCGATAATAATAATTTCATAATTGAGACACCGTCCCAGAAAGTCTATCGCCTTGATATGCAAACGGAACTTTAGGCTAATTGGGCACAATTCAAAATACCAACCTTCATACATGCTATGGAATTTCAAACAATCTCCAAGTATAATTTTGAGTTGCTCCACTATAAAGTTTATAACCACTTGAAAGCCGGGCTCCTTAAGATTAGGGATTTGAATCCACTTCGGTTCAAAAACGAGAGGACCGCAAAACTTGAAAGATTCGAGAATCTTGATTCTCTTGGACCAAAAGTGTTCGACAAGCACAACGGCCTCATAGTTGCGTATACGTCCCAACCAGTCTTTCGCCTTGAGATGAAGACGAAACTTTATGTTATCATGACCCAGGTCCATAAACCAGCCTTCGTAGACTTCAATGTACTTTAGGCCATCTCCGTTTTTATTATGCTCATCCACGGCAAACTTTGCTAACTCTTGCACTAATGGCACCTGAACATTAGGAATTTTTATCCACTTCTTCTCTTGAGGTTCAGGAGATACTATGGCAATGATAGAGTCCAGCTTCCATATTCTTAGATGGTCACGTATCTCCTCGATAATAACAACCTCAAATTTGAGAGGACGACCCAAAAAGTCTATCACCTTAACATGGAAACGGTACTTTAGGCTGTTTGGGCACAACCCAAAATACCAACCTTCATAAACGATTTCAAATTTCAAACTATCTCCAAATTTAATTTTGATCTGTTCCACAATAAACTTTATAACCACTTGCAAGCCAAGCTCCTTAAGATTAGGTATTTGAATCCACTTTGGTTCAAAAACGAGAGGACCGCATAACTTGAAAGATTCGAGAATCTTGATTCTCTTGGACCAAAAGTGCTCAACAAGCACAACAGCCTCATAGTTGCGTATACGTCCCAACCAGTCTTTCGCCTTAAGATGAAGACGAAACTTTATGTTATCATGACCCAGGTCCATAAACCAGCCTTCGTAGACTTCAATGTACTTTAGGCCATCTCCGTTTTTGTTATGCTCATCCACGGCAAACTTTGCTAACTCTTGCACTAATGGCACCTGAACATTAGGAATTGTTATCCACTTCTTCTCTTGAGGTTCAGGAGATACTATGACAATGATAGAGTCCAGCTTCCAGATTCTTAGAAGGACACGTCTCTCCTCGATTATAATAATCTCAAATTTGAGAGAACGCCCCAAAAAGTCTATCACCTTAACATGGAAACGGTACTTTAGGCTGTTTGGGCACAACTCAAAATACCAACCTTCATAAACGATTTCAAATTTCAAACTATCTCCAAATTTAATTTTGATCTGTTCCACAATAAACTTTATAACCACTTGCAAGCCAAGCTCCTTAACATCTGGTATTTGGTTCCAACCAGGCGAAACCTTTCCTTGATCCAAAACCTTAAAAGATTCGAGAATCTTGATTTTCTTCGACAAAAACTGCTTAACAAGAACAATAGCCTCGTAGTTGCGCAAACGTCCCAAGCAGTCTTTCGCCTTAACATGAAGGCGAAACTTTATGTTGTCTTGACCCATCTCTGCATACCAACCGTCGTAGATTTCAACGTATTTTAAGCCTTCTCCACCTTTATTGTACTCATCTATTGCAAACTTTGATACTTCTTGCACAAATGGCACTCGAAGATCAGGAATTTTAATCCACTTCTCCACTTGGGGTGGATCCACCGGCCCAACATAGTGTCCACCATTCAACAAATAGAGGAAAGATATCAACTTTCTGATTCTTTCAAGCTTAGGTTTCTCTTCGAACACAAGTGCTTCATACAAGAGAGAGCGTTGAAGAAAGTCTATCGCCCTAATATGAAGACGGTACTTTAGGTTGTTTTGACCCAGTTCACAATACCAACCTTCATGAATGCTATCGTATTTAAGACTGTGTCCATGTTGAACGTTGAACTGTTCCACCGCAAGCTTTGCGACCTCTTGCACGCAGTGGCCACTAACATCGGGGATTTTAATCCACTTCTCCACAGCGGGTACTTGGCCGCAAACCTTGACTGCAACACTCATGGCGTAGTGTGATATGTAGTATAAGGAAACTTTGTATTTCTTTGCTGTGGTTTTGTTTGGTTAGAAGCTGTGGGTATTTATAGAACTCATTTAATATGGAATCAAAGTTTAAAAGGATAAGATTGATGCTTTTAAGAACATCCACACTTATCCCATTAATATTCTTTTTATTTACATTAATACTCTTCTTTTGGAATATGGTTCTTTGACTCAACATTTTTATACTTAAAGATTGATGTTCTTCATTGTTTATATCACTTAAAAGGTTCACACCCAATCCTTGTAAAATTAAATCCATAATTTCTTTGATATACTTCAATTTAACTATAAATTCCCCAAAATTTTAGAGACGGAGATTATCTTCTTTTAATTGATATACTTAAATTTTAGTTTGATAAGAATATGGTTCTTTGCTCTTTAAAAAGATGTTATTTCTCTTTATTCGTTTACCCAAAAAAGACGTATATTTTTTTTAAAAAAATTTGTGTGTTTAATCTAATTTGAATGTTGTGTATTACATCAACCCCATATCTCTAAGTAGATGAGTGAAAAAAACTTCATACAACCTCTCGATTTTGTTCGCAAAGACTATAGAATTTGTTCGAAACTCACATAACTAAATAGATTCCATAGTGTACTACCTCCTTCGTGGTACTCAAGTTCGGTATACAAGAAAGGAAGAGTAGAACAAGTGAGAATATAAATATACACCGTAAATAAATCGTACAACTTTAACATTCTCAACTTAGTTACATTTCTTAAGCCTATCTTGATATAACAAAAATACACTATTCCCCATTTCTCTTGTAACGATCCTACTGTATATGTACCATAAACATTGAATGCGGAAGAATTTATTAAAATTCCATAAAATATAACCTTTATCTTAAAACACAGGCATGGACTTACGTGTTTCGAAAACATTTTTAAAACGACACAACAAAAAACTAAATAAAATAAATATGCGTTCAAGTTAAAAACATCATATTCTAACCTAAGTCTAAGAAAATAATACCGCTATCCTATTCATGTGTCACGGTCTTGAGTTACGATGTGTCGTCAGCCGTACAAGAATGCCTTGCCTTAACCTGAAAAATTTAGTTGCACATGGCTTTAGTATTTAAAGAAATAATCAGGAAGTGACCCCATTATTGGGGTTAAATGCAAGAACATGCGAATGCAATGCCGGGACCTATCTTTTGAATCTATTTTCTGACGGTATTGTCCTAACAGGTAATTTGGACGTGTATCATATACTCTATACACAGCCCATACGTGTAGGTGTGGGCTCACCAGTCAGTTCGCACACCACTGGGCCACCTTACTTGTCGGGCGAGCATACACTCGGATGCTCCCTAGGCCGAACAACTGTTAGAACTAGTAATCATCACAGCAGTGCTATGCAAAACATAATGATCGTTGTCCTGCCATTGGATGACGCGTTCGTACCCTCGTGATGGAATAGGGAAATATCCCTAAATGCATGAACACACATAATGCATGAAGTCCCCAACAATTCTACTTTTATCATGACTGAATATAACCTCGCTATCATCTTTCATGCTTAACATGTCATTTCTTATTTTTCAGTCTTACGTATCATACATAATCCTAACGGGGTTACATTTCATTTCATTTCATTTATCGTGATATCATGTCATTCATAACATGTTATACATATAAGAAAACATAACATAACGCTCCATGCTTTTAACATGCCGTTTCATAACGTGCAATTCATACAACAATTGCCTCAATGATCACACAAAACAATCTAAAAATAACATATCACATCACAAGATATTGTATCATAAACATGTCATATCGTAAACACATCATGGTCATATCGTTCCCTAACTTATCATAGCCTTAACATTCTTATACCTATCACAGTCATATCGTTACATGAACATACCTTAGTCATATCATCACAGGAACAGATCCTAACGCTATCGTTCTATCAATCTATCACAAACCTATCCCTTTCTACCCATATCCTAACCATATTCTTTCATCAATATCCTATATCCATAGCACTCCGGTATCTAACCTAACCTTAATGTTTCATGAACGTATCTTACTCCTATCGTTACATTTCGTTTTGCATCCTTCTCGCATTCTATCTCAAACATATCCTTGAACACATCGTACCATAATTATTATCATACAATTCACATATTATAACATAACATAAACATAATACAAGCATACCTATTCATAGATAATTCGCACATATCAGTATATATGACACGTGTAGAACCACAGTTACGTATCAACATCAAATATAATCATGCCAATAGCAAGACCAGTTACCTGGTTAGCTTAAGTAGTTGTCACGAATATATCTTTAATGAAAGTTCGATTCCGCCTTTTGAAATCCAAGTCAATCTATGTGAGCCCATGACATTAGTTTCATATTTGAACTCTATAAAATTATTTCTCTAGTCTACCTTGGTCCATTGTTAAAAGTCTTGAAATATTATATATATATATATATATATATATATATATATATATATATATATATATATAATATGCTATTTTCACTAAATATCTTATTTTCTTTCCGTGTTGTAGGAAATATATTCGTACTAGATAATATTCAATGTAGTTTCTTCTACTCTGATATTTTAGATTTTATTTTTAGAGTTGGTTCCCCAAATCTTTCCTCAATCTTCCCTCATTACTTTTGATTGTGTAAATAGATTTTCATTCTCTAACAGATATTACTCCTACCAGTATTTGACTAATATTTATATAACTGATAAGAAAAAATGAGATCTGATTATTACATGATCCGGTAAAATATTAGATAAAGGAAAGAAATCTAATTTCTTATAACATCACTATAAAGGAAAAGAAAATCTAAGATAGGATTTTACAGTAATAACCTACAAAAATCTCTAAAATCTGTAGGTTGAAAGCCATTTTACTTTTTCTTTCTTTTTGCAAGTAACTTTACTCCGACTCAGACTCAAGGATGGGTTGAGGAGAGATAATTGTGGGAAGGGATGAGAGGTTAGTGGAGAGAAGTAGGAAATGTTGTTTCTCTTTTTTGTTTATTTATTTATTATTATTATTGTTATATAACTCTTTCTTTTATAATTTTTTTTATTGGTTTATTTCTTTATTTATGATTTTATTTATTCCTTTATTTATATTTTTTATTTTTTTTAGGCTATTACATCTCTCCACTAACATCTCATCCCTCTCCTCCTTATCTCTCCTCAAATCACCTAAAATCACCATTTTCGTGCAAAAAGAAATAGAAAAAAAAAAAAAAAAAAACAAAACAAAAGATGTTAGATCTACTTGGAGGAAAAAATGGAAATGGAAATGACCTTTACTCTAAACGGGTAGACAAAGATTTACTTCAGAGAGGTCTAGTCATCTAGTGAGTAAGGTGTACCTTAAATCTTCTTTTTCTTTTATCCTAATTACATTTTTAGAAATCACAATTAATTATATGGTAGATCTTCATTAAATTATTGCAATTACTTAGCCTTGAGTTAGAAACTAAAGGTCAATTATTTATATAGTACCCAAATGAAGTGATTAAAAAAAAATTGGCAAAGAAAATCTGTGAAATAAGGATGAGCTGGAAATTTGGAATAATAAAATACAAGAAACACACAATAAAATAAAGAAAAGATTGGGAACTCGCTCCAAGACGTTGGTCTCTAACTAGAAACGTAAATGCTTGAGCTTGAGAAGCTTCGGGTCCAGTCAGCCCGTAAAACTCACTCGGATAAGCAGTATTATTGAACCAGACAAAACAACAAGCAATAAAACCAAAAACGGATAAAGCACCTAAACTATAAGACAAGTAAGCTTCTCCAGACCATACAAGTGCGCGGCGAGCCCATGCAAACGGTTTAGTTAAGATATGCCAAATTCCACCAAGTATACAAATGGAACCTATACATGTCGATAAAAATAAAATAAATAAATAAAAGGCATAACAGAATAAATACAAGAAAAAAAGAAAGAGAATTGAGTGAATGAAATAATGTAACTTAAAATAACTCTATCAACCCATAACAATCGAAAATGAAATTTTTAATAAAAGACTCTAATGTTCTCATGGAGCTTAACAAATGAATCAAGTTAAGTTAGAGAAATAATTTTATAAAAGTTTAAACTTGAAACAGATGTCA
The DNA here is from genome assembly GCF_002738345.1 of Cucurbita maxima. Classification (NCBI taxonomy): domain Eukaryota; kingdom Viridiplantae; phylum Streptophyta; class Magnoliopsida; order Cucurbitales; family Cucurbitaceae; genus Cucurbita; species Cucurbita maxima. The sequence continues at coordinate 2,699,481 of NW_019272027.1, forward strand.
TGGGCTCACATAGGTTGACTTGGATTTCAAAAGATAAAATCGAACTTTCATTAAAGATATATTCGTGACAACTACTTAAGCTAATCAGGTAAGTGATCTTACTATCGACATGGTTATATTTAATGTTGACACGTGCCCTGTGGTTCTGTACGTGTCATATATATTGATATGTGTGAATTGTTCATGGATCGATATGTCTATCATATGATATGTGTATGATATAATATGCGAATTGTATGATAATAACTTATGATACGATGTGTTCAATGATATGCTTGAGATATGATAGTACTTTAGGAAAATAGACTGATATGATAGGTCCCATCATTGCATTTACATGTTCTTGCATTTAACCCCCAATAGTGGGGTCACTTACTGAGTATTTCTTTAAATATTTAAGTCACGTGCTACCTCTATTTTAGGTTAAGGCAAGAAATTACTGTAAGACTGACTACGACATCGCAACTCGAGACCATGACACATGCATAGAGTAGTCGTATTTATTTTCTTAGACATAGGCTAGAATAGGATGCATTTAATTTAAACATTTAATTATTTTATTTAGTCTTTCATTTTGTCATTTATAAAGGTATTTTCAAAACACGCAAGTCCATGACTATATTTTAAGATGAAAGTGACGTTTTATAAAAATTTAAATGAAGTATTTTCACATTTAATGTTTATGATATGTATACCGTAGCGACCTTAAATTAAGTTGAAATTAATATCCCATTAATATTCTTTTTATTGACAATAGTATTTTTTTTTATTGGAATATGGTTCTTTGACTTAACCTTGTTATACTTAAAAATTAATGTTCTTCATTGTTTAGATCACTTAAAAGGGCAACACCACTTCTTTTAAAATTAAATCCATAATTTCTTTGATATACTTCTATAAATTCTCCTTGGAGTTTATCTTCTTTTAATTGATATACTTAAATTTTAGTTGGATAAGAATATGGTTCTTTGTCTTAAAAAAAAAATAATAATTTCTCTTTATTAATTTACGGAAAAAAACATGTATATTTTTTTTAAAAAAAATTGTGTGTTTGATCTAATTTGAATGTTGTTAAAAATTATATACGCAAATATTTTGATATCTCTCGATATCTCTAAGTAAATGAATGGTCATTACTTAAAATAAGTGAAAAAAAACTTAACAAAACTCCTCAGTGAGATAGCGAAGACTATAGAATCTGCTTGAAACTCGCATATCTAAATAGACTCCATAGTGTACTACTTCCTTCACGTCATCATCGTCAATCGATACTCAAGTTCTATATACAAAAAAGGAAGAGTAGAGCGAGTGAGAATATAAATATACGCAGTAAATAGCTCGTGTACAACTTAAAACTTTTCAGCTTACTTACATTTCTCAAGCCTATTTTGATATAATAATCGTATAATCTGAGTATGCTTACACCATTTATTGTTTATTTCACCATTAGCTTTTAATTTTAAAATGTAATACTAAAAATACCATAAAACTTCAATCAAATTAAACTAAACAACCCATAAAAAAGAAACAATTCAAAATTTAATTAGAAGACAATGTTGCTAAAGTTTATTACAAAGGAAGAATAGGTTTCGAAAATAATTACAAACCAAATATAAACACCCAAAATACATAGACGAACTAACGTTGTGGGACGACCTGCCCGTGAACGCGTTTCTCTCGAATGCTTTCATCCTTCTCCAACTACCTACAAACAAATGAAAAAAATAGGAAAATTGACGAGTATAAAAATAGTAAGCGACCTACTTTTAGAGTCTCATCACATCCTTAACCTATAGTGTATTCACGAGCATTTTTCTGGGCTCTAGAAAATTTGGGCCTAATGTTTAAGATTATCTAAGCCTGAGTGGTTTATAGTCCTAACTCTTACCTTTGGGATAAGGTGGATACTAAACATTTCTGTAATTATACTAGGCAACCTACTTTCACTAGGAAGTTTATGACCAGCATCCTACGCTAAGGTGCTACTTCAAGGAAAAAAAAATATGGTGGGAGGATATGACATCTACTAGTTTGAACATCATTATTGGAAGGTTAGTTGGTGACTTTGCAACGAGTCATTCTAAATTTAGAGAGTGTGATACCACATTCACCTCTGTTGTCCTTTTCCCTCTCTAATGATCGGTTTACAACACATAGGACTTGTTTAATAGACTTGTGGCAATTTCCACAAGGTGATGCCACCTAGTCGCCTCGACAGACTACCCTAACTAGCTTATGCCTAGCTCGATGGTACTTCTCCCATGGACCTCTCGTTTGGTAGGTGGCACTATTTGATTTGATCTAGGTCGTTGATAATGTTGTCGTGGTACTCGAGTGCATTGAGTGACAAAGACTCTAATGACTCTGTTCACAATAACAGTGGCCTAGATTTCTACCTTAGCAATTCTTAAGTGACATGGAGGTCTATTCGATTTCTAGGGCGTTTAGGCAACTTAAGACATAGGCTCTCTACTCCAAGATAATTCATGCTAACTCCTTGAGTTTTTTTAGTATGGGAGCACTAGGGACTACATCCTTCGATGCTTGGTATACTGTAGGCTCCTATACCTAGGTCATCATTTAACTGGCCTAGCTCTAGAGTCGTAATCTTCACTCAATGCAAGTAACTATGTTCTACAAAGAGAACACTCAAGCAATCACCTAGAACTATCCTACATTTCAATGCATGCTTGGTTAGGGAGATGGTCTTATCAATCACTTAAAGTACAAAATACACTATCTAAACATTCATACTAGCTCAACGGGTGAGATAACATCCATTAATCACCCAGAGCACAAATCACAATATGTCGTCTTCCTTTCTAGCACAACAGAAAGCATCAAAATAACATACACAATAGAAATCTCGTCCTAGGGGCATTTTCCAAATTTTTGATAACATACAAAGTATTGTCATCAATATTTGCTCTCTTAAGTCTTAATCCGAATAACCTAAGTAAGGTATGCTCGCATTCAGCTTTTCCTGGCCATCCCTACGAGTATTACCTGAAAAAGTTAGAATGGCTAATGACTTCAACCATGCACATCTTGCCAAAGCTTATTTTTCCGCTTGCGAAGACATCTAAATTTTTTTGATTTAGGCATAGCTAGTTTTGTCTCCTTCAAACATAGACATATGAATTTCAAATTTTCATTTGTTTTTTTCGAAATTTTTTATCTTTCATAATTTTTTCAAATTTTCATATCTTATTCTACCGAAATTGATTCAACCCAATTCCGAGTTTCAATCCACCAATAAAAAGAAAAAATTAATTAATTTCATCCAATTCCTTCAAACATGTTAAACTTAAACTTATCATACCTTTGATTTTCCTTGATTTTTGATTCATTTGAATGCTTCAAACCCATATATCAATAGAAAATATTATTCTTAAAAACAATTCGTAAGGATGCTTGACCAAAAACCTTATCGAACTTGTCGGATCTTAAAGTTGAAGACGATAGATCATTCCTAATTACGGTAGAAGAAAGAAGTTCTCTTGGCTCAAGTATGATCTTCGAGTAAAACATTGACTTTTAGTCTTAAAAAATTTAAATATGAAAAAATAGACTTGATTTCGGAAAAAATAAAAAGAGATAAAGTAGATATGTCGAGAATTTTCTTTTCCCTCAATAATTGAACTACAAAGTTATTGGTTTTTGCAGTCATTCTATTTTAATTGATATCATCAAGAATATGGATATGAGGTTGAATTGAACATTGAAGAGCGGATTCAGGTTGGTAAAAAAGAGTAATGAGTAACTCCGACCTATGTCAACTAAGTAAGTGACTCTACTATCAGTTTTATGGAAAGAATTACTTTATATATGATGACACGTGCCAAGTGCCTTGACATGTGTCATTTGTATGATATGCTTTGATATGTGATGTTATGTCATGTGTTGCTGTTTGGAATGCCAAATAATATTATGGTATAAATGAAATGTCATGCTATGTCACGATAAGTAATGTTATGTTGTGTTATGAGATGTCAATAGGTAAGACCATGATATGCTATCACATGTTATGATATTTTTTGAAATGAGGAAAATCTACAATCCACGTCCTTATGCTGTGATTTGAAAGTTATGTTATGAATAAAATGATTTATGAGAGTTTTTATACACAATGGTGATATGTGATAAAAGAACGAGGGTTGTTGCATGATTTACGGAATATTTTTAACACTGTTAACAGAATCCAAAGGAAAGAAAAAAAACATAGATAAGGACGATTGTAAGATTTAGAGAATTGAACATGAAGTTGATGCCACTACAAGAATAATGGATACGATAGCTTACGAAAAACGTTATCGTAGACTTTTTATAGCGTTTTCGTACGTCGTGACAGCCCATGTTATTAGAAGTCATAACGAAATAAATCTAGAATATATTTCCAATACACGTAGTTGAAAATATCAAAAAATGAGATCAACAATCCACAAACCAAAACAATCTACTTTCTACCCCTTCTAACCCTTTCTAAGATGCATCGAAAAGAAAAAGTAAAGAACAAACGTTATCAACAACAACTATAAGAGTTCAAGTATTTCACTGTGATAACTACTCCAAAATTACTTTAATTTAAATTAAAGTCTCTTTATTTCGACATTCCCCCTTCAAGTCCCTACATGATACATTTAAAACTTTCCAAATTAAATCTTTAGAAACTTATAACAACATTCACTCCAATAAATAATGGGTACAAAAGTTTACTATCTTCAAATATAAAGATCCCGACATAAAAGGTCTATGACCAACTAAGAAACATATTAACAATAAATTAATATGGGAAAGTAGATAGGAGCACAATGAAGATAAAGTCTTTTTGAAAAACATGATCTAATCTACCAAACGCTTATATAAAAAGAAAATCCATATATCGCCTCATGACATTCAAAAGCTAGGCAGCATATTCAGTCTGCAAATCAAAGTTACATCTAAGAGTATAGTAGAAGTAGAAGGCATGGTAATAATGTATATTTTCATCCGAATAAGTAGAGGCTGGTTTTTTGTAAAGGAAAATTTAGTGTCATATAATTTTCTTAATCTAAGACAAGCTGAGAGGGGCAAACGTCCATTACTCCACTCTTGTCTTAGTGTGAAGAATAAAATAGACAAGTTGCTGATCCATAGTAAAATAGAATATCTATAGCTCCAAAATGCTAAAGAAAATCTATAAAGAACAAAAGGTTACCAAACTAAAATAAATAATAGAAAATCTAAAGCAGTTACATATATCTTTATCAAATGTCTACAAAAGGACTAAAGTAGTTAAATTGTGAACTTGCAGATAGATAATATATATACTTGGTCCTTATTTTATTACTTTTGGAGATATAATAGTCTTATTTACCTCACCTATTTGATTCATACGTAACATAAACACATGTTAAGTAGTTAACTCTAGTAAACAGGATATAGATCTACCTTGTATAAATTAGACACTCAACCTTTCATTGTCTTACTAGGCATTCATTATTTCACTAGGTTGACTCGCACATGGTCTTAGGCCTATTTTTCCTCCACGGATTTGGACTCAAAATTTTACTAAATCCAAAGCCCAAAAAAATCTCTCATTTCTTCAAAACAAAAACAATTTAACAAAAAAAGAAGGGAAGGACCCTTGAGTGAAAATCGAACTAATTTCATGATGGAAAATAATCATATTCGAATTGAACTACCACTTTAATTAATGTAACACAAAAGTTCAGAAAAAAAGCTTTAAAATCAATAAACATAAGATTAAATCAATCTATAATAACTAGAAAGCTAACGAGAATAAGGAAAACCATTGGAATGGTATTTCTAGAATTGAAAGAGCTACATTCTTACCTAACAAAAAAAAAAAAAAAAAATGTAGAGACAACTAAAACTGAAATCCTAACTAGACTATTAAAGGTAAATAAATCAACAGTAAGAACTTCAATTCTAAGTTCTTAGAACTTGAAAGGAAACCCGAAATGGGAGAAGGGGAGAACGGGAAAATGTAGAGGGAGTTGAGAGAGAAATGGAGAAAGGAAAAACCGTAAATGTAGAGACAGAAAAAGAAAATGGACAAAAATCATATAAGTTGGCACGAGACGGTGTCAGATATTGTTCTTTTTGAGTTTTCCCTTTCGGGGTTCCCCTCAAGGTTTTTTAAAACACCTGTTAGGGAGGAGTTTCTACACCCTTATAAAGAATACTTGAGATCCACCCCCCCTTTGGGGCTAGCGTTTTCGATCCACCCCCCTTTGGGGCTAGCGTTTTCGCTAACACTCGTTATTTCTCCAATCGATGTGGGACCTCCCAATCCACCCCCTTCGGGGCTCAGCCTTCTCGCTGACACATCGCATATACCATTGTAACAACCCAAACCCACTGGTATCAAATATTGTTCTTTTTGGGCTTCCTCTCAAGGTTTTTTAAAACGCGTTTGGTAGAGAGAGGTTTTCACACCCTTATAAAGAATGTTTAGTTCTCCTCCCCAACCGATGTGGGATCTCACAATTCACTCCCCCGACTTGAGATCCACCCCCCCTTTGGGGCTAGCGTTTTCGATCCACCCCCCCCTTTGGGGCTAGCGTTTTCGCTAACACTCGTTATTTTTCCAATCGATGTGGGACCTCCCAATCCACCCCCTTCGGGGCTCAGCCTTCTCGCTGACACATCGCATATACCATTGTAACAACCCAAACCCACTGGTATCAAATATTGTTCTTTTTGGGCTTCCTCTCAAGGTTTTTTAAAACGCGTTTGGTAGAGAGAGGTTTTCACACCCTTATAAAGAATGTTTAGTTCTCCTCCCCAACCGATGTGGGATCTCACAATTCACTCCCCTTCGGGGCCTAGCATCCTCGTTGGCACTCGTTCCCTTCTCCAATCGATGTGGGACCCCCCAATCCACCCACCCTTATAAAGAATGTTTTGTTCCCCAACCCAACCGATATGGGATCTCACAATTTCACCCCCATTCGGAGCCCAGCATCCTTGTTGTCACTCGCTCCCTTCTCCAATAGATGTGGAACCCCCCAATTCACCCCTGCTGGCACACTGTCTTGTGCCCACCCCCTTCAAGGCTCACATTCCTTGCTAGCACATTGCCCTTTGAGACTCAGCCTTCTCATTGGCACCTGGTGTTTGGCTCTAATACCATTTGTAATAGCCCAAGCTCACCACTATTAGATCTTGTCCTCTTTGGGCTTTTCATTTCGGCTTCCTCTCAAGGTTTTTTTTTAAATGCGTCTGCTAGACAGAGGTTTCCACACCCTTATAAACAATGTTTTGTTCTCCTCCCCAACCGATGTGGGATCTTACAATCCACCCCCCTTTCGGGCCCAGCATCCTTGCTGGCACACCGTCTCGTGCCCACGACCTTCGAGGCTCAACCTTCTTGTAGTGTGCCATGGATTCATATAAGTTGACTTGGATATAAAGGACAAAAATCATACTTTCATTAAGTATAAATGGGTGACACCAACCTAAGCTAATTAGGTCTTACTATAGGATAGGCTAAAAATTATATGAGTATTAATGATGTTTGAACTGTACTGTATGATGCAGTAAACTAGTATATGATGATATATGAGTTATTATGATGTTTGAGTTGTGTTGTATGATGATGTGCATAATATATGTATATTTTCATATACTTGATATGTTTGATGCACTTTGTGGCGATAAGATAAGTATCATGATCGCATGATGTTTGTCTTAATATGACGATGTTTTCCATATTGAGCATTGTATATGATGATAAGTGTCATATTGCATTAGGTCGATAGACCGACATAAGACACAACCCTAAGAGCATGAAAACGATATTAATATAAATATTCACGAGAATGTGTTACCTAGAGTAACAAAGAAATAGACTAGAGGGTTGTGTCAGAAGAGACATTATGACGAATTTAGAGGGACTTCTCCTAAATCACAACAATACCTAGGCCTTTTGCCACATCATTTTTCAAGTAAGGGCATCGCAAGCAGAGATTGTGGCACGTGCATAGAGTGACTCGTATATAAATTCCTAACCTTAAATTAGAATAGGTTGTTTTGGATTTTGTTGTGTTAAATTATTTTGTATTTGTTTTGGTTTTCTCTACCTTTCCTAAAACAAGTACGACCATAATTGTGTTTTCAAGAAGTTGTTTTGAGGGTTTTGAGAACTCTATGTAATAAATGATGTTGATTTAAGTTAATAGTGACTCTTGTATGGAAATTTAGGGTGTTACACTCCGCAAATAACCCATACAAAATTCCTAATTAAATGGAGGGGCGAGAATGACCATATTACTCGTTCGGAGTTTACTTTGCCCACTATTGCTAAATTTGAACGACTTGTGTTTTTGATTGTTTGTCTTTTTTTTTTTTTTTTTTTTTTTGTTTTCTTTGGCTAATAGGTCAAATTGATTTTCTATCGGTTGCTCGTGTTAAATGTTTAGTGCCTCATACAAGAGAGAGCGTTGATATTGTATTTAAGACTATTAGGAATCACTCATACAAGAGAGAGCGTTGATATTGTATTTAAGACTATTAGGAATCACGACTCTCCACAATAGTATGATATTGTCCACTTTGAGCGTAAGCTCTCATGGCTTTGCTTTGAGATTCTCCAAAAGGCCTCATACCGATGGAGATAGTATTCCTCACTTATAAACTCATAATCTTCCACTAAATTAACCAATGTGGGACTCACTCCCAATAATCTTCAACAATCCTCTCCTCGAACAAAGTATACTATAAACCTCCCTTGAGGCTTATGGAGCTCTCGAATAGCCTCCCCTTAATCGAGGCTCGACTCCTTTCTCTAGAGCCCTCAAACAAAGTACACCCTTTCTTCGACACTTTAGTCACTTTTGACTACACCTTCGAGGCTCACATTTCTTTGTTTGATACTTGAGGATTCTATTGACATGGTTAAGTTTAGGGCATGGCTCTGATTCTGTCAATTGAGTGGAAAACGTCGACAGAAGGAAATCTTCTTCAAAAAAAAAAAAAAACAACAGACAACAAAGCTACAATCTCTCTGATCAAAAATCCAGTTTTGCAGACCGGAGCAAGCACATAGAAATCAGATTCCACTACATCCGAGAAGGTAAAGATCGATGGCTCATCAAGATTGATTTCATTTGAACAGAGGAACAACTTTGAGACATTTTCACCAAGTCCCTGACGCGGGTAAAATTTGAAGAACTTCGCTCAAACATCGGAGTTCAAATAATAAGATAGATATACCACCGTTGTTAGGAGAGATGGTTAGATAAAAGTTATAGTCTCCTTCTAGTTAATTGTTCTTTTGAAAAATGTGAATTAATGGATGAAAAGCGTAATTTCTGATGGGCCAACTTTAGGCGCAACGTTGTGCCAGCTCCTTCCCATTTTTAGGATTAAATGTGATATTTAAAGTATTGAACTCGATCAGAAATAATCATCAGGTGTTAGCAAAATATTCTCTCTCCTTTATTTTCATTATTTTCAGTTATTTTTTTTCTTCTAACAAAGTTTTCTTCCGCCGATTTTTCCGATGTTTTCCTCTGTCAGTCAACGAAGACTGTGTCCATGTTGAACGTTGAACTGTTCCACCGCAAGCTTCGCGACCTCTTGCACGCAGTGGCCACTAACATCGGGGATTTTAATCCACTTCTCCACAGCGGGTACTTGGCCGCAAACCTTGACTGCAAAACTCATGTCGTAGTGTGATATGTAGTATAAGGAAACTTTGTATTTCTTTGCTGTGGTTTTGTTTGGTTAGAAGCTGTGGGTATTTATAGAACTCATTTAATATGGAATCAAAGTTTAAAAGGATAAGATTGATGCTTTTAAGAACATCCACACTTATCCCATTAATATTCTTTTTATTTACATTAATACTCTTCTTTTGGAATATGGTTCTTTGACTCAACATTTTTATACTTAAAGATTGATGTTCTTCATTGTTTATATCACTTAAAAGGTTCACACCCAATCCTTGTAAAATTAAATCCATAATTCCTTTGATATACTTCCCTTTAAGGAGTTTATATTCTTTTAATTGATATACTTCACTTTTAGTTTGATTGGAATATGATTCCTCTTTGCCCTTTTAAAAAATGTAATGTCTCTTAAATCCTTTGTGCTTTTTAGGGCTATTAATTGTTTTCGCATCCCGAGCCCTAGTCCCCCCTTTTGTACGAACTTTGATTCAGTTCTATAATACTTTTGTCTATCTTTTTTTCTTCACGGTGTTATAAAAACCCTACCCAATCAATTGTGTTCAAACAAGAGAAATCATTGAAACTTCTTTTTCACAATACCAACACAATGTTCTTGATCAGAGTTCAAGATACTAAGCCCATCACCGAAGCAACCTTCTTATTCAAGCAATTCATTAACGAAAAAGCCGACTTATATTTCAACCGAAACAGCTTCACCATAATTGCTTCAAACCCTTCCCTTCGCTTCATAGCAAGGTTTTACATTTCCAAAAAATATTGCAAAGACTTTTGCATCAATCAAACTCACATTGCCAAGATTTCCCTTCCATCCTTTAGTGATGCCATCATGACTGCCGCTGCTACCCGCTTTGATACAATGAGTATCACTCTTCCAAGCCCTTATAAAATTACCCTTACATTCGAGACATCAAGTGAGTATCTATTAATACCCCACAACAACATTGCCAAGAACTATGATTCTTGTTTTCTTTATCTTTCAAGAACTCACTTTTTTTTAATAGCTCCTCCAGGGCGTGTGCCTCGGTCGAATTCACGTGCGCTGCCACTTTCACCTACACTAGCGATGGATTTTGGAAAGCCTTTACTCGCAAAACATTTCACCATTAAACCCGAATTTTTTAGGCACATTCTTACCGAACTACCTAATTCGCAAGATATAGGTAATATGACTCTTCTTCACCGTCCTTAAAAGAAACTTATCCCAGTGTTTTGGGTTGGAGTTTTAGGTCAAACTCAATTGTTAAGATTGTAATTTTTTTATCAAAACGGTAAAATATTTAGGTCGAGTGGATTCAGATAATGAAGAATGACCTAATATCCTTAACTTATTGGGCATGTTTTCATTAACTCGTCTTTCTCTATCACAGTTTGTGTTACTCCAACGACATCGGAAGTCAAATTCTCACATGAATCCAATGAGGTTATTCTTACTCCAGAGGTATTATTTTCAATTGCTTATATTATTTGGTCTCTGTTTTTAACTTCTTTTTGGTCTTTTATGTTTAACACTAATATTTTTCTTTCTTGAAATTTCTTTTTTCTATTCAAGTTTAAATTTGATTTCTAATTAATTTCTAAAGAGGTTTTAAATCGTTTCGTAAAAGTTGATAATTAACCTAATAGAATGATTACCTTCATAGTTAATTAATGACTACTAACTAAACTCTCATAATATGTATTTTTCAAACAAGTTTAACCAAATAGAAACCAATTTTGAATTTCAACAACTTAGAAGTCTCTCAAGAGCGAAATGAAACTAAATTCAAATGGTTTGATTTCAAAAATTTTAGAAGAACATTTTATTAATGTATAAAGGTTTTGGATGATGTTATGCAGGCTGGACAATGTACAACCGTGGGTTATGAAGGATGTGTTGATACTCAGTTCAAAATTGTTCTTCATCCGAGGACGTTTTTCTTTGATTTGTCATCTAAAACGTGCACAAGTATATGGTTTTGTAGGACATCAAATTCTGGTAGCGTAATGGCTGTCCAATCTAGTAGATCGCATGCTATATATTACATCCATTTTCCTCCGACATGACATGTTGACAAATTATTCAATAAAATCGCTGTCTTTTTTGTAACGGTTGGATGTTGACATGAGAATATGTCCTGTCCGTTCACTGTAATATGTTGTCTTCCTCAAACTCGCACCCTTCAACAAGGTTCCTTGATTTCAATTGTCATATGAACAGACATCTAAATATAACTCCACTACAACTCACTTAATACTGATGATTTGAGAAAAGAGGAGACCATGTGAACTCGGGTATTTATAATAGAAGTTAGACAAGGTGAATGATACCTTTGTGATCCTCCATTTCATCTTTTACACTTTTAAATCATTAGATTTAAAATATATAGATATTATCTCCCAATTTGTTCCACAAATTAAATCTCCTAATCTTTTGAATTATATTTGACTACGCTCATTTTTTAATCTCAACGAATGAAACTTACCTCTGAATTATATGGGTTCAACACGTGGCACACGAGGAATGGCGAGCGAGAAACTAGATTGGGTGCAGGTCCTTTGGTTGAATTTCGAGTTGCGTGTGGATTGAGTTACAAGTCACTCAGTTATACCTATCCTTTCTCTAGGAGCCTAATAGATCACCACGGCAAACGAAGTACCTTAAGATTGTTCTTAGGCTGCTAGTTGTGTGAACAGTGTCTATAGTTTCGTGTGTGACCAGGGGTTCCTAATTGGTTCTCACTCCTTCTAGTCGTTCCACATGGGAAATGTGAGCCCACGTCGCGCCTCCAACGAGGGAGCCTATCATGGACCTAGGAGGTACTCAACACAGCCCTAAGTAAGATAACATATAGTCTCAGATAGCCTACAAGTAAGTAGGTGGCTTACTGAGTATAACTTTTATACTCATCCTTGTTATATTGTCGTTTTTTAAGTGTGTGAGGCGTCAAGTCAAGAGAGGGCGTGTTTGAGAGTTGTGGATTGTCACAGAGGAAAGCATGTCACAGGACGTCAGTCCCGTCCAATTTTTTGTACACATTGTCTTTCATGTTTTTCGTTGTCAAAACTGGTTACAAATTGATTCTCTATTTTGCAACCTTCTTCTTATGAAATAAAAGATTTTTGAAATGATGTCTCCATTTGAGTTTTTATGCATATACACTACACATCATTGTCGCTTTGAGTCACGACTCGTAATAAATATTGGGTCATGACAGTTGTTTATGGTGTTTGAACCAAAACTTAGACCAAAAATGTCCATGTTTGAGGTTGGTATGTTCCCAATTTTGTCCTCTAAAGACTTCTTCACGAATTGTGGGTCGTAATCAATAAATTCATGTTTCAATCGATCTCTCGAGAGTTAGAAACCAAAACTTAATAATCTCGATAGTTGTTCCTAATGGTATGACCAAAACTCAACCAAAAACATCACCATTCAAGTCTTGGAAGGTCAAAAATCCAATTTCATCCCCTAGAGAGTTCTTCACAAAGTTTGGACAAAACTTAGATCATTTTTTTTTTCGTTTAAGCTTTGGCCCGCTCAAAACCAAAAGTTGAACTCTTACATTGTTCTTTGGGTTGTTTGGTGTAAGACTCAACACAACTATTCGAACTTTGAATAGATAGAAACCCTAATTTTGTTCTACAAAAAGTTTTGTTTTTTTTTTTTTTGCAAAGTTTGGACAAAAAGATTGTTTCGCTCGAGTTAAAACTTTAAAAAAAATTTCCTCTAGATGGTTTTTATCATATTTGGACAAAACCTCAACCAAACTTGTCTCTATTCTAGATTTGGATTGAGAAACCTCCCAAACTTTGCAAAAAAAAAAAAAACAAAACTTTTCCTTATACTTGGTCGTTTTGATCTAGTCTCTACTCCTATCTGAGCATCTAGGATACCATGAAGTTCCGAGCGATTCTCTAGCTGCTCACGAACCCATAAAGTCACCTATGTCTTGGGGATGTAATTCCCTTGCACTGGCCAACTACTAGGTCAACTTGTTTCATCCCACACCCTCTGTCATGAATGGGTTTAGAGCATAATGACTTTGTTCTAGAGACCCCTAGCCATGGGGTATGCACTATCCCAACCAATCTATGCCCAACTCGATAATATTGTTTAACAATCCAAGACATCACTAACACATATTGTCTTCTTTGGGTTTCCCTTCTAGATTTCCCCTCTAACGAGAGAGAGTTTTCCACACCATTATCAAGAATGTTTCATTTTTCTCTCCAACGAATGTGGGATCTCACAGTCCACCCCCCTAAGGCTCCAACGTCCTCACTGCACATCGTCTGAGGCGATCGCTAACAGATATTGTCTTCTTTAGGCTTTCCCGTCAAGACTTCCTCTCAATACATTTTAAAAAGTGTATACTAAGGAGACGTTTTCACACTATTATAAGAAATGTTAAGTTCCCCTCTCTAATTAATGTGGGATCTTACATACTGCTATAGGAGTGAAAGGATAGTAGAGAGTCTGATGACACTGTTCATACTGCTTATTGCCTAGAGAGCTACCTCTGTTGTTCTTGGATGTTGTGGAGGTCTACTAGATTTCTAGAGTTATCTAAACGGTTTAAATCTCATCTCTCGTTTCCAGTACCTCTAAAACTAACTCCTCAGGGTAATCCATTCCCTAGGTGCACATGGGTCTAAATCTCTGATCGTCACTCACAATCTTAGGGTGCTCGAAGATTTACTAGAAACGTATTGTCCTTGGTCAACTTGAAACCGCTTTAGCTCTAGCGCTTTAATCTTAACTTGGTTCTCTTGTACATGCTTCGTTAGTTAGATTATCTTATCAATCACCTAGAACATGGTATTCATGAACTAAACATTTGTGTAAGCTTAGTAGGAAGATAATCATATCAATAACCTAATGAACACCGAAAACGTGTATTGAACATTCATGCAAAATCAACAGCAAGATAACATCCTTCAATCACCCATAGGATAAATCACAAAAGTGCATCCTCCTATCTAACACAATGAAAAACATTAATAACAACATTTATCTCAAAATCTCGTTATAGAGGTATTTTGGTAATTTCTTACATCTTACATATCTTACTCGTCTTGATTACCCAAAGCATTCTCATCCAAAATTACCCTCTAGAGTTATAAATAGGCATATTCTAACCAACTAAAGTAAGGAATGTTTGCATGCTAGTATGTGCAGACACCTTCAAGGAGGGTGTAGATGCGCTCTCGACGACATGTGCACATTGATTGGTGCTTTCATTTGAGTCAGCTTGGATCGGTGCAAGCAAATCGAGTTAGAGCTAGCCGCGATCTCAAGTCGCCCTCTGATGGCGCAATACGTGGAGCACTTCCTAGTCGAACACGCTCCTTCCCCAATTGTCAACACGTGTTCTCCTTAAATGCTTGAGGTACAGCTCCGTCCTACTTGACATGTGGCCCTATTTACGCTTGACACATGTCCTTTCTTCTTCCGCATCGGCAACGAGTTTCTACTTGAATTCTAGATTTCCAAATTAGTATTTAATCAACTTGGTTCATTTACCAAAGTGGTAGAGAAGGCATTTAAAGTTAGTCCATAACTAAAACTCATCGTTCTTAATGCATGTTAGAAGCCAAGTTTTGATCTAATTAAACTCTGGTTGCTTGACAAGATTTGTGAGTTACTCCCAAGAACAGCATACTCAAAACGTAATTTCAAAAAATATCTCTCGAATCTTGAGAAAATTTAAAATTAAAAATTTAAATCTCTTACCTCTCGATCTTATTTAATTTTTAATGGTTTTTGGATGATTTAAAGGATCGATTGAATGTTCACCACCTACTAATTTAATTGAGTAGCACTATTAGAACCAGATTTGCCTGAAAATGTGAGTTTGAGGCTTAAAGGTCACTAGCAGTATGAATAGTATTACTAAAGCTTGACTATCTCCCATTCTCTCCAATACCTCAGTAGCATTAGTCGGTGACCTAGATCAAATCTAGTAGTATTCCTACAAAACAGTAGATATCTAGAAACCCATATCATCGAGCTTGACTAATGTCAAATAGGATGACATGTCTTAATTACTTGTAGAGTATTGTGTGTAGAAACGGTTCGAAAACTAAGACCACAATCTCATAAACCCTTCCTAAGAGGAGATGATGGACTATCTAGGTAGTTTAGCTCATAATGAGTAGCACTATCGTAGGTAGAAATGGTCAGAGGCTCCCTAAACAATCTCACTATACTGTAAACTCGTCTTGAGAGGGTACCAGAGATCACACATATAAATTGAGTAGCAAACCAGCATGTAGGATCACTTCTCCCGACTTTTAACTCCGACTTTTAACTCTATGGTAGTTCCCGTGGAAGAATTGCCAAGTTAACCATACACAACAATGTTTAGAGAGAGACCTTAAGTTAGTTATTATGATATTTAACAAGGTCATGTCTTAACTTAGATTGTTGGTCATTCGCGACCAAGAAAAGTAAGCTTTCTAAGTTTAACCAAAAAATAAAAAAATAAAAAAAAATAGTAGTTCACCCAAAACTAAGTTGTGCCATTAAGTAGATCGGTAGCCGCAGAAAATGTAAACAACCTCCAAACTCCGAGAGGTTTGTAATAGACAAGAGAACCGTTCAAAATTTTAAGGCGTTTTTCTCAAAAGCTCAAGTAGCTATAAAACTTAGGCTCTGTAGTAACTTTTACATTTCTTTTTTAGGTAATAACGGACTCCTGGTCGAGGTGGGGAAAGCATTCAAGAGCTATGTAGTCATAAAGGGGATCATCCCAGAATATCAACCCTATGTGGTTTCGGGGGCTATCTGGGGCTATTACTTGTTTTCACATCCCGAACCCTATAATCCCCCATTTTATATAAACTTTGATTCAGTACTCTTATTATTGTTCGATTTTAAATTTCACAAAACTTTACTATAGTTCTGTTTATCTTTTTTCAACACCGTCTCTACTTCAAAACCTAAAAAATTGAATTGTGACACCTCTCCCATAAACCCAAAACCCCTAAAGTATTCAAAACATACAACTAAAGAAATCTACCCTTCAAAACTTCAACAATAATTCACAAAAATCCACAAACCAATCTTATAAATACCGTACCCTATCCAATCAATTGTGTTCATACTTGAAAAATCATTGAAACTTCATTTTCACATTACGAACACAATGTTGTTGATCAGAGTTCAAGACGCTAATCCCATCACGGATGCAAACTTCCTATTCGCGGAGTTCATCAACCATGAAGCCGACTTAGAGTTCAAACCAAATAGCTTAACCATAATTGCCACAAACCCTACCCTTCGCTTCATAGCAACGCTTTACATTTCCAAATCCTTCTGCCAAGACTTCACCATCAATCAAACTCACATTGCTAGAGTTTCCCTAACATCCTTCATTGATGCCATCATGACTGCCGCTGCTACCCGCTTTGATACATTGGCTATCACTCTTCCAAGCGCTTATATCATGATCCTTACATTCGAGACATCAAGTGAGTATCTATTGATACCCCACAACAACATTGCCAAGAACTATGATTCTTGCTTTCTTTACCTTTCAAGAACTCACTTTTTTTAATAGCTCCTTCAGGGCGTGTGCCTCAGTCACACCCACGTGCGCTTCCAATGTCACCTTCGCTAATGGTGGATTTTCCTAAGCCTATACTCGCAAAACATTTCACCATTAAAGCCGAATGTTTTAGACGCGTTCTTGCAGAATTACCTCTCTTGCAGGATTTAGGTAATATAATCCGTTTTCTCGATAGAGTTTTAGGTCAAACTCAATTGTTAAAATTGTAAATTTTGTATCTAAACCGTATAATATTTAGGTCGAGTGGATTCAGGCAGTGAAGAACAACTTAATTAACTTGTCTTTCTCTATGATAGTTAGTGTTACTCCCACGGGATCAGAAGTCAAATTCTCAAATGAATTCAAAGAGATTATTCTTTCTCAAGAGGTATTATTCTCAATTGCTTTATTCGGTCTCAAGAGGTATTAGTTTCGTTCTTGAGATTTATTTATTTTTTTTTTTTTTTCTATTTAGTTCTTGGGGTTTCAAAAATTATAGATCGGGTCTCTAAAGTTTGAATTTGATTTCTAATTAATTCCTAAAGTGGTTTTAAATCGTCTCGTAAAAGTTGATAATTGTGATATCCCACATTGGTTGGAGAGAGAACGAAACACCCTTCACATATGTAGAAACCTTCCTCTCGTAAACGTGTTTTAAAGCCTTGAGAGGAAGCTCGAGAGGGAAAGCCCAAAATGGACAATTTCTGTTAGTGGGTGGATCTGGGCAGTTGCCATAATTAATCTAATAGAATGATATGTATTTTTTAAACGAGTTAAACCAAATAGAAACCAATTTTGAATTTCAAGAACTAAGAAATCTTCAAGAACGAAATGAATCGAATCTTGTTTGATTTTAAAATTTTATAGAACATTTTATTAATGTATAAAGGTGTTGGATGATGTTACGCAGGCTGGAGAATGTACAATCATGGGTTATGAAGGATGTGTTGATACTCAGTTCAAAGTTGTTCTTAATCCGAGGATGTTTTTCCTTGGTTTGTCATCTAAAACGAGCACAAGTATATGGTTTTATAGGACAATGAGTGCTGGTAGCATAATGGCTGTCCCAACATGTAGATCGTATGCTATGTATTACATCCATTTTCCTCCAATATGACATGTTGATGAATTATTAGATAAGATCATTATAATATGGCTTTCTTTTAGTAATTGTCGGATGTAGACTCGAATATATGTTCGTTCAACAAGATCATTGTGATATGGTTGTCTTCTCCAAACTCGTACCCTGATTTCAATTATCGTAGGAACAGACACCTAAATATGACTCTACTACGACCCACTTGAGACTCATAGTTTGAGGAGAGAGGAGACAATGTGAATTTGGGTATTTATAATAGAGGTTAGACAACGTGAACAACACATTTGTAATCCTCCATTTTAAAAGTTTTAAGACCATTAGATTCAAAATATAAGATGCTCGAAAATTAAATCTTTTAGGTTAAATCTCTTAAATTCGCTCCACAAATTAAATCTCCGAATCTTCTGAATTATATTTGATGTAACGCTTACAATTGAATTAAATGGGTGCAACACGTGGCACATGAGGAATGGTGAGCGACAAACTCGATTGGGTGTAGGTCCTTCGATTGAATTCTGAGTTGTGTGTGGATTAATGGGGTGAAGCCTCAGGTCGAATCGGGTCAGGTCAAGTGTGACACGTCTCAACTGATGGCTCGAAGTGTTGCTCCAATTGCAAGCTGACACGTGTCGTTGGCCTTTACATATGCACTTCCCACTTCGTTGTGCGACATGTGTCCCACTGGTTACTCCAACTTGCTTTCCAAAATTGTTATTAGCCTGTTTTTCTACATGATTCCTCAACTTTTTTGACCTCTAATCCAACTATTCAAATATAACTTTTAAATAATTTTAGGTCAATCATAGTTCTTAACAATCACGTTCAAACTTAAAAATATTTATCCTTACCGAAGTTGACGTTTTCGTGATTTTTGGTCAAATCCAAAAATGAAATCAACGGTTCCTTTCTAAGATTTTGAACGTAAACTAGATCTAAGAAATCAATAAGGAGTGTTTGCCGTGAGGATCTTCGGGCTAATCTTGAACTTGAACAATGGTAAGGGCGTGTAACGTATTAAAAAAAATGGCCGAGGGGAAAAATGGACATTTTACCCCTCAGCCCATTATAGGGGTCTTGAAGATCCTCCGCAGAATTCCTGCAAAAGAAAGAAGTGTGAGAGAGAAGGATTGAGAGAAAGTTCGAGAGAGAAAATTGAATAGCCAGAGTTTTTCATCGGAGAGTCGCCGACGGAATCCATCTTCTACTAAAACCTACATTCTGGAGTCCTTCTTGGAGTGAAGTAAGAACTCGTGTTGAGATTTCCTCCTCTTTCGTCAAGATCAGAAAGAAAACCCGCGAGGTAAGATTTCGAACTATACCTTCCAGATCTGAGATCTTTGTTTAGGAGTAGAGTGTTTAAGCCTACTACCTTCATCCAGGGAAGATCCGCCGCTGATTTTGGCGAGGAAATCGGACGAAACGTCGGGATCTAAGAACCTTTCCAAGAACGGTAAGGATGTTACCGGACCTCTTTCCAACGCTCATAACTCACCGTATGACTAAGCAAAAATCAAGAAAAAAAAAATATTGGCACATAGGTTGATAGATGATCCAAAACTTTGTTGAAGAAACAATTTCTGTTTGGATTAAGAATCGAAAGATGGAAAATGGAGAGAACCTCGGTAAACTAATCGAAAAACTTTGATTCTCAGCTAGGAGGAGAGAGAAGCCGCCGGCGTGCCACGTGTCAAACAACCAAAGGACCGCGAGCACCAATCACCTCCGGACACGCGTCGAGCACCGCTTGGGAAAACGCGGCTCCAGCCTCCTAGCGACACACATCCTCGACAACACAACCCGCGCCCGTCATCTATGGTGGAAGGGTGCTAAAAGAATGATTTCTCCGCTGGGAGAGCCTATTACTTGGTGTTAGTTCAAAGAGGCTTACCTCCGCAAATACTATCCAGTCGCTGCTAGAATGAAGCTGCAGGCAACATTTCATGATCTCAAACAGGGTGACCTATCTGTGGAAAATTATGATCATGAATTCAATAGATTGGCTAGATTCTCCCCTATATATGTTAGTATTGAAGAGCTTAAGGCTGAACGTTTTATTGTCGGCCTAAAGGAGAGCATTAGAGGTTATGTGGCATCACAGTCATCCACAGACTCTACAGCAACTCTTAAGATGGCGACCCTCATTGATGCGCCTCGTACTGACAAATTACAGGCAGGGTTGGCCCAAAAATCCCAGATCGTAGTTAGGGAAAACAGATAAATCGGAACTATCCCAGGACTGGCAGATCACCCCGTGGTGGTGCTGCCAATCGCAGAAGAGCATCAGCACAGAACAGGAATCAATGTCCTAAGTGTTAGCGTCCTCACTTGGGAGAATGTCGCCTGGGGACTAATGTATGCTATAATTGTGGCTAGATGGGACACTTTGCAGCAAACTGCCCTCAAAAGAGAGATGATAACACTAACCGACCTGCAATAAAGAATCAAAGGAGCCGAGGTGCCCAACAGCAGCAGGGGCGAGCTGTAGCCCATGCAACCATAGGCAGGCAGGCCGACGCACCTGACGCAGTCGTTACAGGTACACTACCCGTCTTTGGTCATTTAGCTTTTGTACTATTTGATTCGGGTTCTATACACTCGTTTGTGTCTAAGGAATTCGTTGATTTAGTGCATCTAGAAAAAAAAAAAAAAAAACCCCATAGCGACCATTCTATCAGTGTCCACCCCTGCTCACGAGTTATTAATGGCTACTCATAGAGTTAAAGGGGGTAGTGTGATAGTATCGGGACGAATCATAGAAGCAGCTTTAATAATATTAAGCATGCAAGACTTCGATGTCATTTTGGGTATGGATTGGCTAGGCGAGAATCGCGCTCTAATTGATTGTGAAACTCGAATAGTTACCTTCAGACTCCCGTCAGGGGATAGTTGTTCTTATAAGGGAGCCACTTTCAAAAGAACCCCAAGGGTCGTATCTGCATTAAAGGCTGAAAAGATGATCCGCGGTGGTGCAAGCGCATTTTTAACCAGTCTCGTCAGTACACATTGTTAGGGAATTCATTAATGTCTTTCTTGAGGATTTGCCAAGTTTGCCCCTTGTTAGGGAAGTTGACTTCAGGATCGACTTAGAACCAGGAATTGCGCCGATCTCCAAGGCACCCTACAGAATGGCACCTGCAGAACTCAGGGAATTGAAGGAACAGTTACAGGAGCTTTTGGATAAGGGTTTCATACGACCCAGTGTTTCGCCCTGGGGAGCTCCTGTTCTGTTTGTCAAGAAGAAGGATGGATCCCTACGCCTGTGTATAGACTATAGAGAACTGAATAAGGTCACCATAAAAAATAAGTACCACCTCCCGAGGATCGATGACTTGTTTGATCAATTGCAGGGAGCAACGGTATTCTCCAAAATTGACATGAGGTTAGGATATCATCAATTGAAAATAAGAGAAGATATACCCAAAACAGCCTTTAGAAGTCGCTATGGACATTATGAATTTCTTGTCATGTCCTTTGGACTTACCAATGCACTAGTCGTCTTCATGGAACTAATGAACAGGGTGTTTAAGGAATTCCTAGACACTTTTGTTATAGTGTTTATTGATGACATTCTGGTGTACTCTAAGTTAGAAGTAGAGCACGAAGGACATTTGAGAAAAGTACTGACCGTACTGAGAACACGACTGTACGCCAAGTTTTTCAAGTGCGAGTTTTGGCTGTCTGAGATAGCAGTTTTGGGTCATGTGGTGTCAAGTAGAGGTATCACAGTGGACCAGCTAAGATAGAGGCAATGAAGAAGTGGCCAAGACCGACCACAGTCACTGAAGTAAGGAGTTTTCTAGGACTAGCTGGTTATTATAGAAGGTTCGTTCAGGATTTCTCCAAGATATCTTCGGCGCTAACTCAGTTAAGTAAGAAAGGCAAGCCTTTTGTGTGGTCATCAGCTTGCGAACAGAGCTTCCAAGAACTCAAGGAGAGTTTGGTGACAGCACCAGTCCTCACAGTTCCAGATGGATCAGGGAATCTTGTGGTGTACAGCGACGCATCGGGAAAAGGTCTAGGATGCGTGCTCATGCAGAAGGGTAAAGTGATAGCTTACGCTTCCAAACAACTGAAAGAATATGAACGAAATTATCCCACTCATGACCTCGAGTTAGCAGCAGTGGTGTTTGCACTGAAAATGTGGCGACATTATCTGTATGGAGAGAAAATCCAAGTATTCACTGATCACAAGAGTCTCAAGTACCTATTTACGCAAAAAGAGCTTTACATGAGACAGAGGAGGTGGTTGGAATTAGTAAAGGATTATGACCTAGAGATCATGTATCATCCAGGCAAGGCCAATGTCGTGGCGGACGCATTGAGCAGAAAGGCAGTTCATACTTCCGCGATGATCACTAAGCAGGAGAGAATACAGGATGAGATGAAGAGAGCTGGAATCGATGTTGTAATCAAATGTGGTATTGCTCAGATAACACAAATGACCATGCAACCCTCCTTACGAAAATGAATCATTGAAGCTCAAAGGTCTGATGAACACCTTGGGAAACTATGGAATCAGACTGAAAGACCAGTGGAGTACTCAATCTCTATATATGGGGGTCTGCTGTGGAAAAATCGCCTATGTGTTCCTGTGACAAAAAAATTCTTAAGGATATTATGACAAAAGCTCATGATACTTCTTACACGTTCCACCCTAGAAGTACCAAGATGTATCAGGATCTTAAGGGTTGTTATTGGTGGCCAGGTATGAAAAAGAAGAAAGCAGATTTTGTAAGCCGATGTTTGACCTGTCAGTAGGTGAAGGCCCCGAGACAGCGCCCAGTAGGACTACTACAACCCTTAAAGGTCCCTCAGTGGAAATGGGAAGCAGTATGCATGGATTTTATCTCGGGCTTTCCCAAGACCAAGCAGAGCTTCAACGTAATCTGGGTAGTTGTTGATAGACTTACCAAAATGACCCACTTCATCCCAGGCAAAACCACTTATCGTGTGGATCGGTGGGCTCAACTGTATATCAGAGAGATAGTACGCCTGCATGGTGTACCGGTGTCTATAGTATCTGATCGGGACAATAAGTTCACCTCCCAATTTTGGAAAAGCCTCCAAAAAGCTTTGGGGACTCAGTTAAGGTTTAGTAAAGCATTCTATCCTCAGACGGACGGACAAACCGAAAGACTGAACCAAACCTTAGAAGATATGTTGCGAGCCTGTGTCATGGATTTCACTAGGTGTTGGGATGAACATCTACCACTGATGGAGTTTGCCTACAATAATAGTTACCAGGCGACCATCCAGATGGCCCCTTTTGAGGCACTGTATGGGGGTAGGTGTCGACACCGGTGTTTTGGAAAGAAGTAGGCACGCAGCAATTACTGGGACCAGAGTTGGTTCAGGTCACCAACGCAGTAGTGCAGAAAATTAATCAAAGAATCCTCACTGCACAGAGCCGACAGAAGAGCTACGCATATTTGCGTAGAAGGGACCTCAAGTTCGAAGTGGATGACCATGTGTTCTTAAAAGTAGCCCCTATGAGGGGGGTGATGAGGTGTGGAAAGAAGGGGAAGTTAAGCCCAAGGTTTATAGGCCCTTTCGAGATTTTAGAGAGAGTTGGGGTTGTGGCCTATAAGATTGCTCTACCTCCAAACCTTGCTGCCGTTCACAATGTGTTCCACGTGTCTATGCTGCGAAAGTACACCTCAGACCCTACACATGTGATTGAACACGAAACCCTTCCTCTTCGGGAAGATCTGTCCTACGAGGAAAGACCCAGCAAAATTCTGGCTCGAGACACTAGGCGACTGTGCAACAAAGTTATTCCCTTGGTGAAAGTCGCATGGGGTGACCATCGACACGAGGAGGCAACCGGGAATGAGAAGAAGACGTAAGGAGAACCTATCCCAAACTCTTCCAAGAGATACCAACTTTCGGGAACGAAAGTTCATGAGGGGAGAGTTTGTAACGTATTAAAAAAAATGGTCGAGGGGAAAAATGGACATTTTACCCCTCAGCCCATTATAGGGGTCTTGAAGGTCCTCCACATAATTCCTGCAAAAGAAAGAAGTGTGAGAGGGAAGGATTGAGAGAAAGTTTGAGAGAGAAAACTGAATAACCGGATTTTTTCATCGGAGAGTCGCTGACGGAATCCATCTTCTACTAAAACCTACATTCTGGAGTCCTTGGAGTGAAGTAAGAACTCGTGTTGAGATTTCCTCCTCTTTCGTCAAGATCAGAAACAAAACCCGCGAGGTAAGATTTCGAACTATACCTTCCAGATCTGAGATCTTTGTTTAGGAGTAGAGTGTTTAAGTCTACTACTTTCATCCAGGGAAGATCCGTCGCTGATTTTGGCAAGGAAATCAGACGAAACGTTGGGATCTGAGAACCTTTCCAAGAACGGTAAGGATGTTACCGGACCTCTTTCCAACGCTCATAACTCACCGTATGACTAAGCAAAAATCAAGAAAAAAATATTGGCACGTAGGTTGATAGATGATCTAAAACTTTGTTGAAGAAACCATTTCTAGTTGGATTAAGAATCGAAAGATGGAAAATGGAGAGAACCTCGGAAAACTAATCGAAAAACTTTGATTCTCTGCTAGGAGGAGAGAGAAGCCGCCGGTGTGCCACGTGTCAAACAACCACTGCGAGCGCCAATGACCTCCGGACACGCGTCGAGCACCGCCTGGGAAAATGTGGCTCCAACCTCCTTGCGACACGCGTCCCCGGCAACGCAACCCGACCCGCGCCCATCGGCCTACCCGATACCCGCACGGCGAGCCAAACCGAACCGACGACCCGCGGTCCACCCGAGCCACTGCGTCCGAACCGAACCCGCAACCCACGACTGCAGAAAACTCTGGGCGCGTGACACTCGCATGTGGAACCTGCGAGTGGTTACTCCCCGACGCGTGTCTGGCGCGTGGAAGCGCGTGTAAGCTTATTTTTGGCTCGTTCGACTTCTGTTTTCCCTATTTTCCTCCTGATTCCAATCCTAAACCCATTTTGTATGAAATAGGACCTAATTGAGGAAAAATCACCGCCTTTCGATACGCCAAGTGTGTGGAAACGCTGCGTAAGGGCACGCATCGTCCAGGGAAGTCACCACACGAAATTCTAGGAAGTAATACTTGTAGGAGTCGCTTGGAATGCATGCATGCTAGTTTAATTATCTTAGGGCATAGTTTCCCGTGATAGTATGTAGGTAATTGATTATTAAAGTAGGATGTATTATGTGAATGACTATGAGAATTACCTGAGTATTGTTGTTAAGTTTTAAGTTTCTGCTATTTATGTATATGGATATTCTATGCCGAAAGGAGGATGGGAATTTGTGAAATCTGCGCTCCAGGAGTTGATGGACGTTATCGCCCCGTTGAGCTTGTATGTTTACTTTGCATGAATATTGTTTGATGACATTGGATGATAGTTATGTATGTACTCAGCTAATTTTCATGGCCACTTTTATGATTAAGTCCAAAGATTCATGGTTAGAGCGTCAAGTCACCAAGGAATAGACTTAACCTTTCCCTATTAATTTAACAGACCATCATAGCACATGAAATATCTTTAGAGTACCCTTAGGCTACTTGTGTGTGGATGGTGATATAGCTTCATGGGGGACCAGCGGGTTCTTGATCAGGACTCGACTGCTCGATAGCCGTTTAGTATGGGAAACGGGATACCCACGTCGTAATTGACCGTTTAGTTGGATGGAATAGGGGAGGTAGCCCTCCCAAATACAGGGGGATTATCATGGGACTAGGGGATTGCAGCTCACTTCCTAGGCGAGACCCCAGGTAATCTCATACCCATACCGAGGTAGCCACTCGCAAGGCACCAGTCCAACACATGTTAGCATAAAAAGGAACTCTAGGGGTATGAATAAAAGGTTGAAGAACCAAAGAAGTCTGAAGGGACAAGTTCCAAGGGGGAAATCCCTAATGATCGTTTGCTAAGTTTAGGGTGCAACAAGAGCCTACAAGTAGGTGGCTTACTGTGATCGATGTGAGTTGTCACAGAGGAAGCGTGTCCCGGGGTGTCAGTCTAGTTGGGTCGTGACAGGGCGCCTCACCTCCTAGGCCGAGTATTACTTGTTAGGAATCACGATTCTTCACAATGGTATGATATTGTCCACTTCTAGCATAAGCTCTCAGCTTTGTTTTGGGCTTCCCAAAAGGCCTTATACCAATGGAGAGTGTATTCTTTGTTTATAAACCCATGATCATTCCCTAAATTAGCCTATATGGGACTTTCATCATCGAACATTACTTGCGAGATTACAAAGGGGGTCATCTCGAAGAGTTAGCCCCTTGTGGTTTTAAAGGGTATTAATTGCTTTTACATTCCGAACCTCGATCTCCCGTTGTGTATAAATTTGATCGTACTTGTGTTCATCTCTCTCATCATAATCTAAGCTTCGAAAACCTAAAAAATCGAGTCGTAACAAGAACGAAGGAGACATATGGATGTTATAAAAAACCATTTTCACATTGAAATACCATTTTCCACATTCCCAACACAATGTTCTTCATCAGAATTCAAGACACCGATCCCCTCATGGCCGCAACCTTCCTATTCTCAAACTACATTAACGAAGTAGCCGTCTTTGATTTCACACCTGAAGGCTTCACCATAATTGCCTCAAACCCTTCCCTTCGTTTCATTTCAACATTTTACATTGACAAAAACTCTTGCGTCGACTTTAACATCCCTCAATCACACATTGCAAGCCTTTCCCTTCCACTCTTTCGTGGTGCTATCATGGCTGCCACCCCCGCACGTTTTGATACAATGGCTATCAGTTTTCAAACCCCTGATCAAATGATCCTTACATTCGAGAATTCAAGTGAGTATCTATTCATATCATAACAACATTGTCAAGAACTATGAATCTTGTTTTCTTTA
Organism: Cucurbita maxima; assembly: GCF_002738345.1. Lineage (NCBI taxonomy): Eukaryota > Viridiplantae > Streptophyta > Magnoliopsida > Cucurbitales > Cucurbitaceae > Cucurbita > Cucurbita maxima. The sequence goes on from NW_019272027.1 coordinate 2,726,672, forward strand.
CCTTTCAAGAACATGTTTTATTTGTTGCTTTTTATATTGTTAATAGCACCTTCAGGCCCTGTGCCTAACTTGAATCATCAATATGTGCTGGACCTGTCAGCTTCGGAAGCGGTGGATTTACCTGAACCTGTAAATACACAATTTGTCACGGTTAAAGCCCAATATTTTGGACACGTACTAGCAGAATTACCTTTCTTGCCTGATGATCTAGGTAATATGATGCTTCTTTATTGTTCATATTTACCTTGGGCGTTCACGAGTTGGGTTAGGGTTTTGGTCGAACTCTATAGTTAGAGTCGTAAAATATTTTTTTACTTGAAGCAATTCTTATATTCATAAACCAATAATACCATAAAGTATTTAGGTTGGAGGACATTATCCGCTAACGGTGGGTTTGGACTGTTATAAATGGTATCAGAGCTGGACATTGGGCTATGCTAGTGAGGAGGTTGAGCCTTGAGAGGAGTGGACACGAGGCGATGTGGCAGTAAGGAGATGGATTGAAGGGTCCTACATCGATGGGAGAAGGGAACAAGTGACAGCGAAGACGCTAGACCTCGAAGAGAGTGGATTGTGAGATCCCATATCAATTGGGGAAGAGAACGAAGCATTCCTTATAAGGGTGTAGAGAGAATCACACATTGGTTGGAGAAGATAACGAAATGGTGTAGAAATCTTTTACTAGCAGACACATTTTAAAAACTGAGGGGAAGCCCAAAAGGGAAAGCCCAAAGAGGACAACATCTTCTAGTGGTGGACTTGGGCCATTACAAATGGTATCAAAACCTGCTATCGGACGATGTGCTAGCAAGAAGGCTGATCCCCGAAGGGGGGTGGACACAGGGTAGTGTACTAGTAAGGGGATGGATTGGGGGTGTCCTACATTGATTGGAGAAGGGAACGAAAAATAATATATGCTATTACATTTTTAATGACCCTAACTTATTGGGCATGTTTTTTACTGACTCATCTTTCTACCAGAGTTTGTGTTACTCCATTAAACAATACAATATATGCTAGTCGTGGGCTTGAGCGGTACATTTTAATACCTCTAATTTATTGTGCATGTCTTTTACTAACTCGTCTATCACGTCTTTCTATCATAGTTTGTATCACTCCATCATCTTGGGATGTCAAATTCTCACTTGCATCCACGGAGATTACTCTTACTGAAGAGGTATTATTTTTTAAATATTTAATAATAAACTATTAACTCGTGTTCGTGTTTCTTAAAGTCGATGATAATTAAGGTAATAGAATGATTGCGCAGGATGAACAATGTTTAAATCTGGGTTATGATGATGTTTATGATACTGAATTCTACATTGTTCTTCAGCCGAGGATGTTTTTCCTTAATTTGTCATTTAGAACGACAGCAAATGTATGGTTTTTTAGGACAGACAATATGGGTAGCCTAATGGTTGTCCCAACTAGTGAAGTGTATAATGGATATTTCATCCATTTCCCTCCAATGACACCTTGAAATTTTTGTCTCACAAATTATTCAATCACATTATTGTAATATGCCTGTCTTTTAGTACCGGTAGGATGTAGATCCAATAAAATATTTGTAGCAACAACTTTCAAACTTTCCAAATGTGACAAAAATATTTCAAATTTGATTTTTATTTTTCGGGGTCGATTATAACTATTTCAAAAGTTATCATTCGATTCATAATGCTACATGGTTATATATATATATATATATATATATATAGAAAGAGTCTAAAACGAGAAATTAAGTTTTCCGAATTACTTAACATCACATCAGAATGTCGCCAATTGTAATTTGGTGGAAGATGTCTAAAAAATGACCCGACATGTGTTTCAAAATCATAAATTTTAAAGAAGGCTTAGCTACGATATATCATTTGCTTATCAACGTTCATATTAAGTATACCATTGATATATCAACACTCGTCAACATGAATATCAATCTTATTGATTCACATTATAAATGGAATATCGATATTCATATCAAGTATAGAAAATAAGCATTTAAATTATAAGGTTTGTTATAAGAGACAATTTAATAAGAGAAACTAAACACTAGACACAATTTAATAATCCCTATACGTGGCTTGGGTGTTGATAAACTTAGTCCTCCGTTCGACGTAGGTGGCTCCTCTTAGCATCATCGCATCTGGCTCGTGTTGAACTTTTTGGACTTGTTTCTTACATTTTCAACTGTTGTGAAAATGTTTTTGACTTTATTGAAGGTAATTAAGGTCAGTATGACCCCTAATCAATCAATTTACATTATTTTGAGCTAGAAGTTAGAATTATTTGATATTCTTACATAAGTTAAATTTGACATGTCTTGATACGAGGGATGGGAAACAAACTTTGAGGAACAAATTTGAGCCAGCTCTAGAAATATTGAGTGATTTCGGCTTAGGCCAACCATATAAATGGCTCTACTATTGTCTTGGTTGGATGAATTGTCTTATGTATGATGGCACATGTCCCAGGATCGTCTACACGTGTCATAATTATGATCGTTATGTTATGTCATGCTATTTTGTATTATGCTATGTCATATTATGTCATACTATGCTATGTTGTACTAGGTTATGTCATATTATGTCATGATATGGTATGTTGTACAATGTTATTTCATGTTTATAAGTTACATTGTAATATGACTCTGTCAAGTTGTAGTAATATGTTAGGATGATGATAATCTATGATGCATAAACCTCCATAGACCATGACATGTAAGCTATGATGGGTACGCAATGCTTCACAGGAATTATGTATGCATAATCCATAGACTCATTATGTGATAGATGAATGGAGGTTTGACTTGCATTATAAATTTATGTCATGATTTGAAGTCATGGGGACCTCATACATTTTTGTGTGTCATGTATCGGGATACTTTTCCGTTATGATAGTACGACGTGTATCTTACAATTTACTACATTTATGTTTACCATGATGTTATGTGGACCCGTTCCTTCTGTGGTGTCCAACAGCCTGTTAACGAGTGTTAACCCAATGACCCAGAACTAAGGGGTACGCGAGCCTGCCTAGTGGGTTCATTTACGCCTGCATGAGTCATGCCTAGAGAAGTACTATACATCCAACCCTACCCTGACTAGAAAACTACCTTAAAGGCGTGTCATGATGTTTTTTTAAATGACAGATCCTACCATATTGCATATTTTTTCATTTCTCAACATCAACTGTGTGGTTACTTACTGAGTATTTCTTAAAATTCTCAAGTCACGTGCTACTCTTATTTTTCAGATGAAGGTATAAAACCCCTCAACGGATAACGGCGTCACGATGAATGTCATGGAACCAGTGTTACGGTAGTTGCATTTATATCTATTTTGGTAGCTCTTAAGTTGGTTCATGGCATTGTTTTATTTTTCTTATTTATTTAAAATTTCACGTTATTGTTCTATTTCTTAAGAAATTTTTACTACAAACGTTTAAGTTCGAACACCGTTTATGAATTACTTTAAATGAACGCTTTATTTGTCTTCTTTCACGGTTGTAGAAACTTCAAAACCCTAATTCCGTCTTTCTAAGAGTTCTCCGTGAAGTTTGGACTAAACTCGACAAAACATTATTTCGATAGAGTTACAATTTAAACTCTCTCCTATTTTGTTATTGGTAACGTTTGAACCAAACCTCGACTAAACTTCTCTCCATTCTAAGTTCGTAAACTTAGAAACCCTAATTCTTCTCGTAGAAAGCAATTTGCAACGTTTAAACAGAATTCAACCAACTTAAACCCAAACCCCTAAACCCTAAAGCTCTAGAATTCCACCCTTTAAAAGTTGAATAAGATCAACTCATTTAAGTAGTTGAAACACCATTTTTCACATCACCAACACAATGTTCTTCATCAGGATTGAAGACATTAGTCCCATTATGGACGCAACCTTCCTATTCATAGACTTCATTTACGTAGTAGCCGACTTGGATATCACAGAAACTGGCTTCTCCCTAATGGCCTCAAATCCTTTCCTTCGCTACACTGCAACGCTCTACATTTCCAATGACTTCTGCCTCGACTATTCCCTCATCGATGAGCCTCACAGTGCCAGCCTTTCCCTTCCATCCCTTCGTGATGCCATCACGGTTGACGCTGCCACCCATTTTGACACAATGGCTATCAATCTTGAACACCATGATCAATTGACCCTTACATTCGAGACATTAAGTGAGTATCTATTAATACCCCACAACAACATTGCCAAGAACTAACAATCTTGTTTTCTTTACCTTTCAAGAACTCACTTTTTTTTTTTTTAATACTTTTTGTTTAATAGCACCTTCAGGGCCTGAGCCCTACTTGCATCAAAATTTGCGGCTATATTCACCTTCCGAACGGGAAGATTTCGGTATACCTATAACGACAAAATATTTCATCGTTAAATGCGAATGGTTTAGACACATCCTATCAGAACTACCCGTCTTCAACGACGATATAGGTGATATGATTATTCTTTACTCTTTCCCTTGAAAGAAACAAATCGATACGGATTCTTCCAATCTTTTATTGTTTAGTTGATTTTTCTCAAAAACAAAACTTTGTGATTTCCTCGTTCAAATAGATTATGATACCGACAAAGCTTTCAACCATGCCCAACCCCTTTGTTTTTCCAAATCATTTTTTGAATCCGTCTTTTTTCAAATATTTAAAATGTTATTTCGTAAAAGGAGTTCATGAGTTGGATCAGGTTTTTTAGTCAAATCCAATTGTTTGAGTAAAAATACAACCATCAACAATCAATTTGAGAAACTCATGAATCAATTCAACCGGTAAAATTTTCATTTATTTTAATCCAACTCAACTCAAAAAGTTAAAATGATCGAGTTTTTCGGGTCATTCAATTTTTTTGATGCACTTAAATTAATTATGCATGTTTTTATTAACTCGTCTTTCTATCACAGTTTGTGTTACTCCAATGGCTTCACAAGTCGAATTCTCGGTTGTATCTAAAGATATTATTCTTACTGAAGAGGTACTATATTTTTAACGTGATTCTTAGTATATTCTCGTTCTAGTTATACCTATTAGAAATCAGTTTTAAGCTTCAACGACAAATTGAAAATCTAATTCAAATTTCGAGGATCAAATGAAATCGCAAGAACAAAATCAAAAGCTAAAAAGTAACTAAAAAGTAACTAGAAGAATGTTTTATTAATGTGTAAAATTGTTGGTTGATGCTACGCAGGCTGAACAATGTATAATTATGGGTTATGAAGAATGTGTTGATACTCAATTCCAAATTGTTCTTCAGCCAAGGATGTTTTTCTATAATTTGTCATTTGAAACGAGTGCACATGTATGGTTTCTTAGGACAATAAATTCTGGTAGCGCAATGCTTTTCCCAGTTGTTAGTTCATATGTTCAATATTTCATCCGTTTTCCTCCGACATGATATGCCCGAAAATTTTGTCTGAAAAATTATTCAATGAGGTCACAGTGTATTGTAACGATCTTTCAAGTAAACGTTGGATGTAACTAGAATGCCTGTTCACTTTGTACCGTCAAACTTACGATAAAAAAAAAGTAGAATTCGTCATCTTTTCAATCTTAGCAACAACTTTTGGTCATTACAAATATGACAAAACATTGATTAGATCCAAGTCAACGGGCTACCACCAAGGAGATAATTGGTTTGGCTACCACCGAGTCAACAGGCTACTTCTTCCATCCAATATTGAATAGAAAACTTTTTATGAGCAACCACTTTTGTCAACATATATGCAGGATTGCCAATAGTTTCAATTTTCAATAAAGAAATGTATTTTTTATTAACAATTTTTCGAACAAAATAAAATCAAAGATCAATATGTTTTGTATGAGCATTATGGATTTGGTTCTTCAACAAACAAATAGCACTCTGGTCGTCACAAAATACTTCTGCACGTTCTTGAGCAATTCCAAGTCATCAACCAAACCATATATCTAAATAGTTTCTTTAAAAGCTTCAGTGACTGTCATACACTCTACTTCGGTGGTAAACAATGCAACAATAGACTACAATATTGAACACCAACAAACAGGTCCACCGGCCTTAGTGAATGGATAACCAATAGTGGATCAACGCTTATTACTCTCCACTTGTCCCTTGGAAGTAATCGACATGTCATAAACATACAAGACCAATAGATAAACAAGCCATCATCATGTCACCATTCAAGGCCGGGAAAGAAAAAAAATCATAATTTCATCCTTGGGAGAGTTCGCAAATTTTGGACCAAACTCAATTAAATATTTTTTTGTTCGAGATTTGTGAGTTCAAAACCAAAAGTTCATTTGTTATTCGAGTTGTTTGGTGTAAAACTCAAACATGTCTCTCGAAAAGTTCAAAAGTTTGAAACAAAATATCGTTTCACTAGAGCTAAAATTTAAAATTTGTTCGCTAGGTAGTTTTTACAACATTTAGACCAAGTCTCAACTCAACATGTCTCTCGAAAGTTAGTCCCTATCATGATCCAATTTTCGAAACTTCAAAAAATCGAACTGCAACAAAAGGATTGAAAGCGAAAACAAATAAAATAAAAGTAGAATGATACAAACAATTAAAAATACCAAAAATATGGTAAAATACTTAAATTTTTGCACAAATTAAAAACATACAGCACCATTTTCAAAATCCAAAATGAAAACCGTGCAAATAGGTGTTCTTCAATTTATTTACCGAATAGGAGCGGGATACAAAAGGAGTACAAATGATATCTCTCAAAAAAATACAAATTGATGCCTAAGGTCAACACCCTCTATGGCAACACAGCTTTCGAGCAACTTCCCACATCGACTTGTATCTTAAAAAGGAAAAGAGATGCAGGTGAGTATAAAAAATACTCGAGAAGCAACCTATTTTTGGACTCTTATCACTTTCTTAACTTGCAAGTGACCACAAGAAAGCTCTTCCCCAATATCATCTACTTCAGCAATTCCACATCCACTATCAAGGTGGGTTTCTCTTTCGCACACTATTTTCTTCTCATGTTGTTCCTCATCCCCTCTCAAGGCGAATTTATGGATCTTCACCCATTTCTACACACAATAACAATTTTACCCTACTTTTATTCATCAGATCGTGACACCGTTACCCTAAACCCTAAACCCCTAAAGTAGTCTATATATACACCTATAGAAGTCTTTCCAAACTTTCCAGTTTTCCCTCTAGCACACAAGGATCGGCCCTACATACTGGAGACAAAGCATAGAGGTCCCTTTAGCTTGTTGTACCGGAGTGGTTAATCCTCAAAAGAAGAACAATGGGTCGTAGCATTTCCTATAAATGATCGTTGGGCTTTCTCGTCTAAAGACTAAAGACATGGGTGAGAACGAAGGACCAATGAGATGAAGGAAGAGAAGGAGTAGGAGAACGAGCTAGCCTTCCTTTTTTTTTTTTTTTTTTTTTTTTAAGTTTTCAACCATACACATACCAAAATCATAAAGAAAATAAATAATTTAACAATTGAGATAATTCACAAGAGCCAAGGAGGCAAAGGGATCCTATAAAAACCCTAAACCCAATTCAATTAGGAGAATGAATTGTGCTCAAACTTGAAAAACAATAGAAACCACCACTCTTCACATTACCAACACAATGGTGTTCATGAGGATTCAAGACTTCAATCCAATAATGGACGCAATCTACCTATTCTCAAATTACATCAACCAAATAGCCAACTTATGCTTCTCACAATACAGCTTCTCCATGGTTACCTCACACCCTACCCTTTACTTCACTGCAAGGCTACACATTTTTGGCAACTTCTGCGTCAACTATTACGTCGATGACCCTTTCTCGACCAACGTTTCCCTTCAATACTTTCGTGATGCTACCGTTGCTGTCGCTGGAACAGGTTTTGATACCATCACTATGTCTCTTGATAACCCTTTTCAAGCCACGTTGATATCAGAGAATTCAAGTGAGTATGATCTATTAATACCCCACAAGAACATTGTCAAGAAACAAGATTCTTGGTTTCCTTAGGTTTCAAGAACTCACTTTTTTTTTAACAGCTCCTTTAGGGCCTGTGCCAAAGTCGAAACTATGTTTGCCGCTATTTGCATATATCCCATCGGTGCAAGACGCTTCAGTTATAAGAGCTAGACATTTCAACGTTAAAGCTGAATGCTTTAATTACATCCTATACCATGTACCTGTCTTCCCAGATACTCCAGGTAATATCACTCTTCTTTGCTTTTTCGTATTTACGATCAAAAACAAATTTATTCCGATCGTTACTATCTTTAAGGGCAAACCCAATTATTCCGATTGTAAATTTTTTAAACATTAAGAAATGAAATTTTTAAACTCCAAGAGATGAAATTTCTTAAACACGAAGAAACTCTATTGACAATATTTGGGTGGATCGTAAATTTTTTAAACATTAAGAAATAAAATTTTTTAAACATCAAGAAACGAATTTTTTTAAACACGAAGAATCTCTAAAGAAAATATTTAGGTGGATCTTAAATTTTTTAAATACCAAGAAACAAAAATTTTTAAACATCAAGAAATGAAACTTTTTAAACACGAAGAAACTCTTATGAAAATGTTTGGGTGGATAATAAATTTTTAAACTAGAAGAAACCCTAATGAAAATATTTGTGTGGATCGTAAATTTTTTGAACACCAAGAAGCTCTTATGAAAAAGTTTGAGTGGATCATAAGTTTTTTAAACACGAAGAAACTTTGATGGAAATATTTGGGTGGATCGTAAATTTTTAAATGATGAAGAAACCCTAACGAAAATATTTGGGTTGAGTTTATTTGGGAAGTTTTTAAAATCTAAAAAACCCTAATGAACTCAAACCAATCTAACGATAAATATGTTTGTGACCGAATCTAAACCAGACAGGTTAGGTTGATTGGGTTGTTCGAGTGATTGTATATGTTTCTATTAACTTGTTTTTCTATCACAGTTTATATTACTACAACGGCTTCACGAGTCAGATTCTCAACTACAACGCAGGAGTTTAATCTTACCGCAGAGGTATTATTTTTTTATCGAAATTTCACGAACGAAACCGAAACTAAATTCAAAAAACTTGAAAATTAAATAGAAATAAGTTTTAAAAGTTGAAGAATAATGGTATGCAGGCTGGACAATGTTCAACGGTGGGCTATGGACTTGAGCAAACTCAATTCCGAATTCTTCTTAAGCCAAGGTTATTTTTCAGTAGTTTGCCATTAATAACAGGCAAATATATAGGTTTTTATGCCACCACAATTTCTGGGTGCCTAATGGTTGTCCCAACTAATAGTCTATTGGTTTCATATCTCGTCCATTTTCTTCCGTTCTGACAAATTGTTCAATGAGATCGGTAACTGTCGGATGTAGATCCGAAAATATGTCTTGTTCACTTTGCATCTTCAATCTTACAGGAAATTCATCGATTCATTGTACCGTTTCTAAATTCATCGATTCTCAGGCCTTGCAAATATTACAAATTAATTGAATCTCGTCTTGATTTTTAGGTCTTGTTTGATGGCGGCTTAGATTTTGGTTTCTGGGAATTATGTTGGGTTTCTTGTCATTTCTTTACTATGAGTTTCGTCCTTAGTAATAAAATTTTTTAATTTCTAGCCGAATTCTAAAAGATACCCTTCAAAATTTTTGGAGATAGCAATGATGAAAGTCCCACCTCGGTTAATTTAGAGAATGATCATGGGTTTATAAGTGAGGAATACTAACTTCATTGGTATGAGGCCTTTTGGAAAGCCCAAAGCAAAGCCATGAGAGCTTATGCTCAAAGTGGACAATATCATACCATTGTGGAGAGTCGTGTTCGTCTAACTAGCAATGGTATATCAAATTATGTTGGGTTTCTCGTCATTTCTCTACAATGAGTTTCGTTGTTAGTAATAAAATCAAAGACTTTGTTATTACAATTTTACCCATCAAAATTTTCAAAGATACCAGTGATTATCAAATTATGTTGGGTTTCTCGTCATTTCCTTAGTAATAAATCTTAGAATTTCTAACTAAATTCTTTAAAAAAAAATAAAATAATAAGTAGGGAAAAAAATGAATTCATACGTGAAAGTGTATTTATAAACATAATTTGTAAGCATAAAGGACTTTAAATAAATCAAAGACTCCTCCCCATTTAAATTTTAAAAATTATGTTTATCGATAAGAAATGGTAAAACCGTTAGTACCACATTTTAAAAATACAAACAAAGTATTATATCGGTCGTGATAGAATGAAGTACAAAAATAGCTCATCATTTCATATTTAAGAGGTCAACGATCGAAGAGTAGAATTCAACTCGATATCAAATTAGTAACGATGTCAGAAGTTTTGATGAATTTAACTCAATATTGTATGCATAAGGTAGCTTGAAGATGAGTATGACTTTGAATGTTTTTTAATATCATTAGTAATAGTGACATTCAGCGATCAGCAAGGCTGATGAGCTGATGAACCACATCAGGATCTGCAAGAGTGCTAGTGTCTCCAAGACGCAATTTTCCTCAGAATTCTTCTCATTATTTTACCATTCCTTGTTTTTGGAAGTCCAGGCACCCAATGGATTTTGTCGGGTGCTGCAAATGCTCCAATTTGAAAACTGATTAGAGACGACCCGTAACGGTTCAAGCCCACCGCTAATAGATATTGTCATTCTCTTTAGGCTTTCTCTTTTGAGCTTCCTCTAAGGTTTTTAAAAAGCATTTGCTAGGGAGAGGTTTTCACACCTTTATAAACAATGTTTCGTTCCCCTCTCTAGCTGATGTGGGATCTCACAATCCACCCCCCTTCGGGACACGGTGTCCTTGCTGACACTCGTTCTCCTCTCTGAAGATGTGGGATCTCACAATCCACCTCAGGGTCCTCGTTGGCACAGCGCCCGATGTCTGGCTCTGATACCATATGTAACAGCTTAAGCTCACCGCTACCAAATATTGTCATTTTCTTTGAGTTTTTTTGGGCTTCCTCTCAAGGTTTTTAAAATGTGTATGCTAGGGAGAGGTTTGCACACCCTTATAAAGAATGTTTTGTTCCCTTCTATAGCTGATTGGGATCTCACAATCCACCCCCTCCGAGACACAATGTCCTTGCTGGCACTCATTCCCCTCTCCAATGATGTGGGATCTCACACAATCCACCCCTTTGGAGGCCCAACGTCCTCGCTGGCACATCGCCTAATGTCTAGCTCTGATACCATTTGTAACAACTCAAGCCCACCGCTAGCAGATATTGTCATCTTCTTTGGGTTTTCCCTTTCGGACTTCCTCTCAAGGTTCTTAAAACGCGTCTCCTAAGGAGAGGTTTCCACACAACCTTATAAAGAATATTTTGTTCCCCTTTCCAGTTGATGTGGGATCTCATAATTCATTCCCTCCAGGGCACAGTGTCCTTGTGGCACTCGTCCCCCTCTCTGAAGATGTGGGATCTCACAATTCACTCCTTTGGAGTCTCAACATCCTCGCTGGCACATCGCCTGATGTCGCTCTCTGATACCATCTGTAACAGCCTAAGCCCATAGATAGCAAATATTGTCTTTTTTAGGCTTCTCTTCCGGGATTCCCCTCGAGGTTTTTAAATGCTAGGGAGAGGTTTCTACACTCTCATAAGGAATGCTTCGTTTCCATCTCCAACTAATGTGGGATCTCACAATCCACTCCGCTCCGAGTGCAGCGTCCTTGCTGGCACTTATTAAAAGGGTTATGGAATCTTGTGGTACACAAATAATGGACGGACCTGGTTTCTAACCGTGAGAATAAGGCTTTTCCTTAGCTCTTCACTATAAGAAACACCATCCACTAGAGTCACAAATGCATAAATCCCTTGTCCTTTCACCTGAAACCTCACAATAAAATGATCATGTATTATACGGGCAAAAGCATATGTACCAAGTAGATAAAAAAATGTAACAGTCCAAGTCTACTGCTAACAGATATTGTCTGTTTTGGCCCGTTATATTTCGTCGTCAGTCTCACGGTTTTAAAATGCGTCTACTAAGGAGAGGTTTTCACACTGTTATAAGGAATGCTTCGTTACCCTCTCCAACTGATGTGAGATCTCACAATCCACCCCTTGGGGCCCAACATCCTCTCTGGCACACTAGGCGGTGTCTGACGCTAATATCATTTATAACAACCCAAGCCCACCGTTAACAAATATTGTCCGCTTTGGTCTATTACGATTGTCGTCACCTCACGATTTTAAAACTTGTCTATTAGAGAAAGGTTTTCACACCCATATAAGAAATGCTTCATTCCCCTCTCCAACCTATGTGGAATCTCACAATCCACCCCCTTAGGCCCCAACGTCCTTATTGGCACACCGTCCGATGTCTGGTTCTGATACCATTTGTAACAACTCAAGCTCACAGCTAGCAAATATTGTTCGCTTTGGCCCGTTACATATCACCGTCAGCATCACAATTTTAAAACGTATCTACTAGGGAGATGTTTCCACACCCTTATGAGGAATGCTTCTTTCCCCTCTCCATCCAATGTGGGATCTCACAATCCACCCTCCTTGGGGCCCAACATCCTCGTTGGCACACTGGCCAGTGTCTGGCTCTAATACCATTTGTAACAGCCCAAGCCCACCGCTAGTAAATATTGTCCGGTTTAGCCTGTTACGTATCGCTATCAACCTCACAGTTTTAAAACGTGTCTACTAAAGAAAAATTTCTACGCCCATACAAGGAATGCTTCGTTCCCCTCTTCAATCGACATGGAATCTCACAAAAAAAATTCAAATGCACCAAGCAAATGGGTTACGTCCATCATTTATGCTCATCGCCAACTAACAACTCGAAACCAACAAACCTACCTCGTGCTTGATACCAACTACAGCTGCTTCTGCACATTGGGGATGTGAAACTAAGGCAGATTCCACTTCTGCTGTGCCAATACGATGCCCACTGCAAAACATAACGACCATACCACAAAGATACATGGATAGTTCTAACCATATGGCTTAAAGAAGAAGCACCAACAAACCTGACATTGATAACATCATCAACTCTTCCGGTAAGCCAGTAATATCCATCCTTATCCCTTGAAGATAGAGTACATTACTTAGTTTTTAAACTCAATGAGTTCAAACTCTAGGACGCATCGATCGATACCATGACAGACATGAGATCGAGCGCCTTGATTTCCTTGGTGCAGCCATCACCAGTAAAGTAATAGCCAGGGAATGGCTTGAAGTAGGTTGTGATGTCCCACATTGGTTGGGGAAGAGAACAAACCACCATTTATAAGGGTGTGGAAACCTTCCCCTAGCAGACAGCATTTTAAAGCCTTGAGGGGAAGCCCAAAAGGGAAAGCCCAAAGAGGACAATATCTGCTAGTGGTAGATCTGGGTCGTTACAAATGGTATCAAAGCTAGGTTATAGATCTTGTAGACTAGCCTACAGAGTAGGCTTGGCATGTTCCACGGTCCAATTACCGGTGCCCCGTCATTGCCAGGTATGCCTTAAGTAGGATGAAGGATGTATGATCTTTGTGATATATTTAATATGGTTGGCTTTAAATGATGCATGACATGATACTGTATGAAAATGTGTTGTGGTGTGAACTGATGTAATGCATATCTTTACGTTTTACGTTATGATAGTTATGTTTTCTTCTGTATGAATTATCAGATAGGATGTAGAGAATGTTATAAGTAAGTCATAAACTTAGCTAGAACCATTTTCTTGGCTTCTAGAACCAGGCCGCACAGAGGACGTAGAAGAGGTAGGAGATGGAGAGGACGACCTCCCATTAGGAGAGGGGGAAGAGGAGAAGCCGATAAAAGCTCTTCCCAAGAGGGGTTGACTACTGGACCATATGCGTTTGTACCACCTCCTGAATACGCACCTCCCCACAAACCGTACCACCTCCTGAATATGCACCTCCCCCACAAATCATACCACCTCCTGAATATGCACCTCCCCCACAAGCTGTACCCACTCCTAAATACGCACTGCCCCCTCAAGCTACACCACAGGCCAGGTTAGACCCCGCCACAAAGTTAATGTTGGAATCCCTCCAAAAAACTATGCAAACTATGCTAGACACACAATAGGCCACGTTGTTGACTACGCAACAAGTCGCGGCAATGGCCACGTAACCAGCCAATGCGATGGCCACGCAACAAGCCAACACGGCCGCCCCGCAACCGGTGGAGGCTGTAGCCATACAACCGGTCAACAACCCACATCCGGATAGGGGTGTGAGTTGGTTAAAGGATTTCAGAGGGTATAACCTCTGTCCTTTTGTCGGTTCAAAGGAAGATCCCACAGCGGCTCAGATGTGGATCGCAAATAAGGAGACGACCTTTGAATCAATGAGATACCCTGATGTACATAAGGTAGTGTGTGCGACATATGTGTTACAAAAAGATGCAGAAGTGTGGTGGTCGAATAATAAACATAACATCAACCCGGGCGGGGGAATTACAACATGGGAAACCTTTAAGGAAGCCTTTCTAAAATATTTTTATCCAAAGGAAACCCGTATAAAGAAACAGCAGGAGTTTAACCACTTAACCCAAGGTGATTGCACGGTGGATCAGTATGATCAGAACTTCATGAGATTGAGAAGGTTTGCACCGTCATTAGCTAACACTGAAGAGAAACAGACAAAAAAATTTGTGTTGGGATTGAACCCGAAGACCCGCCGCATGTTAGAGGCCTTTAACCCAAAAACCTATGAAGAGGCCCTAAGGACGGCCAAGGCCCTAGAGGAACCCCCAGAGGAAAAGAAAACGAAGCCAACGGCTGTCATAGGGAGGAAATGCCCTTTCGAGGTCGAAACTACAGAATTCCAACCACCGCCCCAGAGACCTCGATATCAGAGAAGGCCACCAGCTCCACCCCCAATGGCGCGATACCTAGCAATGGAGAAGCCCCTGTGCCGTAACTGTGGAAAACAACATGTTGGGAGATGTTTGGCGGGCTCAGGTATGTGTTATATCTGTGGTCATGCAGATCATGTGGCCAGAACTTGCCCTACAAGGAGCTCGGGAAATCTGAGGGAACCCGGTTATCCGGGAGCCCACCATACAAACCCGCCCACAGACCAGGGCATATGCAACGACCAGTAAAGAGGCGAGAACATCTGGCACCGTGGTGACAGGTACGCTTTCTATACTAGGACACTTTGCGTTGACATTATTTGATTCTGGTTCTACCCATTTCTTAGTTGCTTTACCATTTATTAAACAAGCAGGATTCGTAGTAGAACCCTTAATGCATGTGTTGTCGGTCGATACCACAACAGGGATGGACTTAGTTACGAAAAATAGAGTAAAGGGCGAAGTAATAGCGAGACAAACCATCCACGTAGACTTAAAGGTAGTAGATATGACAAATTTCGACGCATACTAGGAATGGACTGGCTAGCCGAAAACTTTGCTAGCATAGACTGCCATAAGAAAGAGGTGATATTCACACCTCCCAACGGACTTACCTTTAAATTTAAAGGAACCTCCACATGTACCACCCCAAGAATAATATCGATGATGAAAGTGAGACGCCTGATACAACAAGGGGGTGGACGTTTCTAGCCTGTGCAGTAAACACAAAAGGAAAGGAAAAACCCATAGATACAGTACCCATAGTAAACGAATTTATGGATGTCTTCCCGGAGGACCTCCCGAGAATTCCTCCATCGCGAGAGGTAGACTTTAAAATAGATCTGGAACCAGGAATGGGACCCATCTCTAAGGCCCCGTTCTGCATGGTGTCACAACCATAGTATGAAGAGAGTAGGTTGTGACCCTCACGCCATGACAAGTAAAGGGGCGTCCCTCAAGAGACGCCCATCCGGCCACATGTGGGCCAACATAGAAGAATGCCATGATGCGATCGAGGAGGACGATGCATCATCCAACACACCACCACGCAAAGTGGGCATTGAAGACATGTTGAGACATAAGCATAACAGAGACATCAGCATAGACATGAAGGACAAGATAGGCTTGTAGAAGGGTCGGGTAGGGCTCCGGGCCTTAACCTCAAAAGTCGAGGTTTCGAAAGGAATTTGGGCATGCGGTTCGGGAGTTAAGTCCGTCCATATGAAATATGAATGCTCACCAAGTTTGGTGTCAATCGGACATTGAACGGACAATGCACGACACCGTATGACACCTCACCAAAATCATGTCTACACCTAGTAGATTGAAAATGGCTCAAAATGTACTCTAGGGGTACCATGGTGTTAGCTCTCCACCACCCCTGAGCCCTATGGCCTAAGTGAACTACCCTGTGGCACATACGTGTGTCACAGTGTGGGCGAGCGTGCCGAGACAAGTGTCTCGGGCGACTTCCTTTGAAATGGGTTTTTGAAGGACAGTACCGGACGACACGGGTGTGCCGGTATTGCGCCCTAGCCCGCGTGTTGGAGGTTGCTACATACACCCGCTATCCAGGACGATATCCGTAAATGATTCGGCATGGGCACGGGAGGGCCTATGCCTCGATAGAACCCGGATGGATGGATGTTCGGGAAGTCCCGATGAGATGAACGACACGCGGGCCCATTCTCGATGGCATGACCGAATGAGTTATGATGGCCGACGACATCCCGAGACTCAATTGTGAGGTTGCATGGAGTACCGGTGTCAATTGTGTCAGATCGGGACCCACGTTTTACGTCGGCCTTTTGGCGCGGACTCCAAAAAGCGATGGGTACCCGCCTCGACTTTAGCACGGAGTTGTGGATTTTAACATCCCGAGACATGCTTTGGGCATGCGTTATGGATTTCGCACGGAGTTGAGACACCAAACTGCACTTAATGGAATTCTCTTACAATAACAGCTTCCAAGCAACCATCGGGATGGCACCCTTTGAAGCGTTGTATGAAAAACGATGTAGATCCCCATTGTGCTGAGACGAAGTAGGAGAACGAGAACTGGTAGGACCGAGCTGGTCTGCGTCACCAACGAGGCAATACTGAAAATTAGAGTAAGAATGCGTACCGCACAGAGTAGGCAAAAGAGCTACGCCGACATTTGGCGTAAGAATTTAGAGTTTGATGAGGGTGACCAAATGTTCCTAAAAGTAGCTCCCATGAAAGACATTCTAAGATTCTGACGCAAGGGGAAGCTCAGCCCCAGATTCATTGGACCGTTCGAAATTTTAAAAAAAGTGGGTTCGGTAGCTTACAAACTAGCTTTACCACCTTCACTCGCAAGCGTACACGATGTATTTCATGTGTCCATGTTAAGGAAATATACTGCAGACCCGACGCACGTAATAGACTACAAACCTCTCGAAATCGAGGAAAATTTAAGCTACCAGAAGAAACCAATTAAAATTCTAGCCCGAGAAGCGAAAGCCTTACGTAATAGGAATATAGGTTTCGTTAAGTCGAGGAAGCTACGTGGGAACAAGAGGAGGAAATAAAGGAAAAATATCCCGAGTTGATCCATGAGTTCGAGACTTTCGAGGACGAAGGTTCTTTTTAGGGGTAGGTAATGTAATGGAACAAAAAAAAAAAAAAAAGGTGAGGGTTGTCGGGCGAGCCGAAAACTCCGGCAAACGCCAGAGTTTTCGCTCGCACACGACCCACAAAGGGCGGCCGAGGGCTGGGATGCCACAGATTTCGTCCCCGGCCTTCAACCACCCTGAAATGACCTGCAAAGTAACGAAAATGGTGAAAAACGAGAAGGAACAGAAAACCCGACGGAACGTCGGCGAAGCTGAACCATACGAATCGACGTCAAAACCTCCATTTTACACCACAAAAGTAATACCAGAACCCTTTACACACATCAGGAGTAGGTTTTAGACGAATCCCTTACGCTGAACACCGTCGGCAAGGAAGACGGAACGTCGGACTTCCGAACTTCTCCAGATCCGGGAGTGTGAGGTCCTTACAAACGAAATCTGTACCAAAAAATGGGGTTAGGGTGAAGAAGAATCTCAGGAACGGAGGAAAAAGAGGGAAAAAGGACGTCGAGACGATGTTGTCAAGGAGAGAGAAAGGTCGCCGAAAAATCGCGCAGGCAGTCGGGCGAAGAGGACGAAGTCCGACCCGAGGGCCGGATCCCACAACCCGAACCGAACCGAACCCAATTCCCTTTGGTCGGCTTAGAACCTGACGATTCCTGCGGCCCAAACACTCTGACCCAAATCGTATAAGCCAGCCCGCCTGCATTTCTTTCCCATCACCGCGCACAGCCCGTCACCCGCGAACCGGCCCATCACCGCGTACGGCCCAAGACCCGTGAGCGATCCGATAACCCGTGCCTCGACTTGAGACCCCTACACACGCGTCGCACTCTAATTGTGCCACGTGGCACGTCTGCAGTGGGACTCCTCTCAGCTCCGACGGCTTAATCGGCTCGGTGGCGGCTTCTCGGCTCCGCGAGGCTTATTCGGCTCGGAAAACCTATTTCCAGCCCGTTTGACACCGTTACGACCCTCCCGGACCTGATTTCGATCTTGTTTAAGGTAAAATGGAACATTTCAAGGTCGTATTTCACAAATTCCAGTCGGGAATTTATTATATTTGTGAAATACTAACGAAAATGACGAATGAACCATTAGGAACCAACCACCAACGGAAGCGTAAAACGTTGACGAGAAGCTAGGAGCTTACGTTATATTCTAGGGAGTACTTCGGCTAAGGCCTACCAAGTAAGTGGCTCACCCGTCGTAGGTTATGCGTTATTTGTTGTATGTTGGCACGTGCCTGTGGATTTGCATGTTTCATTAAATTGTATGCTAGTTTAATGTGCTTAAGAACGAAATCATGTGAACGTGAATGTATGCTATATATGCTGCTTAGTTTGATATGATATGTTATGCATGTGACGATTTGTGGCTCTTGAATGATTATGGCATGATTGTATGGAATATGTGAATGTAAACAACATGAATTGTATGACATGAAACACGGTAAACTGTCTGGAATCATAACCCCGATAGGAATATGTATGAAATGTGAATTGAAAAATGAGAATGACATGAAGTATGGAACGTGATAGGGGGTTATGATCATTAATGATAAATGTAGAAGTAGGGGGGACCTCATACATATTGTGTGAGCATTTAGGGGGATACCCCTATCCCATCACGAGGGTACGGACGCGTACATCCAATGGCAGGACAACGATCGTTATGCTTTGCATAGCGCTGCCGTGACAGTTCTAGTTTTAACGGGTCCCGGCATAAGGGGCTCCTAGAGTATGCCCACTGGATAAGGACAGTGGCCCAACGGTGTGCGAACTAGCTAGTGAGCTCATACTCGCACGAATGGGCTGTGTAGAGTATATGGTACACGTCCACGATTACCCGTTAGGATTGTACCGTAGGGAAAACGAAACGAAACGATAAGGTCCCATCATTTCATTGCATGTGATTGTCGCATAACCCCGATAGGGGTCACTTACTAAATATTCTAGAAATACTCAAGCCTCGTGCTACTTTACTTTTGCAGATAAGGGCAAGGCACCCATGTGACAACGATGGCAGCATCGTAAACCCTAGGACCGTAGCACATGCATAGGGTAGTTGTTTTTCCATTTCATAGTCTAGGTTGAATTCGTTTGCATCACTAGCATAGGTTAGTATAGGTTGAGTTGTATTTACATAATAAACCATAAGGTAGAATTAAAACATTCATTTTGGTTTTGGTTCCTTTTCCTTTATTTCAATAATATTCGTTTCTTTTTCCCTTGTAATCTTTTTTCTTTCACGAGGTAATAAAAGGCGAGCGTAAGTCGCATTTATGAACAGGGTCCATTTAATGTATATTCTGCATTTCAAGGTATAGTAATGACCTTAGAATAAAATAGGTAAAATTTAGGGTCGTTACAATTGGTTCAAAGCCAAGTTACCGGACGATGTGCCAGCCTTCTCGCTATTCCTCGAGGGGGTAGACACGAAGCGGTGTGCCAGTAAGGACGTTGGGCTCCAAAGGAGGTGGATTTGGGGGTGGTCCCACATATATTGGAGGAAGGAAAGAGTGCTAGCGAGGACGCTGGGCTCCGAAGGGGGGTGGATTGTGATGTCCCACATTGGTTGGGGAGGAGAACAAACCACCATTTATAAGAATGTGGAAACCTTCTCCTAGCAAATGCATTTTAAAGCCTTGAGGGGAAACCCGAAAAGGAAAGGCGAAAGAAGACAACTACTGTTAGTGGTAAATCTGAATCCTTACATAGGTGGTTACCTGGGTTGTTTCATATCTTTCCACAAGAATGGTTTGAAATTAACAAGGTTGCAATAAAAATAAATAAATAAATAAAAATAAAACGCGCCTCTCCTAGGGAGAGGTTTCCACACCCTTATAATAAGGAATGCTTCGACTCCTCCAACCAATGTGGGATCTCACAATCAACCCCCTCCCTTGGGAGCCCAACGTTCTCACTGGCTCTTCGTCCGATGTCTAACTTTGGATCTCACAATCAACCCCCTCCCTTGGGAGCCCAACGTTCTCACTGGCTCTTCGTCCGATGTCTAACTTTGATACCATTTATAACCGCTCAAGCCCACAGCTAGCAGATATTGTCCTCTTTGGGCTTCCCTTCAAAGTTTTAAAACACATCTGCTAGTGAGAGGTTTCCACACTCTTATAAGAAATGATTCGTCTCCTCTCCAACCAATGTGGGATTTCACAATCCACCCCTTTGGGGCCAGCGTTCTCGCTGGCACATCGCCCGATATTTAGCTCTGATACCATTTGTAACAGCTCAAGCTCATAACTAACAAATATTGGTCTCTTTGGGCTTCCTTTCTTGGCTTCCCTTCAAAGTTTTAAAACACGTATGTTAAGGAGAAGTTTCCATTCCCTTGTAAGAAATGATTCGTTCTCCTCTCCACACCCTTATAAGGGCAGTGAGATCCCACATTAGTTGGAGAGAGGAACAAACCATTATTTGTAAGGGTATGGAAACCTCCCCTACCAGACACGTTTTAAAAACTTTGAGGAAAAGCCGAGAAAGAAAATCCCAAATAAGACAATATTAACTAACGGTGAGGTTCGGCTCTTACAAATGGAACTCTTTTTGTAATTATTCTTTGTAGATAAACTTAACATACATATGTGAAACTGGTATTAAAATATTAGTTATAAATATTTAAATGTAAATATCAATGGAGTAATTATTAACCTAAAGG
This sequence comes from Cucurbita maxima, assembly GCF_002738345.1. Taxonomy (NCBI): domain Eukaryota; kingdom Viridiplantae; phylum Streptophyta; class Magnoliopsida; order Cucurbitales; family Cucurbitaceae; genus Cucurbita; species Cucurbita maxima. Next base: position 2,747,735 of record NW_019272027.1, read on the forward strand.
CTTATCAAAATATAATACCATAAGCCATTTCTTATGGTAAAAGAAATATATACCATGAAACCACAGTTTGCCACCATGTGTCCGATGTAGGACACCTTGACTCTCCAACAACGTCGAAGAACCACCTACAAGAAATCAACGTGCATTTTACGCATCTTTTAATCGAAACGAAAGTTGAGTCTTCGAGGCTGAAATATTAAGATAACTCATGAATCAACCATCAGAGTTTGATTTAGACAAATTCATGATATTCAAAGCCTTTAGATGAAGAACGCTCTAGTAATATAAGTCAAGGAAAGAAAATGACTCAAGATCCCGAGACATCGTAATAATCAAACCTCCATGCACTAGGATTGATTGGCTCGCCCACACTTCCAAGAACTCGTAAGGATTTTCGGGAGTAGCGAGTAACATGCTGCAGGAAGAGGATTTTCTAGAGTAGTTAGCATACTATTTATAATATTTAATGAAGATCATGAGCAAAGTCTCATAGGGGCGTAGTCCCAGTTTAGACCTCAAAGCTTAGCCATAATAAAAGCTAAATGTTATTCGGAAAGAAAGAATATAAGACAAAAAAAGTAACCCAAGTGATCAAAGATTATAGAGATGCCTCACTATGGTAACAGCTCAAGCCTACTGATAGTAGATATTGTCCTCTTTAGGCTTTCCCTTTCAGGCTTCTCCTTAAGGTTTTTAAAACGTGTCTGCTAAGGAGAGGTTTCCACACCCTTATAAAGAATGTCTCGTTCTCTTCCTCAACCGACGTGAGATCTCACAATCCACCCCCTTTGGAGCCCAGCATCCTTGCTGGCACTCGTTCTCTTCTCCAATCGATGTGGGACCTCCCAATTGAATTGTGAGATCCCACATTGGTTCGGGAGGAGAATGAAGTATTCTTTATAAGGGTGTGGAAACTTCTCCCTAGTAGATGCATTTGAAAAACCTTGAGAGAAAGCTCGAAAGGGAAAACCCAAAGATGACAATATCTGCTAGTAGTGGGCGGCCATTACAAATGGTATCAGAACCAAACACTGGGAGATGTCAGCAAGGACGTTGGCCCCGAAGAGAGGTGGATTGAGAGGTACCACATCAATTGCAGAAGAGAACAAGTGTCAGCGATGACGCTAGCCCCAAAAGGGGGTGGATTGTGAGATCCCATATCGGTTGGGGAAGAAAACGAAGTATTCTTTATAAGGGTATGAAAATCTCTATCTAGCATATTTTAAAAACCTTGAGGGGAAGCCCGAAAGGAAAACCCCAAAGAGGACAATATCTGCTAGCGAGGGGCTTCGGCCGTTACATCTTCATCTCCTAAGTATATTTTCTAAAGTACTTGCAACTTTTAACTTCCTAAATATCCGAAAAATGGAAAATACTAAAAAGGATCGATATTCACCTCCGCGAAATCACACGTTAGATGTTCTTATAATGTAATCGACTCAACAACATTTAGGAATATAAGATTAGAACCACGACGTACCTCGTTCCCTTCACGCATGAGGGACCATACTAATGTTGGAGCAGTATAGAATATTGTCACCTTATACTTATCGACTATGTTCCAACAACGTCCAGGATCGGGATAATTTAAGGCCTGCAGCAGGAAAGACAGTTTTTTGTCAAAACTTCGAATCATTTTGTAGGTGCAAACAGAACATATGTAACGTTAGTGAGTAGAAACAAGCAAACAACTAGATGAATTTGCTTGTCACATATAATGATTCCTAACACTCTTGCCAAAACTGAGCATTTTTACTTGTGAGATCCATATCGATTGGGGAGGAGAATGAAATACCCTTTATAAGGGTGTGGAAACCTCTCCTTAGCAGACGCGTTTTAAAAACTTTGAGGGGAAGTCCGAAAGGGAAAGTCCAAAGAAGACAACATCTGCTAGCGATGGGCTTGGGCCGTTACAAATGGTATCAGAGCTAGACACCAAGTGATGTGCCAGTAAAGAGGCTATTCCCGAATGGGGGTAGACATGAGACGGTGTGCTAGTAAAGACGCTGGGCCCCGAAAGTGGGTGGATTTGGTGGGAGTCCCACATTGATTGGAGAAAGAAACAAGTGTCAGCGAGGACATTGGGCCCTGAAAGGGAGTGGATTGTGAGATCCCACATCGGTTAGGGAGGAGAACGGAACACCCTTTATAAGGGTGTGAAAAGTTCTCCCTAGCAAATGCGTTTTAAAAATTTTAAGGGAAAGCCCGAAAGGAAAAGTCTAAAGAAAGCAACATCTAGCAGTGGGCTTGAGCCGTTATAAAATTATGTGACATAAAGAAATTCACAGTACTCTCCAAAGCCTAGCCCACCATGGAACCACACCTTAGCCCAGAATGGTTCTGCCATCTCGCACGAACCGAGGTTGTCTTACATTCATTTTAAAAAGCACATACACTTTAGTTTGGCTAGCGTGTCTATATCCGACAAACACTTCGACACTTGTTAGACACAAATTGCAAAGATCAAAGGAAAATGAAAAATGAAATGATCAATCATTACCCCTTCATAAACAACAACACTAGCTCCATTGAGTAAAGGTCCATACGTGACATAACTGTGCCCAGTGATCCAACCACAGTCAGCTGTACACCTAAAATCAGGCAAACGATACATCGTGAAACCGTAAATATAAATGTACGTCGAAGGACGTTACGGTTGATCTAAGTTTCGAAAATACCAGTACACATCAGACGGTTTGTAATCAAATGCATACTTGAATGTTGTTGCTGTATACACCATGTATCCTCCAGTTGTATGAAGAACACCCTACAAAACTCGAACTATAATTGTTCGGATCAAAGTAGAAAAGCAGCTCTAAATGATGGAAAAGGTTTACCTTTGGCTTTCCTGTACTCCCGCTAGTATAAAGCAGGAAAACTGGATACTCTGCATCAACCCACTCCACTGTACATGTGGTTGGATATGTTGAGACAGCATCCTGCAGATATTACAACCAATCGAGTACAGCATTCAGTTCATTTCCAGATTCATAGGGACGGTTACGCGATACATCTTTTCATATTCGTCTTTTCTTTAACCCTATGCTATCAACCTAGTCATTCTCGCTTGTTGCTTCAAGGGGTCTCCCCACTTTATGTGGGTATTATATAGGCTTCGTCGAGAATACAAAATAGATCGGTAACTACAGGTTTCCCTCATCTTGTGAGGGAGGGAGGGTTCCGGGATACCTTGAGGTCCTTTTTTGTATATTTCATCATTAGCAGTAGAACGACCATTAAGAAAGTATATATAAGTATACATTTGGTTATCCATGTTGATAGCATGCTGCAAATACATATATCAACAGGAAACAAACATATATCAACAGGAAACAAGGGGCATTGAACAGAACATAATATTTGATATTTCTGAAAATCATTAGCATGAAGTAGGATATGCAAACCTGCCACCATATATCCCTCCCTTCCTTCCATTTAGTGGATTCTCTCTTTAGCGCTGACTCATTCTCATACGTAAGGCACGTTGCTGCAGGAAGAGATGAAAGAGATTACACACGGCCTAAGCCCACTGTTAGCAGATATTGTCCTTTTTGGGTTTTCCCTTTCGAGCTTCCCCTTAAGGTTTTTAAAACGCGTCTACTAGAGAGAGGTTTCCACACCCTTGTAAAGAATGTTTCGTTCTCCTCCCCAACCGATATGAGCGTTCTCCTCCCCAACCGATATGAGCGTTCTCCTCCCCAACCGATATGAGATCTCAGAATCCATCCCCCTTCGGGGCCCAGCGTCCTCGTTGGCACTCGTTTCCTTCTACAATCGATGTGGGACCCCACTCACCCCCCTTCAGGGCCCAGTATCCTTTCTGGCACACCGCCTCATGAACACCCCTTTCGGAGCTCAGCCTCCTCGCTGGCACATCGCCCAGTGTCTGACTCTGATACCATTTGTAACAGCCCAAGCCCAAGCCCACTACTAGTATATATTATCCTCTTTGGGTTTTTCCTTTCGGGCTTCCCCTCAAGGTTTTTAAAATGCGTCTACTAGGGAAAGGTTTCCATACCCTTATAGAGAATGTTTCATTCGCCTCCCCAACCGATATGAGATCTCAAAATTCATCCCCCTTCGGGGCCCAGCATCCTCGCTAACACTCGTTTCCTTCTCCAATCGATGTGGGACCCCAATCACCCCCCTTCAGAGCCCAGCGTCCTTTCTGGCACACCGTCTCATGTCCACCCTCTTTCGGAGCTCAACCTCCTTGCTAGCACATCGCCCAATGTCTAGCCTAATACCATTTGTAACAGCCAAAGCCCACCACTAGCAGATATTATCTTCTTTAGGTTTTCCCTTCTAGGCTTCCCCTCAAGGTTTTTAAAACACGTCTACTAGGGAGAGGTTTCCACACCCTTACAAAGAATGTTTCGTTCTCCTCCCCAACTGCCAACAAAAGAAAGCTGAATACGAACAGAAAATACGATTTCAACAAAGAAATATCATTGCAAAGGTTCATAAACACGAAGCAAACACACATAGAAAGTATAATTATAACAACAATAGTAAACTTCAAAAGTTCCCCACCTACAGAGACCCCATTTTGTGCTGAATCTGTGACAGCAACATCCACAATGTCTTTAAGATGGATAACTTTATAACCCCTTTTAACAGCATTGCAAGTAATCACAATTTTTGGTTTACAATCTATGAATCTTTGAGCGAGAGATTCTGAAGAAAACCCCCCAAAAACAACCTGAAAGAGTAAAGAAAATCAAAGAGAATTCCAGATAGGTGGACAGGGAGTGAAGTTGATGAGTACCGAATGAATAGCACCAATTCTAGCACATGCAAGCATGGCGATTGGAAGCTCCATTAGCATGGGCATATAGATCACAACAGCATCACCTTTCCCGACTCCATTAGCTTTCAAGAAGTTTGCTAGCTTTGGCAGATGGATAAGCTCAAAGTCAGACCAAAAGAGGCATTAAAATTTGTGGGTTGTTCTAGTTTATGAAGAAACAAGGAGTTTACAATAACCTGACAAACTTTGTTTAGAAGGTGAGTGTAAGTTAAGGAGGCATCAAAACCAGGCTCGTTTCCTTCCCAGTAGAGAGCAACCTTTTCCCCAAGTCCAGCTATCGAGACAGTTGTAACAAATGTTGGTGATTCCACCTTTGAACCACTGGTCGGGATAGAGAAGTATTAGAAGGAGAAAGAGAAATGAGTGATCTTTTTGTTCTAATTAATGATAAAAGAAAGGTAAACGAAACCAGGAATATATGTAACCGCTCAAGCCCACTACTAGTAAATATTGTCTTTTTTGTCTATTAATGAGAGGTTTCCTCACCCTTATAAAGGATGTTTCATTCTCCTCCCCAACCGATGTGCGATCTCACAATCCACCCCGACCTTGTCTGATAGGGAGATGGTTTCTACACCCTTACAAAGAATGTTTCATTCTCCTCCCCAACCGCCCCGACCTTGTCTGATAGGGAGATGGTTTCTACACCCTTACAAAGAATGTTTCATTCTCCTCCCCAACCGATGTGAGATCTCACAATCCACCCCGACCCTGTCTGATAGGGAGAGGGTTTTTACACCCTTATAAAGAATGTTTCGTTCTCCTCCCCAACCGATGCGGGATCTCACAATCCACCCCGACCCTGTCTACTAGGGAGAGGGTTTCCACACCCTTATAAAGAATGTTTCATTCTCCTACCCAGCTAATGTGGGATTTCACACCCTGACCCCATGACCCCGTCTACTAGGGAGAGGTTTCCACACCCTTATAAAGAATGTTTTGTTCTCCTCCCCAACCGATGTGGGATCTCACAATCTAGCTTGACCTCGTCTGCTAGGGAGAGGGTTTCCACACCCTTATAAAGAATGTTTCGTTCTCCTACCCAGCTGATGTGGGATTACACACCCCGACCCCGTCTGCTAGGGAGAGGTTTCCACACCATTATAAAAAATGTTTCGTTCTCCTCCCCAACCGATGTGGGATCTCACAATCTACCCCGACCCTGTCTTCTAGGGAGAGAGTTTCCACACCCTTATAGAGAATGCTTCATTCTCCTCCCCAACCGATGTGGGATCTCACAATCCACCCCTACAAGGCCTAAAGTCCTTGCTGGCACACCGCCTCATGTCCATCCCATTCGGGGCTCAACTTCCTCATTGACACATCGTTCAGTGTCTGGCTCTAATACCATTTGTAATGGCTCAAACCCACTGCTAGTAGATATTGTCCTCTGTGGGCTTTTCCTCAACGTTTTTAAACCACATCTAGCATTTGAAAGAGATTTCCACACCTTTATAAAGAACGTTTCGTTCTCCTTCCCAACTGACATGAATCTCACACTAAACAAGCCAGAAAGCAAAGATCATGAGAATTGAGGCTCACCTCTATCTTGATTTCACCTTTCCGGACATCAAGATTCTCAGAGTAGACTTTCTGATCCCATTTCTGTTTCCAATAGAACTCGGAAGCCGCAATATCGGACCAAAATCCAGAAGGGTCATCAATGGACCTACTGTACATCTCCAAATTACTAACAGAGTAATAGATTCAAAAGAAGCAAACCAAACCCAGATGAGATATGCACAAAAACGAATCAATGGTAATGAAATTAAGAGAAATGAACCTGATCGTGGGAGGAAATACGAGCACGAGAAGAGAATAGATGATCCGGTATAATGAGATGATCATCTTGGGTATCAGGAGACTCCCCAATGGCAGTGGCATTGAGCAGAGGTATCTTACGGTGGGTAGCCAATGGATCCATGGATGCTATCACATTCCGGAAACCCATGTCGGCCTTCGCCTTGTCGGCCCTGATTCTGGCAGAGGAAGTAATGAAGAAGAAGAACTATTGACAATGGTAGCGGAAGGGATGAAGAAAATGAGGAACACATCCGAATGGCAACGGTTTCTCAAATAATTAAGGGCTTTCGGAGCGGTTTGGTCTCTATGGCGGAACCAATTATGAGTCCTGCCGATTATCAGATGCGCCAGCTTGAACCATTCGATTGGGGGAGCCTCACCCTACTGCTGGTTTGAAATCGAGCACGACTCAGCTGTCACTTTTGCGTAATCAATCGGCTTCGTATACCCAAAATAGAACAGACAAAAATGGAAACAAGACACAGGACAAAATGTTGTATGTTTTATTGGACATATTATTCGATGAGAATCCCGTTTTTTTTTTTTTTTTTTTTTTTTTTTTTTTTTTTTNAGTTCTCTTTTCTTTCTAGACCGGACCCTTTTTTAGACCGTCTCCTGAAACACCTGCTTATCCCGCATGTGCTTTCGGAGCCCCCCACTCATTCAATGACTTGCTTGTGATTGCAGCCATTCCCCGAAAAGGGAGAGAGGAGGGAATCGTCTGCTCCCGTTTATGTGACGAACCGAAGAACCATCGTTAGGTCCCGAATTCTGCGAACCACCGGATCCAGACCAAGATCAGATCTCCATTACGTGGTACGATATATCTATCGATCCGAAGAACTTTCAGTTGTAAGTCATCTATTCTGCTCCTATCTAAAGTGATGCTAGGTTGCTTCACCTTCACCCTTCACAAAGACAGGTGCAGGTGCGCTTCGCTCGGCCACATGATGAACATGTTTTGAGCTAACTGCATGTCGAGCGCTTAAGCGGAGCTTGTGGTCACTCGTTCCTCGCTTGTTCCAATCCTAGTAAAGAGCCTCAGATCCGATTCTACACTACATATGATATTCAATTCCGGCCCTTACTAGCTCTTCGCTTTGTTGTACAAAGAGCATGCCCGAGGGGGCTACTACGCTCACTGCATCACCACCAGAGCTTGGCTACCACTTCGTCCAGCTCCTACACCTACCACAAACGTCGAATCATCACGTGGCTGCTAAAGCAAGTTACACTTCACGGCGTCCAAAAGACCCTCTCACGATTGAAGGATCCGAAACAACTTAAATAAGCCTCACTTACTGGTATTTGAGCAATTCTTCCCATTGCTTTTATAAAACTTCCCTCGTGTATCAGAAAACGATCACCCATTAATACAACACCAACATTATTTTATTCTAAATGCCAAACATCGATGCAAAGGTTAGATTGAACCACCTCTATCGACCCAACTAGTCCTCTAACAAGCAAGTAAGCCAACTAGTAGGATAGCTCTCTACCTTAGAGCTTTAGTCGGTGGCGGGTGGAAGGGCCCTCTCTCGGATCACGAAATATTTACATAACTCCTTGCTCGTGAGGGGGTTGTCCATTGATTAGCCTAAGAATGATTTATTTTTAAGTTGATTCAATATATCTACTATTTTAGAGACATTATCAAATAAAGAGCTAAAGATATAATCTTACGAGAAAAATTTTGCTCATTCTCATATAAGATAAGTAGATGAGTGATCCACTTGAGTGCTAATTTCAAAACTTGAACCATCGACCCTATCCCTCTTACTAGCTCGACAAAGATTAGGTTTACGGTTGAATAATAAAAAAAATTGTGAACTAGAGAATTAATAGCGATGGGTCTACGACAGCAGCCGTACCGACGATGGTTTAGCAGATTTAACTAGATTATACTCCCCTGTCAATCAATAAAGTTCTAGAAATAATTTATTATCATATGAATTGAAATTTGAAAAATAATTTTAAATCTGATTTAAAAGGAAAATAATAAAAATAAAAATAAAAAATGCCCTATGGAAATAGGATAATTGGATATTGTATAAATAATAATTTATTATGTGGTGGATTTGGTTGTGGCCGGGAGGGTTCAGCAAATTCCTACTCCAATTTGACTCGTTCCGATCATCCTCACAGTTCAATCACAACAAGTCGCTGCCTTTTCCCGGCGGAGAGAGAGGCGGATGGGTGCAAACAGTGAGGCCAACCAAGATGGCTCCGACGAGCAGCAGAAGCGGTCGGAGATCTATACCTATGAGGCGCCATGGCACATCTACGCGATGAACTGGAGCGTCCGGCGAGATAAGAAGTACCGGCTGGCAATCGCTAGTCTTCTGGAGCAGTATCCCAACAGGGTGGAGATTGTTCAGCTTGATGATTCCAGCGGCGAGATCCGCTCCGACCCTAACCTCTCCTTTGAGCATCCCTATCCTCCCACCAAGACCATCTTCATTCCAGACAAGGAGTGCCAGCGCCCTGATCTTCTCGCCACTTCCAGCGATTTTCTCCGCGTATGGCGCATCTCAGACGATCCTTCATCTGTGGAGCTCAAGAGTCTTCTTAATGGCAACAAGAACAGCGAGTTCTGTGGCCCTCTCACCTCCTTTGACTGGAACGATGCTGAGCCAAAGCGCATCGGAACCTCCAGTATCGACACAACCTGCACCATTTGGGATATTGAACGCGAGACCGTCGACACGCAACTTATTGCTCACGATAAGGAGGTTTATGACATCGCTTGGGGCGGTGTTGGTGTATTTGCTTCCGTTTCCGCCGACGGTTCTGTCCGCGTCTTCGATTTGCGTGACAAGGAGCACTCTACCATCATCTACGAGAGTTCTGAGCCTGACACTCCATTGGTTCGGCTAGGCTGGAACAAGCAGGACCCGAGATATATGGCCACAATTATCATGGACAGCGCCAAGGTTGTCGTGCTTGACATTCGCTTCCCGACGCTCCCCGTCGTCGAGTTACAGAGGCACCAAGCTAGTGCAAACGCCATTGCATGGGCGCCTCATAGTTCTTGCCACATTTGCACCGCAGGGGATGATTCTCAGGCCCTGATTTGGGATTTGTCGTCCATGGGCCAACCAGTGGAAGGTGGCCTCGATCCCATTCTTGCCTACACCGCTGGAGCAGAAATCGAGCAGCTGCAATGGTCCTCTTCCCAACCGGACTGGGTTGCGATTGCCTTTTCCACTAAGCTTCAGATTCTGAGGGTATGATCCATGTGAGTGATTCCATGTAACTTCTCTACCAGAAAACATAATGGGGTCTACTTGTTCTAGCATGTTCGTTCCATTTCTTTACGCAACAACACTTTGGCCATACTACTAATTGTTGTACAATTCCGCCATGAACCCATAATTTGCCTTCAGCTGTTTGTACTCTGTTCTTTTAACGAAATTTCCTTTTGGTATATGCAGCAACACCTAGCTTTGGTTCTTCACCTACACAGATAGTCATGTCTGAGAACCATCATATGTAACTATGTTCTTGAAACTTGATTCAACACTCGAATTTAGATTTATCCTTCATAGTGCTTTCTATATTGATGTTTTTTCTGATAAATATTATCGAACACTTATGAAGTATGAATATTTTGTGCATTTCTCTCAACTTGGAAATTCCTTCTTTCGATACAAAGTTTCTGCTGGATTTAAAGTGTGCTAAATTTCTGTTCTGGAATGGAGAGGAATTTGATGAGAATTAAGTCCATTGTTCGAAGCACATAACCTTATCAATGACGAATGTTAGAATTGACTGATGATAAATTTACACGGCAACAAGAATTTCGAAGAGGGAAAATGTTATCTAAAGGTGAAAAGTTTCGAATTCGTCTCGGAAGTATGTAAGAAAGTGGTAGGATATTCAATCTTTTCTGATCTTTGATTACCTTTTTTATCATCCACCAATTCAATGAGTGTATGTCATGTAAGTTTATCATCAACAAATTTTAACAGTAATCAACAGTGGGGAAAAGCCTGCAGGTGTGCAAGGTGCTGTCTTCACCTTATTTTCCTCAAGTGAGGTGATCACCAATGCATGAAGCTTTAAGGTGTTTCCAAGTATTTACTTCAACAGAATTTACTTTTATATGATTTGATGTAGAAGGGCTTATAATTGAAGAACGGGGATGAAAAGGAAGGCTTGTTCCTATCTGCATCTTCGCTCGAGTCTTTTCGGTACCAACCTATAAGCTATCGCCATCAAAGGACTCTGGACCCATCTACACAATCCTCCTCCATTGGTATTGTCTGCTTTTCTCATTTTTTTTTCCTTTCTCCCAGTTCTCACGCTGAAAGTTGAATCAGAACAAACAAAACAGGTTAGCCTTTTTGTTTGATTTAATTACTTATCTTTGTAAATCAATCATTTATTATGACAAAATAAGAAAGAATTCTTATTGCTCATGACTTTTCTGTAGCTTTAATGTCAAAACACTTGAATTTTGTTTGATAATTAATATTCTAGACTTATATTTAAATTTTCTTATTTGCTAATTTTGTTTTCTAAGGTATTAGGTATTGTGCACCATCATATCATTCCATACTCAGGTTTAGCCTTGTCTCTTGGATCTTCTGCACCTTGGAACATGTTGCACTTTTTAAGAAGATTGCTATATAGTAAAGCTATGTTGTTCCATAGAAAAGGTAGGAGAGTAAATGTTTTGATCCTTATGAACTTTTTTCTTCGAATAAGTAACTACGTAGAACAACGAAAATGGAATTTAAGGCATTATTTACATGCAATAGTGAAATAGATTACAAGTGGGCTCTGTAATCTACCTGTGTTCTTATCTGTTTAGCTTTTAGGAGGAGTTGGTATGGCTGGTTTTAACTTGATCATGTTTTTTATTTTTTATTTTTTACAGTTGACCAGCTTTAGTACGATGGTCGTTTTGAATTTTCGTTTGGTCAAAGTGTCGCGCACAGTTCGGGTTAGTTTTTGCTATCGAGTCGTGTACCTGTTCATAACCCTACTATCAAGAGCCAAGGATAACCAAAAGTCTAGCACCCATTCTACCTTTTATTCCCCTGAATTCTGTGTTTAGAAAGCTAACTCAAGAAGATTAGCAACATCTTTTCTATGATTCACAATTTGGCTGCTGGTTGATGGCTCACACAGATTGAAATCTTTCTTTGAATCTTGTGATGGCATTGCCATTGTGATTCAAACAGTAGAAAATTGTAACAGTCCCTACCAAATGAAACATTCACAGATTTTCTGGCCCATTGGCAGGAGATTCCTCAAGTTAAACCTTACACCCTAATGCCATACAACATATCTACTGCAGTCCTAGTGGTGTGATACCATGCTCATGGTGACATTGCTAAGAGAAGATCTTAAAGGAAAAAATAAACTTTAGGCAGCAATCCCTTCCGACCAGAAGAGTTGAATACAAGGCATTTTCAGTCAAGCTTCCTTCAGGTTCTTCCATCAATACCCTTGCTCAACTCCCTTGTTCGTTGTCAACTTTCTGTTGTCTTTCAATCCATTAATGGTGTGCTCAGCCACACATCCTTATGTTAAGACATTTTTTAATTGTTATACATCTTTTACGATTCCTCTGGATAGATTGTTAGGATCACACAACAACACACACATTTGATCTAATGAACACAAAAAACAGGATAGAGAAAATGTAAGGAGAATATTGACTAGAGGATTTGTATTAATGACTCAAGTATGACGAGACAGAAATACAAAAAGGAACTGTTGGATATATATATGGTTCATCTTACTATATATATAGTTTTACTAGATTTAACCATCTATTATATAACTGTTTACTATATATAGTTAGTTTTATAGGGTCATTTACCGGAGAGGAATAATCAGTTCATGACCTACTAGTGATAAAATAATTTTATTACTTCATAACCTAACAGCGATAAAATATTTTGCTACGCAAATATGAGTAGACTATTCCCCTCTGAATCATGGACTTCCATTTATGCACAATTTACCATAGAGGAATAAAGGGAATGGTGGATCAGGGAACTGGTTGTATTTTGGGGTAGAATATGTTAAGCTAACTTAAGTCGAAGAAATGAGTCAATAGACGGTATTTTCTATCATGAGGGATAGAATTTGTAACACCCCTAATTTTCTATTGAAATAGAGCTACTACTATATGCATGATGTAATCTTTGCGGAAACATTCATTTAAAATAATCCATAAAATGATGTCGTGGACGTGTACGTTTGTATTAAGAATTTTAAACTATTATTGTACCATTGACTAAGAGTTTAAAAGTTAGTCATTCATTTCACTACATATTGTTACAACTTATAGAAATTAATCATTATGCGGTTCTAGGCATCCGATCTCATACTATACGATAATTCAATGCCTAGCTCTCCACCTTCTGATGGAAGTCAATGTCCTTGACTCCTCATCGAGGCAGACAGAATTCATTACAAGTGGGAGAGGCAAAATTTGAACCTTGCATAGAAAAATTTCAACTTCAATTGTTGTGCCTAAATTTAACAACATCAAGATAACATGAAGCAAACATAAATAGCAATACAGCTCTTAATTTGAGATGAGGAAAATGTATTGATATTGATTTGCATTAGTTAGTAAGACATACCAATATAACAATATAGGCTCGCTTGGAATGATTTTTCAAGTGTATCATTTCAAGTGTTTTAATAAAAGATTCGATCATGATCTAACTAAATTAGTTTTACCAATTCTAATGGTGGCTCATTAGAGACCTAGCGAGCACCTCTGCAACCATGGACATTCTCAACAATCTCTCATTTGATTAACATATATATTGGATTTCTATTTCCTAGTATCTTCTCAATTGCCATGTTACCATAGATACAACAATACATGAATTATCTTGAGATCGTTTTTAGTCGTCTTTTAACTTATTGCTTAACATTAATCTACCGAATTTTTTTGTATTAATCAATTGAGAGCTTCCAAGTCTCTACTCATAGCTAAACTAGAAGCACCTAGACAACCCTCGCACAAGATTATGCGGTTGGAACCATCCTGACATGACCCCATTTTGTTTGTGTAATAGTTCAAACCAACCACTAATTGATATTGTCCTCTTTGGACTTTCCCTTCCAATTGTCCCCTTGAGGTTTTAAAACGCATCTGTTAGGAAGAGGTTTCCACACCTTTATAAAAACTATTTTGTTTTCCTCTCCAACCGATGTGGGATCTCACATTCCGTGTTCTAAAATTTCTCGTCCTAGATTCAGAAAGAAAAGGGTGAGGAGTTAGAGGGCATGAACAGTTTGAGCTTGGCCCCACAGATGGATGTGCAAGTAAGTTATAATTGGTAGGAAATGAGAGCACAGGGAGTGGAGGGGAGAGGGGAGAAATTTGAAACAATATCACAAATCACACAGTAGAAGATGCAGAGGCAGGAGTAACCACAGCCATTCATTGAGTGAGAGGCTATTATCCATAATCTCATCCTCTCTTGGCCTTCCATCATTCATTCAAAGCCATTCAAAGAAATATTATATACAACCTTCTCAGTTTCCCATCTCTCTACTGCTTCAATTTGCTTCTTTCACCACCTGCTGCTGCTGCTGCTGCTTTCCTCCTCTCGACCATGGCTACGGCTACTCTATCAGTAGCCAAACCATCTCTCCAGGTTCCTTCCTGCATTACTCGTACTATTCCTTCCCGGCAATCTGTTAATCTTTTGCATTTGAAAACATTAGTATATTCTTTTGCATACATAGCAGGCTAATGTAAAGGGATTTGGAGAATTCTCCGGGCTCCGTAACTCGTCAACCTGTCTTCCCTTTGCGAGGCGAACCTCCGATGATTTCCTTTCCGTCATTGCCTTCCAAACCTCTGCTGTGAGTTCCCTATCCTTAAAAGCTCGACATCTTCTTGAAACAGTATGCATTTTCATGAGATTAGCTATCTTTTGTTTGGAGTAATCAATTCTAACCTACGTCCACTCAATTCTTGAAGGTGGGAAGCAGCGGAGGATACAAGAAAGGGATTGTGGAAGCAAAGCTTAAGGTAGCCATCAATGGGTTTGGAAGGATTGGAAGGAATTTCTTGAGGTGCTGGCATGGTCGCAAGGATTCCCTACTTGATGTTGTTGCCATCAACGACAGTGGAGGTGTCAAGCAAGCTTCTCACCTCCTCAAGTATGACTCGACTCTCGGCATCTTCGAAGCCGATGTCAAGCCTGCCGGAGATGAGGCCATTTCAGTCGATGGCAAGATCATCCAGGTGGTCTCCAACCGCAATCCTCTCAACCTTCCCTGGAAGTGGGTGTTCAAAGTCTTTGCTTCTAATTTTCATTCATTGTTTCTATGAGATCAGAAATGAATGGATGGATAAATAACAATGCAGGGACTTGGGAATAGACCTGGTGATTGAAGGAACTGGCGTGTTTGTTGATAGAGAGGGTGCAGGGAAGCACATTGAGGCTGGAGCAAAGAAGGTCCTAATTACAGCACCTGGGAAGGGTGACATTCCGACCTATGTTGTCGGGGTTAATGCCGATGCTTACAGTCACGACGAGCCTATCATCAGCAATGCTTCTTGCACTACCAATTGCCTAGCTCCTTTCGTCAAGGTCCTCGACCAGAAGTTTGGTAATGCAGACTGAATCCTAGCATAAATTCTTTAACTTTAGGCTCTAGCACAAAGTCTGGTAAATTTCGGGTTTATGAATGGATGGAGTTGGTATAAATATATGGCAGGTATCATCAAGGGAACAATGACTACCACTCACTCCTACACTGGTGACCAGAGGCTACTTGATGCCAGCCACCGCGACCTCAGGAGGGCAAGAGCTGCTGCACTCAACATTGTCCCAACCTCCACAGGAGCAGCCAAAGCTGTTGCTCTAGTCCTTCCTTCTCTTAAGGGAAAACTTAACGGGATTGCACTTCGTGTGCCTACTCCAAATGTTTCTGTTGTTGACCTTGTTGTCCAGGTTTCTAAGAAGACCTTTGCTGAAGAGGTGAACGCTGCATTCCGGGAAAGTGCCGAGAAGGAGCTCAACGGTATCCTCTCCGTTTGTGACGAACCCCTCGTTTCGGTCGATTTTAGATGCTCTGATGTCTCCTCGACTGTCGACTCTTCATTGACTATGGTTATGGGAGATGACTTGGTGAAGGTCATTGCTTGGTATGATAACGAGTGGGGTTACTCTCAACGGGTTGTTGATTTGGCTGACATTGTTGCCAACAACTGGAAATGAGCATGAGTGGTTTTCTCATTCTAAGCTAACCACATTTCCAGCTTGTTTTCTGCATTTCTGCTTAATTTTTCCCTTAAATTTGTAATGCGAACACGAAAAACCATTTTCCACTACCCACCATCCAATAAATATATATGCCACAAAACTATGCAGAGTGATAAAGTTCCAAGAGTCGAGTCTCATTCGAGATTTCATTAATATACATTCGAGATTTCATGTTCTATAGGATATGCTAAACCAAATTCAGTTATGCTCTAGTTGAACAGTGACACCAGAATCTAGTTCGAGTCCGTAATGCGACTATAATCTTATTATAGAATTCACTGGATTCATAAGTGCAGTAATACAACACAATGTACGTATGACAAACTATTTACACAAAATGAAACAAAAGTAGAAAAATTGGGATCAATCATTTTTTTAAAAGAAAAACAAGAATTTTGCAGTGTAGTACTCAAATACCTAGGATGCTATACTCGCAGCAATCTGTTTTCCTAGAACAACCAATGTTTTCTTCTTGGCTTTTGTTGAACTGGAACATCTGCAAGACAGAAACATATTAATAAAAAATCCACGGTTCCCTTATAAGTACATTCACTCTGAATAAACCTCGCTTCTATGGGAACAGGAAAAAGTTTGCAGGATAACCAAACCTTGAACTGCATAAAGTGAATTGTAATGAACCTCAGACCAGAAACTTAACCAAAGCTCTGCATTATTGCAAAGATAAAGAAGCTGTAAGAACCCTAGTGTTCCAAAACTACAGCAAAGCATTTAGTGTGTAAATTCAAAAGTGTCGACATTCAAATGACTCAGCTCTACGCATTGAGAAACTGAGATAAAGAAGAAATATATATCAGAATTGCAGGTAGTTTGGAGATAGCCCTGACACCAAGTCCCGTCCTATGTAGTTTCAATGAATATATTGAATTTCATCAATCTCAAATATCTTGCAAAATGTTTTATAATTACAGGTTCCATCTTAAATTTGTAGTCAAGGAGATTTTAAGTCTAAGCAGCACAAATGGTCACTTCTTCCATATTCATAGCCAGAACTCTTGGAGGGAAAAGAACAATAAAAGAAAGATATAAAAAAAACAAGTTGGACTTATTTCACCCACACACTTTAATTTGGAAAGTGTGCATGCGTGTATGTGTCTGACACATGTTAGACACTCACAAACTTATTAGCACGATAGACACAGTGTCAACACAAGTTGTATAAAGTTAAAATAAGTCTAATGCTTATTAGACATGCTTTGAACACTTGTTAAGCATACTAAATAGACAAAAATAGTACTATTAAGACAAAATTAATAAACTTTGAGCCGAAATACATCGAATTAATTTTTTTTTTCAATATATAAATGCATAAACTTATTCATTTAATTTCCTTCCTATAAAAAGTTTATATATATATATATATATTTTAAAAAAAAGTATATTTAATATATGTGTCTTTCTTGTGTCCAAGTCCTAGATTTATACAAAATGACATGTCACTATATTCGTGTTGTATTTATGTCTTATATATGTATCCATGCTTCTCAGCTTACCACGCTTTGGAGTCTGAGATTGCGGAACAATTTCAATGAAACAAGTGTCTCTGAATGATGTCAGGAGGCAAATCTTTGCCACAAACTGCACATAATCAAGCAACTACATCAAGAAATAAACAGAGAAGGTATGACTAAATGTTCTAGTGGAAAATCTTTAGTTTGGGAATATATATATTTGATAAGAAACCATTTTATTTATATACAAATTTTACAAAAAGGATGGTAAGAGTACATGATGATTATAAAAGACATTCCCAATTTCATAAAAGAGATGCATAACTATACGAACAAAGATCTTAGACACCTAGAGATTGCATAATAAATAACATGACAAAAAGATGCATCAAAAGTGAGCTATTTGTTCAAGAACGCCCTTTGAGTTAGTTTGACTTGGTATAAAGCCTTTGGTGGGAGATTTAAAGCAGTCTTGATAGTCAATGGTGGGAGAGGTTGGGGTTTGTAGGTCGCCTTTAATGGAGGAGCAAGTGGGTAGTTGGATATGAGTTTAAAAAAGACATCCAAACCATTTTGATCTTCCCCAATAGGAATATGTAGCTTGTTTAAACCACCATTGTCGTGAAACAGTGCAACCTCTATATGTGTACCTTTTTTATTGGTGATTTTTTCAACCCAAATGGTCTGCTGGACGAATCTTTCCTCTCTAAAAAATTTCTGATTTGAAGTAGCTGTGAGAAGGGCTCGGATAACCGTTACCAGCCATCTCAAAGAACCCCAATGTAAGATAATGAAAGAAAGTCTATCATTGTGGTCTCTGTAAGTTTCACCCTTGTGCCTCTAATTCTGCTGTCCATCTTAATAGAATCTTTCTATCAATGGTGGTAGTTCTCTTCTTCAAGGGAAGGGTTGTTGCCATGACCTCCACAGTATATCACTCTAGATGCATCAATAATTTTGGGAATATAATTTAGAACTGGATAAACAAATTCTTTGAAATCATTGTTCATTCATCAACGTATGATCACCCATCTCTTCCACCCTATCTCTCCACTCTCTCGCTCTCTCTATTTTATCTTAAACTCCAAGCTCAATGGTAATTGGAGAAACCCCTAATCCAAGAGCCTGACTTCATTCAGAAGTAATAACCCTCTACAATAATCCAATGTCCAGTAATTTTCGTCAATTGCCTACATGCCAAGGATATGAAAACTTGCTGCTCATACCCCTTGGTTATACAAAATCCTAAATTGCTAATGCCATGCAACAATCACTCATTAAGGTAGCAAATACAATGCCATTTTTAGTTTTAGCTATATGATATACCTTATCAGCTGCAGCTTGTAGGGTAACATGGTCCCCCCATTCACCAGATCTGCATCATATAGTAAGAAATCAGAAAGGAAATCTTTTCCTCAAGAACGTGTTTAATGTCGGTTAATCCGCAGATGAACATTGATTCAATGAGAGAGAGAGGGAATTGATCTTGAACAATTTCACATACTTCGCCATTTTCTTGTAATAACGACTGAACTTCATTGGAATATAACCCTCATATAGAGAACGGTAGTCCTTTAGCTGGAACATGAAAACAAACCCAGATGTGTGATACTCAAGCAGGATATTCACCCTTAGTTGAAAACTCTGTTCACTTTAAATTGGTATCGAAACATGGGTGAGACGTTACCAGTCACAGCTGACAAGTCTAACAGGTCATATTTAATTTATATATGTTGATAAAACTCTGTATGAGAGAACACCTCTGATATGACAAAATGCAGACCGAAGTTGCAGATTCTAAAACAGTAAAAGTGAAATTTCAGTGGAAATAATTAGATCTTGGAAAGTCACTTCTCAAATTACCACTTGTTCTCCCATTCCCAACTACTCGGACCACATGCTACATTAACCCTCCCTACTTCCTCCTTCAATTGCCTAAGCTGAGCTTTTCATCCCAAAAGCAAAAAATAAAAATAAAAATAAAAACCACTAATCTCCCTAGTTCAAGCACCTCAAGATAGGACAATCTACCTGCTTTACAATGTCTTTTCGCACAAGCTTGTGATACTTAGGTGATTTGAACATCTGATCTGAAAGTGCTCGAAACTGCCATATAAGAAGAAACTACAGGTAGGTTGTAGATAAACCAGAAGCTTCTACTTCTTACTTAAAAGGTTTACATACCTGACAATTTCCATCACCAGAGACCTTCACTTCATGCAAACCATAGACATTTAGCCTGAAACAGAATGAGATAAGAACTACTTCACCACATGTGGTAGGAGAGAGAAGAGAAGCCCAGGGATAGATGGAAAATTTTATTGACATTAAACATACACTTGACTTATATCACCATCAGTTTTTATCTGGGTCCTTTTAATGAAGTCCCTCTTGACAACACAAGAACATAATGAAAAACAAGGCAATCCTTATTGGACTTTAGATATTATCGCAAATGAATAAGAAGACTACAATTAAGAAAGAAAGAAAACCCATAATGAACTTAGTTCACGTTGTGAAAAGAGGGAGATACAGAATCAAACCGCACCCTAAAAGAATAAAAATGTAGGATAGAATTTGAATGGCTCAAATTAGACTGTAGGATAATAAGCTGACTCAGACTCTCAAATATCCTAAGTTGTCGAAGTTAGTGATCATGATGACTTGCTATTCTTCATTATGGTTTTTAAGTTTTAGTGAGATTTGTTTGAACTATTCCTCAATCAAAGAATTAACTATTGCACAGAAAATTACATCCCTTTAAGTCTAAGCCTAAACAATAATGACAGCAATTAGACAAGTGGATCTGTGAACTTCAACACGATCATGATTACAAAATCATCCACCTAGTAAATTTAAGAACTTGCACTATCTCAACTCCCTGGAAGTAACTTTCAATCTACTGATGCTTAATCATGAATGTGCATGTCTCTTTATATATATATATATATAGGGAATGTGCATGTGTCTCTTTTAAATATTCTTTAACAGTTGTTATTTATGTTAAATTTTATCATTATTCTACAAAGAGAAAGGGTGGTATTTGATATATGTAGAGCCATTTTTTCACCAAGCGGGCAAGCTATCTTTTACTTTGAAAAATGCGGGAGACATACCTCTGAAGAAGCCTATGATATTCCAAACTGGCATCACTTTGGTTCGGGATATACAAATTTATCCTTGGAGCATGCTGGAATACCATGAAAAGTGAAGTCATATGAGGTTCGGTAATATCTTAACATATTAAAAAATTTGTAATATCTTTCTCTCGAAATTTGTAAAAATAGTTTATGAACAATGACGGAACAAATAGAACAAGCACCTCAGAACATTCTATCAGAATAAAATTTTAGGACAACGATCTAAAAAGAGAAGGAGTTTCACAATTAAATCTGAGAAGTAGTTATTAATAAGCTTCTTTGATCAGATTCCCCATTTATAAATCGAGACTTTCATAGTTAGTTCCTTAAAACTCGAACCAGATATAAAGCGATTGGTAGTTTTATCTTCATAAGAAAATATTTTTTTTTAACAAAAAGGCGCATGCTATAACAAAATGAAAAGAGCAAAGATTCATACAGCAATAGGGGCAAGGTTGGCGAGGCGTCGGGCAATAGCACCGTCTAGCTTAGCATACTCTTCTGTCAATACAACAGCAATCATGTGATCGTCGTCAACGTCCTCCAGATGAGAGCTCAACGAAGTTGAACTAGAACATTCTCCAAAGTTCGGAGTTCCCGGCCTCATGCTGCCACTTATCAATAACTCGCCAACACTTTGTAAAAGAACGGAAGAAAAAATCCCAAATTTAAGCTGTAGATACAGAAAAAAAAGGAAAAAAAAAAAAACCCCGTTCGACGAATGTGAAATTCGAGCTCAATCTATTCAAAAGTGAGAATGAAAATGGTAAATTTCTTGGAGAAGACAAAAGCATAATATGGCTAATCCTACAAATGTGCGTGCAACCACCATAACTGGATAATATAAGAAGATGATAAAGAAGGCAAGGTACAACAAACAAATTAAAAATCAAATACAGGATTTCTTATTACAGTAAAAGAGCATGGAACGCGCATAGAACAGACAGGCGATGATCTAAATATAAGCACATAATCGATCGCTAAAAGAACGAAACAAAAAATGATAAGGCCTATCTTCTTCAATGGTTAGCAGATTACAACTACCGGTATTAACAACGAAGCAATACGAAAATAATATCAAGGAAGAACAGAATCAAATTAAGCTGAAAAAGAGAGAGAAATCAAATTAACCTGCAACTGCAACGGGCAAAGAGGTGGAAATGATAAGATGAATGAACAAAGCGGGAGGAAATCAGGAGATTGTTGGAGGAAAGGGTTCGAGAATTCAGAGACGCGTGAAAGTTGAAATGGAAAGGACCCAGGGTGAGCATGTGGTTTACGCGGGTTCCCCCTGGGCGTAACAGTTAATACCCGCAGATGGGACCCAAACCACATCAACCGGACATTTTATTCTATTCCTTAAATTACTTTTTCTCTTTCTATCATATTAGGGTTGGTTTATATTTAGAAAAAACTATGCTAAACAATGCTCTCCAACAATATTTTACCTTTCAAAATGGTTCACAAATGGTCTATGATAGTCGACCATTGACACGGACCCTTGAATGAAAGCGTGAATATTTGAGGTGTAAAAACGATCGTGAAAATTTTTATTGGTTTAAAAGAGGGAATAGAGTGAAAATGATGCAAGAACGATGGAGGTTAGAACAAAAGTGTGATAAAATAGATCATAGAAGGAGAAGAGGATTCGAGAGAGTTGATTGAATTAAAATGATGTGAATATGTCATCAATTGAACACTACAAGACAACTCGCACTAAAATCTCAAACAATGCACAATCAGAAAACTGCAAGAAGACAGCTCGAAGGCTGCCTTCTGAGTAAAGGGAGGGTTTGCTATAGTGATTCGGGTGGTTGGTGTCCTCTTCCTCTTCGAGAGTTGCAGGTCCTTGCCGCTGTATGAGTGGTAGCTCACGCTCAAAACTCCTTGTACACGAGTCCTAGTCGTTGCGCAGCGATCTGTTTTCTGGCTTCGCTTGCACAATTTGCACTGATGATTGGTTTCATCCAGCTTCAACCCTACTGAAATTGAGTATTAAGGGGTCAATCAATCAAGCGGTTCGCACTAAAATTTTAAGCAATGCACGAAAACTACAAGACAGCTCGCACTAAAATCTCAGAAGACAATTCGCACTAAAATCTCAAACAATGCATCAAAGACAGCTCACACTAAAATTTCAGACAATGCACCAATCAGATCATAACTCAAAGTGTCGAGAACATTCTCTCCTTATCAAATCATTGTGAGAACATTTGAAATATTTTTCAAACATTAAGAATATTATTGATCCTGACTTAATGTAATAAAAACATATATTATTGATCAAAAGATCGAAAATTCAAATCCGGAAGCTAAAAAACAAATAAAAAAAACTTGGAAGCTTCTCATATTTTCCACCCTTCTTGAACTAAAAAGACAGAAAAAACCAACCACAACGCGGTGTTGAAAAAATGGTTCAATTCCACCTGTGGAAATTCATTTACATGGACGCTTTTCTTTCCTAACCAGCAATAACATTGACCATATCACACCCCAATTAATGATATCATCTCTCAACACACAGTTTCAATCTAATGTTCAGCTACTACAAATGGATGTAGCACTGGTTGCCTTGACAATTGGATTTTCTCTGAGTTGCAACGCACGACTCATTAGTTTCTGTATGAAGTAACAACATTCTAGGATCGTAGCAGCATCGGCGTAGGATCGTAACAACATTCTGGAAGAAAGAAATTGTTAATTTTGTTTTTCAGTAATACTCGACCAAAATGGAATTCATTGACTTCGAATAACAAATAGCATCCCTTGCAGCTAAAATGATCGAGGATTACCATTCACCATCTAACTTTTTTGGTTGGAGGAGGCTTCGCCCGGTCTCACAGCTAGGAAACACTCTGATCACACTGAGAGTGACGAAAGCGCAGGTGCATTTCATCAGCCGAAGTTCAAACTTAGTGCATTGCTTACCTTCGAAAGCTTCAAATATCATGCATCTCATTCTGTCAGCAAACCGCAAGGATTTTACTGCGTGTCATAACAAAGCTCCAGTACCTCCACAGGCTCACAAATGCCCCAGGTACTGGGAAATTTCACAATGCCAACAGACGTTACGGAGAACGGGATCCATAGTTTGTCTTCGTTAACTTTGCGTCGAAACTATGAACACTGACAATGTAAATGATCTCATAAGACCGAAAATATATTCGTTAAAGGTAGATAGAACTTGGTATAGAAATTCTTCCACAAATCTATATCAAGTATACTTCCGTTTCCTCCCATTTCTGGCCGCGTGCAAAGAATTTACTGTATAATGTGAATTCGAAAGTTCTCGAGGTATAGGTGCTCCAGACGACTTTAAAATCTCGACTAAATCTTGGAATAAATTCTTATTTTCCCCATTCACAAACACTATGGCTTTGCCCTCCTCTCCAAGTCTAGATGCCCGACCAATCTGGTGAACATACTCCTTGATGGAATTTGGCATGTCAAATACAATCACCTGCCTCACACGCAGGAGATCCATCCCTCGACCCAAAATCCCGGTAGCCACCATCACTTGAACGTCTCCCACCAGAAATGACTTCATGGCTTCTCGTCTCTCCTTCATGGACTTGTGCCCGTGAATCGACAATGCCTTTATCCCAGTGGTAACAGTAATTGCATTAGAAAGTAGATCGGCCCCAAGCCTTGAGCCTACATATACTACAAGAGGTGGCATAAAATGTTGCTTGCTTGCTAATATATCGAAAAGCTTTTGCTTCTTATTCTTTGATTCAACCCAGATAACAAGCTGCTTCAAAGCCTTAGTTGGTTTATTTGACATGCCAGCAGTTATAATAACAGTACCATCTCCCATAGTTCTTGCCATCTTCTCTACTTCCGGAGAGGTAGTTGCGGAATACATTAAGATTTGTGGTCTTGAAAGAGCCGTAAAAATCTGTAATACCTGATCGCGAAAGCCTTTTTGGAGCAAGCAATCCACTTCATCCAGAACAAACGTCTTCAGCTCATCGAATTCAATATCATGCTTCATCAAAAGATCAACCAACCTGCCTGGAGTAGCGACAATCAGCTCAACTCCTTGCTCGATACGATAGACCTGTCCAGCTAGGGCATCACCACCGACAACAAGGGCAGTTTTAAATGGCATACCTTTTCCAAGCAACTTAGCATGTTCTTCAACTTGAATGCAAAGCTCTCTAGTAGGTGTAAGAACCATAGCTAGTGGCTTCTTTTCGCCATGGCAATTCTCGAGACGAACACGAGCACAGTAAGAAACTATTGGGACCAGATAGGACACGGTCTTTCCAGAGCCAGTCTCAGCTGAAACAAGCAGATTTTTACCCAAACAAGCAGCTGGTATAGCTTGCATCTGGACAGCTGTGGGCATCTCGTAGCCTGCGGTCTCTAGATTTTGAAGGAGCTTCTGAGGAAGGTTACAGGAAGAAAATGACAATGTAGGAGCACAACCTATGTCTCCCTTTATAACAATTCCAAGTTTTCTCCTGAGCAATTCAGTCTGCTCACAAGTCAAAGAAGAAGATCCCGAACAATTAGAATCCTTCACATAAAAGCACTCATCAGCTGCAGGAAGTCTTTTAGGAGGTGGAAAATCAGAAGGCAGTGCGTTCCTATTAGCCATTTTGCACAGGACTGACTGTTTACATTCCATGCTGCAAATATCATCATCTGTCTCGTCACATATATACTCACCATAGCGACCACAAACAACACATTTAGGTTCGCCAGGCAAAGCCTCTCTCTGATCTTTACATTTCACTTTAACAGCAGATTCTACATTAGAAACAAAAGTTCAAGGAAGATTATACAAAATCCAGGCATTTATTAAGCATTCAAAAGTTGCTGGAAAGAAAAAATAAACCACTAGTAAAACCAACGAGATAAATTCCCAAAAGCGCTGCAATAATTTTCCTGTTGTGCTTCCATTTTATGCCAACCATGACTGATCACTTCTATTAGTTCGTCTATAATCATGCATCAACAGACACGATCAATCATACATTTGGAAATCTAATTGTTCGAAGTGGATCAAAGATAGTGCATGAACTTATGTTCACCTCAATTACTTCCTTTCAATCATTTGAAAGAAACTAAGCTATGGGGAAGTTACCACTCAAAAGTAACTCCCTCGACGAATACCTTACCAGTGTCCAAACCCAACAACACTACCTGGAACATAGACGCTAAAGATATAACAGGAAAAATAACAAGGTTTCATAAGAAAACTAGGAATCTGCACATTCAAATTATGAAACAATTGCTGACAGGAACTCTGAAAATGATGGATTTGAAACAGGAAAATTGATTGTAGTGGAGATACCATACTCCTAATTAGGACTTATATTAGAACCTAAAGCAGATGCAGATTCACCTATCCGATCCTAGAGAACATTTGTGTGATGTCCCATATTGGTTGGGGAGGAGAACGAACCACCATTTAGAAGGGTGTGGAAACCTTCCCCTAGCAGACGCGTTTTAAAGCCTTGAGGGGAAGCCCGAAAGGGAAAGTCCAAAGAGGACAATATCTGCTAGCGGTGGATCTGGGTCGTTACAAATGGTATTAGAGTCAGACACCGGACGATGTGTCGGCCTTCTCGCTGTAGCCTTCTCGCCGTTCCCCGAAAGGGGTAAACACGAGGCGGTGTGCCAGTAAGGACACTGGGCCCCAAAGGGGGGTGGATTTGGGGGTAGCCCCACATCGATTGGAAGAAGGAAAGAGTGCCAGCGAGGACGCTGAGCCCCGAATGGGGGTGGATTGTGATGTCCCACATTGGTTGGGGAGGAGAACAAACCACCCTTTATATGAGTGTGGAAACTTTCCCCTAGCAAAAGCGTTTTAAAGTCTTGAGGGGAAGCCCGAAAGGGAAAGCCCAAAGAGGACAATATCTGCTAGCGGTGGATCTGGGTCGTTACAATTTGACTTCGCATTTTCAGACAAATTAACCATTTACTTGGGCTATTTTTCCTTTCAGCCATAAATCAAAGCAAATTTAGTCCTAGAGCAGCGAACTATGCAGTAAAATTCCTAGGTACATTGTAATCTCCCTATTCCTATCCCAGTTATTTCAGTTAATTGGCATCATAGTCAATTAGCATGACTACGACAACAGACTTGACAGTTATACAAGTGCATGATAGGTTCCGCCAAACTCAATGGATTGAAAAGAACTAGATTCAAATGTTAAGATATTAGCAAGAATTCACCATGTCGGTATTGGATGAGCAAAAATATTGACAAGTACATTAAAAACATGAATAACAAAATATGTTGGGGAATGAAGGAAAAAAGAAAAAAAAAGAACCTAGCCAAAAACGATCAAGTAAGCATAACAACGTCAAATGATACATATCAATGTAACAAAGCAGTAAAAACACACATGTTCTTGTGTCTCAAAGAACCAAAACCCTCTTTTTTTACCTCCAGATTCATCAGTATCTGTCGCCTTTGACAATGATTGAGGCACATAATCCTTGTTTCCATTTTCCATGACTGAAAAACTGAGTATTATTAAGCTTGGAGGAAGAAAGACTCGAGCATGCGCATCAGTTCCTGCAAAATAAATAAACAATCTCCACCATAAATTTAAAGGACTGAGCAACTAGTTAGGGATTGATCATCCATACCATCAAGGGTTTTGTATGGGAACACTAATCTTCTCAATCCTTTAACAGGCAAATAACATCCTGACTTCTAAACCTAGGCTCACTCGAATCACTTGATCAATTGTTTAACGGAATCGCTACCAGAAAATTGGTATCGTCCCCACAAATTGTATCTCCCACTACCCCAATTAAATTCTTCGATGTAATTTAGGTGAGCGAAAAATGTATCAATAAATTTTTTCACGATGCGTATTATGTATGAAATCTCGAATGGAAGATTTTGGTGGAATGATCTGCAACAAACAGGACAGAATTGAACAGAAGAGATCGAGGAAGATTACCTGGAGTATAAGGGCCGATCGTTCGCTCGCAGAACAAGATCTCAGTTTATCCGGCGGTTGAAAATTTTCGCTCTCTTTTACATTTGAGCGAACCGTGTAGTGTTGAGCTAGCGCTGGCGCTAGCATGGAAATTTAGTAGGCTAATATTTTAATTAATTTAAATCAATTTTATTTATTTATAAATGTGTTTTAAATAACAGCTTAATATTTGTAATTTAATAAATATATTTGATTCTTAATTAATTTATTGATTTACCAATAAATTCTATTAAATATTAATAATTTAAATGAATAATCAATTAAAATATTAGAAGTTTGAATCTTACGGTAAGACTTAGACGATACGAAGAATCAAATTAGATAGACATATCTATTTCGTTTAGGAAGAATACTTCGAGTAGTGGGTATCTCGTAAGACCGAGATATGTTCATTCGGGCCTTGTATGAATATGTTGGAAGCGGCACTCCTAGGTACGGGTAAGGTAGATTCCTTGTCAAGTTTAGGGGGCGTGAACACAATTGCAGGTCAAATTAAAGTAACGATACCCGACTAGAAATAGGCGTAAGCTCGAGAAAGAATCGAGAAGATAAATTAAAGAGTTCATCACTAAATACAAGATTTGATTCATAAAAACAGATTAAATGCATATATTAAGAAGAAAGCATTTTGTGATATCTATTAAGAGAGTTCTGCTTCTGCATCCTCATCTGGCTATGGAAGTTCCGTATGAACAAATCAGCCACATCATCAATATCCTTCTCCAAACTGAACTCCTCGCCGGCCTCCTCCTTCGAATTCTTCACCATCTCAATCACCGACCACCCATTTGTTCTTCCGACAGCCGCCTCTGTTTCCAGCTCCGCCCACTCCCCTGTTTTTGCCCCTGTTTCTTCCCCTGTTTCTGCCCCTGTTTCTGCCCCTGTTTCTTCCCCTGTTTCGGCCCCTGTTTCTTCTTCTACTACTCCCTGATGTTCTTGAGCTTCTTCGAGCTCGGCGGCTTGAATTTGGCACTGATTTTGTTGATGGATGACCGTGGATAAAGGGATTGAGGAGACGAGGAAGTTGGATTGAGCTAGCAATGAGTAGATGATGAGGCGAGCTTTGAGTGCTCGAGCTTTTCTTTTCACCATGGCCCTTAACCCACAGGCCATTTGCTTCACCATGTTGCTCAATGATTCCTTCTTCATATTGTGGTTCAAATTCTTGATAATTGGATGGTCTGTTAAATAAGTGAAGGCGACTGAAGCTGATAAGAAACAGAGGAAGAAAGGAAGAGTGGTGGTTAAGGAAAGGTAGAAGAGAGTGATATATGGAAGCGATTCAGGACATCTGGCGGAATGGAAGGCATAATGTCATTCAATGGAATAACTTTTCTGCTCTAAAAATCAAGCGAAAGAGCCCATGATGTCGAGTTTGTGTTTGGATAACGAGCGAAAGAATCACTAAAAAAGAAAACCCGAGTCACCCGAGAATTCGATCGAATGAACCCTAATTGTACAGTTTAGATTGAGTCGTCAACTTTTTGGGTTGTGTCGGTTCATGGGTTCTTCTAAAATTAGAAACCTCTCTCCAGTAGAAACAATACAACGGGCTAAAATGGACAATGTTGGCTAGCGGTGGACTTGGGTCATTACAAATGGGATTAGAACCAAACATTGTGCCAATGAAGACGGTGGATCCTCCAAAGGGGTGGATTGAGAGATCGAAAAAACGAAACATTCCTTATAAGGGTATAGAAACCTCACCTTACTAGACACGTTTTAAAATCGTGAGGCTGACAGTAATACATAATGGGATAGAGAATAATGTTTATCAGTGGTGGACTTGGGCCATTACAAATGGGATCAGAGCTAGACACCAGACAATGTGCCAATGAGAACATTGGACCCTCCAAAAGGATGAATTGTGAGGTCGAGAAAACGAAGCATTTCTTATAAGGGTATGAAAATCTCTCCTTACTAGACACATTTTAAAATCGTGAGGATGACAACAATACATAACGAGGCGGACAATGTTTGCTAGTGGTGAACTTAGGTCATTACAAATGAGATCAGAGCCAGACACCAGACATTGTGCCACTAAGGACGTTGGACCCTCCAAAGGAGTGGATTGTAAGATCGGGAAAACAAACATTCCTCATAAGGGTATAGAAACATCTCCCTACTAGACACGTTTTAAAATCGTGAGATTGACGACAATACGTAACAAGTCAAAGCGGATAATATGTGCTAGCAATAGACTTAACAGTTCAAAAAATATCTCAACTTGATCCGACCTAAACTCGAGAGGGCCTGTGTGGGTGTGGAGGGACAAGTGTTTAAAGAGAATGGCGGTTGTTGGCTAAGTCAATGACAGAGAATAAAGTAGAGAAGAAAAGGAATAAAGAGAAGAGATGGGCATCAATTTACAACTTTAAATATAATGAGAATAACTTTGGTGCCAATTACGAGGCTGTTAAAACAACACAACATACCTACAAAATATTGCTAATTACGAGATCTATTATATTCAAAAATTAACCCGAGTCGTTCTGAGCATATCTATTGGTTAAGATATTAAACGTCACCAAATCGTCCGTCCGTCGATGCCTTTAACATCAAAGAACATGTATTATAGTGTATGTACGGACTCATTCAAACTACAAACAGAATCAAAAGAAAATATAAATTTTTCCTTTCATGAATTTTAAAATTTTGACTAGAAAAAATTCTCCATCGATTGAGGGTAGGGGTGTTCATATGACTCGAAAACTCGACTATGACTCGTAAACCCGACTAACCCAAACTATATGTTACAACACAACCCAATAAAAAAAATAGAAGGTTGGGTTGTGAACTCTGTCTAGTTGTTCATATCACCGATCCAACTAACCAAAAATTTTAAATTGATCTAAAAGATTTTACCCACTCAACTTAACCCGACTCGTGTGATTAAAAAAGTATTAAGATTAATTATTATTATTATTATTTTTGGGTATAAATGACAAAAAGAGGATGCAATTAAAAGAAAGGTACTTTCAATATGATTGAAGAGGCACCAAACATACAAAGGGCAGCCAATTAGTGAAGTAGTGGAGACCAATAATGTGGTAGTGGGGCTATGAATTTGAAATACGACACAATTTAGTGTGACGTGATAACATTATTTCCTCGTCGCTTTCAAGAGTGTATACTATTATCTTCCCAAATCAACACGAGTCTTTTTAGTATATTTTGTTCTCACTCAAATAAGTTAAACACGTTTAACTTTAGAATTTTTATAATTTAGTCACTGAAAAGAAATGTTCATTTTGAATTTTTATAATTGAGTGTTCGATATGGCTTTATTCAAGTACTACTATTTAGGAGTCTCGTATTTTATTGTAACTACGGTTTAGCGGATACGAAATTGATAACAGGTGTAACTTCCTTTGAGCACCATTTTAACGGTTCATACCTTAGAGCCGTTTATATCGATCGAGTTAAAAAAAAACGTTGCATAGGTTACATATCTCTCCAAAAAGAAACGTTCATACCTTAGAGCCGCTAACTTAGAAGATACTTTCAATTAAGTCAAAAATTTGAATCTTCACCTGAAGTAGTCTCAAATTTACTTAATGGGGAAGGCATATGGTATTGGGCTATGGGTACCATTTTGGTTCCCTTTTTTTTTCTTCTCTTCAATAAGGAATACAAACTAAGCCTTTCAATATTCCCCTCATTGCCTCCACTCACTTTTCTTCCTCATATCTCAATTAATATTATTTATATATATAAAAATTAATTACAAATTTTATAAAGTTGGCATAAATAAAGGGATTGCCAATTTACCCGACTTACCCATTCAGTGATTCTGGCATTGGACGTTCCAAAAATAGGTACTACTGAGTTGGGTGAATTCAATAATAGACGTCTGTTGGCATTCCAGCCTTCTTTCTCCTTTCCGGACCTACCCGAAAGAGAATCCAGTGTTTCTTGGTCATGAATATCTGAATAGGACGAACCGCCCCGTAGCTAAGACTAATATATTATTCTAATTTTCAACCTTTTTTATATTTACCATATTCTAAAAATATTTATCTTTGTTTAAAAAATTTTATATTTATCTAATAAGTTTACGAATTTTTGTATGTTCTATTAAGTACAAAACTATAAGTTCAAAAATATATTTGTCTTTTTAAAATTTAGGGATCGGTGAGACACAAACATGAAATAAATTTGTAATTTAACATTCAGTTCTTTATTTGACGCTAAAAGCACAAGTTTGAGATATAGATGTTCATATAACTTGCAAGGACCCGTCGATGGTGGAGCATGAGAGAAACCGCTAAGAGATTTCTCATTTTAACTAAGGAGGGAGGGCCAGAGATTATACCAAATCTAACTCTACAACCGCGACACTTCCACCGTAACCAGATCTAACTCTTTGTAGCCACAGCCACAACACTTTCATCGAAACTAGATCTAACCCTTTGTAGCCACAGCCATAACACTGCCAAGTTGATCCCGAACAACGACGCTAAATCGGGTGACCTAAGATTTATCTTAAAACGCTCAAAAGCCTCAAAAGAACCTCTGGAAAATACAATCATGGAGCAGTAGGACCAGGTCCAAGTAGTAGTAGGTTGGGTGGCCTAATAATGGAGCCAATTGTACCGTTGAAAAAGGTAGTTTCTTTCTTTTTTCACACATACCAGCAATTTCCAAACAAGTGCTCGCTCTTTTCCTGTCCATACTATACTATAATTCAAAAAACATTAGACAAACAAACAGACAAGGCAACAGACCATGGAGCTGGAGGATTTGGAGCGGTGGTTGGACCTCAATTTTCAAATGGCAGGAGCGTGGCTTCCTCTGCACTAATGCCTCTCCACTTCCTATAATAATGGAGCATAGGTCGTTGGATGTTTCCCCATCTCCCTGCTGCTGCTGCTGGTTCCTCCTCTTGTTGGGTTTTCTTTGCTTCTGCGAGGCCTCTCAAACCTCGCAGGAACAAAGAAACCCATCCCCAGCAGCTGAAAGAAAGACATATCATATCATAAAGCATTACAATTACAGATATCAATCATGGGTGGTCTCCAGTCCTCTGTTAGAGCCAAGAGGCTTTGGAATGTTCTCAAGGTAACGCTTATTCTAATGGCAAGAAAGGGTCTGATCTCAAAGAGAAGGTTCATCATGGACATGAATTTGATGCTGAAGAGAGGGAAGCTGTTCAGAAAATCTTTCACCAGCTACTTCATGTTCCATCACCACCACCACGGTTCCAGTGCTGGAGACATGACGTGTGGCGGTTTCGGCATACAGGACTACGAGTTTTCCTGCAGCAACACTCCCATTAATCCTGTTTTTTCCCACATGTCAAAGCGCAGTGCCAAATACCACGCTTACTTCCCCTGTATCAACCTTCCTGTGGAGATGGAAACAAAGCAACAAGAAGAAGAAGAAGAAGGTTCAGACCCAGAAGCCTGGGCGGCGTTTACTTTACTACCCATGACTCCTGAGAACACAGTAAATCACTGGAAGTATAATGCTTTAAGTCCTGCAATGGAGGGGGCAAGCCCACTCGTTTCCCCGTTCAACGTACGGATATCCAACTATTCGTCTGAGGAAGAAAATGAAATTAGCAGTGAAAGTGGACAAGTGGATAATCAGGCTGAGGAATTCATTAGAAGGTTCTATGAACAGCTGAGGACGCAACGACGCCTGCAACTACTGCAATATAGTTAATTTAAGCTAATTCATTCCCCTTGCTGTTGTGTGGTTTGAAGAAATTCTACATGTTATTCTTTCATCAGTTATGACAATATAATAAATCTATGTAGGGAAAAGGAAAAAAGACAGAAGAGGTTGTTTATGCGTACAACTGAAAGCTGATTTTCATGGATGAGCTCCTTCCCAATTTGGTTTCAGGAAACTAACAGCACTAAGCTATGCATAGAAATCGATACAAGAGCCTAATATGTTTCTCTACATTATTCAAGCAACTCGAACATACTTAGTAAGTTGATTGCGCTAATAATCGGGTTGACTGTGCCCACACCAACATTTGAAGGTAGTATCAGAGGGCACGATTGGAGGTTACTTGCAACAACAAAGAGGTGCAGACACTAGACATGGAATATTAGTTCCAAGTCTTAAATTTGGCAGAGTTTCAATATAATAGAAAAAGTACCTCTCTCTCTTTTCTTTCATGTACATCTATCTTCTAATATCAGAGAGGAGATGATTAGGATCACACTAGCCAATTGTTATTTGTCACATAGCTTGATGAAAGTTATTCCTCACAACTCAACTATGATTTGTTAGAATGTAAGCGAGTCATGTGCACTACTTGAGACTTGCTATGACATTGTTAGTGGGTAGAGGATAGGTTGGCGCAATGGAATATGATGGCACATAAACTATTTACTAGTCATGTCGTTTGACACCCTAATGACTTTCTAACTTGGTTGGATTACAAGCTATGTCACAATGGAGGATAGGTCGCTTCATACAAAACAAAGTAATCCAGAAAATGAATATCCGATCTCCGTCTCACTTGGTTGGATTACAAGTTATGTCTCACCTAATAGTTTGTGGTGTCACCTAAAAAGGTTATGGTCACCTAGACCTTCTGGTCTTACCTAAACTATGACAAACCTAATTACTTTTGATCTCACCTAAGCAACGATCGTTTCGGGGTTGTGGCTTTTGATCTCACTTGGTTCGGCTACGTTTTCATGTATCCATTATGTGGCCTAGCTAAACTGTGTTCGTAAGGTACGTCAACATCTTAAAGACAAGCATTTAGGGTATCCAACCAGCAGAGGAAGAGATCCCCTTGTTCACCTAACTAACAGGAAGACTTGCAAGAAGTCCAACCATCTTCAAGCAATGCAACCAAAGAGACCCTCTTATTCTTGATGTGTTAAGAAGTCACTGTTTCAATTAGCTGTAGTCTCTCTGTCTCTATATATTTTAGACAGCATTATTGGGTGATCTCCTATGTGTGTCTGTGAGTTGGGGAATAAACAATCTCAATCAGGAAGACTTCAACACAGGAAACGCGGATTTGATCTTTTCAATTTCTGATCATTGGAATGTACAAGAATTTCAATAATTCCTGTTTCCTTGTTTCTAACTTCTTGATTTGGTATTTTTTTTCTTTTATTTTCACCCCTTTTGGGAGATTACTATAACGACCTAGGCCCACCGCTAGCAGATATTGTCCTCTTTGGGCTTTCCCTTCCGAGCTTCCCCACAAAGCTTTAAAACGCGTCTGCTAGGGGAAGGTTTCCATACCTTTATAAATGGTGTTTTGTTCTCCTCCCCAACCAATGTGGGACATCACAATCCACCCCCCTTCGGGGCCCAGCGTCCTCGCTGGCACTTGTTTCTTTTTCCAATCAATGTGAGACCGCCACCAAATTCACCCCCTTCAGGGCCCAGCGTTCTTACTGGCACACCGCCTCGTGTCTACCCCCATCGGGGAACAGCAAGAAGGCTGGCACATCGTCCGGTGTCTAGCTCTGATACCATTCGTAACGACCCAGGCTCAGTGCTAGCAGATATTGTCCTCTTTGGGCTTTCCCTTTCGGGCTTCCCCCAAGGCTTTAAAACGCGTCTACTAGGGGAAGGTTTCCACACCCTTATAAATGGTGTTTTGTTCTCCTCCCCAACCAATATGGGACATCACAATTACGATGAATAATTTGGAAAGAATTGAGTTCAAGATGGGCTCTTAAAACTAGTTGAAATGGTTCCAAAGAACCTTTGCAGACGTTAAATTCATATTCAACCACCTAAATTCTGCTACGTATGCTACCTCTATTACATGATTGCTAGGAGTTTTAGACAATTATCATGATAGACTTCTTATTCCAATTATCAAAGGTATAAATTTATTTATCTTTTAGTATAACTCTAAAAGAGAGGCATGGTTCCAAGATGTTCAGAAAGGAATCGTTATGAAAAATATTAACTTGCTTTACGAGAAAAGAATTGTTCTCCATAATATATAATATTGTCTTGTATAATTTCTATGTAAGAACATGCGTGGTAACTGGTATATTAAATTCTAACTACTATAGCTATAGAGAAAAGGCATTGGTCTAATACTCCAACCCAATTTTTCTTTTAATGCTACTCCTATTCAAAGGTTTTGGGAGAAACCTATGTTTGTGTTGACCACCACCTTCGGATCCTCATCATCCAACGAGATCTTACTCCAATCAGGCTTCCTCATCGAGAAAAACTTGGAGCGGTCGAACCCAGTTCCTCGAAAGCCAGTCATCCTTGATGACATCATAGGCATCACAAGTACTGCTGATGCACTGAGTGAATCTTCTCCAAAACCCAGAGAAAGTGCTAAAGCAGCCTGCAAAGAGAATAAGATGGCATAGAGTTAAACCGTTCAAACATGTCGACCAAGTAAGCTTCTAAAATCACCAATGTTTGACTCCAATACCTTCGCCTTAGCTGCTACATCTGTAATCTTTAACAAGAATCCTTGTGAAAATGATCTTGCGTCCCTAGTCTCTAGTTCTTTGGATGACACAATTAGTCTGCAGATGGAAAAGATGCAACAGAATGGGTGAAGAGGGAGGTGCAGATCAAATGGCAGAACGTCCCAGCACTTCATCTATCATAGATTTTTCATTGTACAATACTTTACGACATTCATAAAATAAACCCAAACAAGTACGCATTTTTAATAGCCCTGGCTTCACTGCTGAGAAATTCTAGTTTAGAACTAACATTGCCCCCACAAAGAAAAGGTTTTAGTACCAGATATCTTCATTACAAACAGAAAGTGATTTTGAACTCAGAATCAATGGAAAAAATAATGTCATATAAGCATGCAAAAAAATTGTTGTACCTCTCTTCTTCTGCTGAGAAGCTAGTAGACGTCCCGGATACCAACGAATTATCTTTGAACTCACCGTCTGAAATTCATGTTCCAATCAATCTCTCACATTTGCAATGTAATCCAAAATTTAAATTCTAAATTAAAATACCTCTAGGCTCATCAGGAGCTAGCAAAGAAATGCCTATGAAAACCGACATCATTCCTAGTATGAACATCGTCGTTCTCAAAGCATCAAGCACCTGAATAGAAGAGATAATACAAAGGCAAGCTTATTACCTAAACTGAATTCATGCTTGAGGCATGGACAGAATTTAAGGGCAACAGGCAGCATGACATTGAAATCAAAGGTTAAAAAAGCGCATGGTTAGACAATTATCACTTTATTTACCGCTTAATACAAAGAGTGAAATGGGACTATTTTCAAAATATATGATCAATACCATAGTTATTGTGTCATGAAAGAGGACAAAAATAAAGATAACTGGGTTACTTGTTGACTCATACAAGAAATATGAATCTCATTCCTGAGAAGTTAAGAAGGTAATAACCAGAGAACTCATCTCAGCCCACAAAATGCTACAAACTTGTTTAAAAGATTGCTAGTCCCCAGGAAACCACTACAATTTATGATCTAAGCCGATTGACATAGCTTTGATCCAATGCTATACAAACCATTTTCCTAAGAACATGCATATACTATTTAGTAGGTTCAGTATATCATAACCAGTGTCATTCAAGCACACGGTTCTTTTCATGTATTCCTCCCTCCTCCTCCCCCCCCCCCCCCCCC
>NW_019272027.1:2784839-2799431 GCF_002738345.1 Cucurbita maxima
CCCCCCCCCCCCCCCCCCCCCCCCCCCCCCCCCCCCCCCCAAAAAAAAAAAAAGGCACTCACAACCACCCACACACGAGCAGAGAGAGAGGGAGAGAGAGAGAACCTGGAATTCTTTAAAGTATATAAAACCTGTACAAATGGAGAAGAAGGTCCAAGCTATCTGAAACATGGGAACAATAAGGATTGCATCAAACAGTGAAAGTCCTTCATTCAACCTGGCCATCTGTAGAAATAGATAAAAAAAAATCCAGAAATAAAAGTTAAACATATGATGTTCATTTACATTAGTAAAATAATATGAAAACATGGAAGAGGAAAAGCACAGTCCCATAATGACCTTACCCAAAATCCCGCAGTACTGAGAAACAAAAGCAGTAAGGAGTATGTAAACCAGCTATGCAGCTGATAATCACTAGACATGGCCAATCGGAGCAGTATTGAGCTAAAACAGATAACTCGACATCAGAAAGAGAAAGCTAAAAGGAAATATAAGTGGGTTCAGCACCTACAGAAAAAAGGGACAAAAAAGTCAGCGAACTTACAGAGATTTTGCAAACAAGACTGAGCAAGAGCCTATTGCACCTGAAACTATAGCATAGGAAAATGGTAGCAGCATATGCCAATACGGTCTGAGATCTTGTCCAGAAACAGAAAGTAACATCTCTCCCCTTCTGCACGTTTTTTCCATACAGGATACTATTATCAACACGAAGCTTCATATAAAGTAAGAAAGAAAGAGTCTATTTTAATTCTGACCTATAGATTGAGTGATGTATAGCAACAACCAAGATCAAAATCACGCAGTATAGAAGGAAAGTAATGTTTCCGTATTTTTCCACCAGCTGTTCTGAAGTGTACACTGAAAAAGAGAAAACCAAATACGAACATTCATTATTTACAAGCAGATTAGATCAAATAATCCATTGCATAAATTATTTTCTGCACTACCACCCTGTAAACCCTTTTTTACCTAATTTTTCTCATCTAAGTAGCAGTCAGAAAGAACGCCTCTTTGGTTAGTAATCTACTATAAAGTTGTTAACGATTGTAGGCTTCACAAGGTAAAATAAAATGTTATGGGCAACAACCCATTACTAAGCCACGGTTCAACAAAGCTTCATGGTACTTGTATATCACCCCATAGAGTTAGTATTTAAACCACACAGCATATTGACAGAGGAAATGCATTCAAAGACAAGTTAGTATCTACCGAAGGCATTGTTGCTAAGAGTATATGCAGCATGTACATTCAAAGAATTGGTACATTTTGCCATATTTAATGCATTAATAGCATTGAACAAAAGGAAATGTGGACATTCATCCACCAAAATCAACATAAGCAGTCGAAAAGATAAAAAAATATTTCACCATTTTATTTATAAAACTCGAAAGTAGAAAGCATCAACTATGGAAGAAATGGTAAGCAGAAACTGTAACCAACACTAAACGTTTTAAAGCATTCTTAATCAATTTTTTCCCAGACAGGATAAGTGATCCTGAATGGTCAGAAGTGCTGAACAAAAATAAAGCACCATCATAATGCAAGTTTCATGATATTGGGCAGCTGACTCCTAATTTTTTTTATGGGGGTTTGAATCATCATCTTTTAAGCATACTTGATGATATAGGCCAAGTTCCAACAATGGCCCATCGGTAAAAAATTTAATAGATGGCACTCTGAGAGAATTATTAAATGATCATTTCCTCCATATCATAGTAGCTTCATGGAAAACTCAAAATAGACATTCTTGACATTTCGTATTGGAAGGAAAAGACAATAGAACTTGAAAGATATATAAATCAAAAGTAAAACATCTACCAGGGGACTGATGGTTGCCAAAAGCAACTAGAAAAACATTTCCAAGAACAATAAAAGCAGTGGCAACCATTACCCTGCAAAAGAAGCAATGCAATCATTGACCATTAAATTAGAAATAAAGATGATGAAAACCCGTTAGCTCAGCCTTCATGGTTCCAAAGACATGTATGACTAAAGGTGTCAACATACTTAACAGTAACCATCTTGTGGAGTACGAAGTATGCAAAAGCAATATTGGACACAAACTGAACAGATCCAAGTGCTGCAAGAAGAGACTGCAGGGCAGGGCAGGGGGGAGAAGGGGGAAGAAAATAAAATTAGAAAAAAGTGGAACAGGAAATACACGACCAGTAGAGAAGTAAAACATCTATAAACATTGCAAATAACGAAAATTCACATATATATCCCTACAATACCAATATATTCACGTTGTGAAATGGGATAAAGCAATTTCTACCAACCTGGGCAGCATATCCGAAGGAAATAAAATTAAGGCAATTTCCAAGAATGAAAAATGTAATACCTGTACAGCAAAGCTTTCAAGTTATAAATAAGGAATTAGGTTTCAAATGTACTCTTCTTCCAAAAAAGTTTTAACATTTAAATGCCTATAATGAATTGAACACCAGAAAATGACTTACCAACTCTCCAAGCCTGAAAGTATATTATGGGTTTCATTGGAGCCTTTCCATTAGAACCATTGTTTTCAAGTACAGAATGCTTCTCTCTCTGCAAGGATATTTTTAAAACCAGGGGACATGTAACATGTAACAAATAACAACACTGTAGCATGAAACAATGAATGACAAAAAAGGGTGATCGAGTGGAGTATAATTGAGCTCAACTAGCTATGCAGCTTAAAAGTTTGGCGGGCTATCACTTACCAAGCCAAAAAGGGCAACGGGTTTACCACTTTGAAGTAAAACTTTTTTTTTTTCTTTTTTTGGGAAGAATATATGACATTTATGTTTTATGATGCATGACACACTAAAACCTGCCGCTAAAGCTCTTAGAGCATGCCTGTATTGCATCCTCAAGAAAAATGTGTAAACGAAATGCTGTCTACAAAGAACAACGGCAACAACAAGTAGTTGCAGAGAACTTAGCTAGACAGTGTAGACCAAGAGCAAATCATAGAGAAACCAAACAGAAAAAAAAAGGAAAAGGGATCTCTGCAAACCTCGTTATGGCCTAATTTAAGAAGGTTCGTCCCAAAGTTGATGGCAAGGCTGCCAAAGAGGTTGATGAAAGCTCCAATAACCCACTCCCCCATAAATTAGAGCGGGGTAAGTGAATTTGCATACAGCTTAATATCCCAGCCTGAGGTTGAAAAGCAGCAAAGAAGTAAATGCCAAGAGGTAAGACAGTGTCAATTGCCCATGAGGATAAGCACGAGAAGTTTAAAATTCCAAAGCAATAAAAAACGAGCTCAAAAGGTGAATCTCGAGTAAGTGTCAACGGCTGGAAGATCCTAAAATTTTGAGCATTATCAGAATTTTGAGCCAAGCTCGAAAGAAAACATCAGCTCGTAATCGTTACAACAAAAAGCAGAATATCGATTCCGAAATGGAACGGAATAGATTCGAAACATAACACTCCCTGCAACCCGGGTAGGGGTGCTTTAATATGAACGCATAGGGCAAACAACTGTTACAGCTTACAGTCGTAACAAATTCAGAAACAAAAAAACGGACCCAGAGAGAGAAATTCAAGAACATGTAGAGAAATTGAAGAGAAAAGAAACAGGCAACACAGAAGTAAAGATGACAGAGACATGGTAACGAGGGATGAACAGGGTAATTCCTGAACAAGATCTGAAGGCGAAACAATGGATCTAAATGTAAAGAGTAAAATAGACGGAAAGAAAATTGGAAATGTAGAAGATAAAGTAAGTAAAGTCGATTGAAGCAAGAATGAAGAGATGGGGATGAAGGATTACCTGTGGGAAGATCCGTCACTAGAGATGGAGCGCAGAAGAGAGGAAGTCCAGCATTGAGAAGGAGGGAGGAATTAGGGTTGAGCGGAGCTGCTTCCCACCGAAGGCAAAGGGAAATTTGGAAACCGCCGGAGTCCGTGGTGGGCGGCGAGAGGAAGAAGGCTTTGATGAAGAAAATGAAAAAGGAACGCTTGAAAAGAAAGGCACGGCCGGCGTCGTTTACTTAACTGTCGCCTGACCATCGGCTAAGCTCCGGACTACACTAATAACGACACACGTGTCACTTGGGACCCACTTTCGTATTTTGCTTAATCATCTAATCTTCTTTCAAATACTTTATTCTTCAACGTTAAGAGCACAAACTTAGATGCTCAACTTATAAGTTAAGTCCGCTCAGCTCGGTTCGACTCGATAAATGTGATTGAATTGGTCACAATTACCCGAGTTAAGTTTGAAGAAATTTTATGACTGACCCAAAATTTTGGATTCATCTAGCTGGTTACCCAAATGAATAAAATATAGTAGAGAATCCAACTCAACCATCTCATGTTGTATTAATAACTAGAATCTCGTAAAACTTAATTATCGAACATCTACCAATCACATCCTTAATGTTCGTAGCAATCCAAGAAGTAGGGTAGGGTTAGAAGAAATTTTTGGACTAATCCAAAATTTAGGTTGATCGGATCGACCCGGCCAAGAAATCTCAACTTGTTAATCGAATAGTTTTCAAAACTCATGAAAATCCTAACCCAACTCTTACATTTGGGATGAATGGATTCATGTTAGTATCGGGTTTTGAACACCTTTAAACTAAATTTTCGAACGCATTAAATGATGAAACCAATGAGTTTGAGCATTCATGTCAATTTGTTTCGTTTCATTTCCTGTTATTGACTTAAGAACAGATATTGAATATGTCATAAACATGTGAAAGTCATCAATCCATTAAGCAAAACATTGCCCCAAATAACAACAGGAAAGAAAATGAATCAGTTCTTCATTCTGAAACCCCACCTGATAGTTAGTAATCCCAACACAAACACAAAACCAAAATCAACACAAAGAAGGACGCTCACGAGAGAGTTTCAAGTTTTCCGACGAGTTGATGGGGGAAACCTATAGAAAGGGCGGGACGACCCGAGGTGATGGCATGTAAATAAAGAACAAAATGTTGCTTGAACAAGAACAATCCAGGTTTCAGGAGTACCACCGGTGGAACTTCAACCATTGATTCTGGAACTTTGACGGCAAAGCGCCGGACCGTCCTATCGAAGAAAGAGATCACTAAACCAATTTTGCCGAGATAAGGTGTGGAACCTTCGTTTTTTTAGTAATAATTCCTCAGGAATTGAGAAGGAAAAGAGATGAGAATCAAGCTCCTAGGAAGAATGCGAACAGACATCTACATCTACCTCAGCTCATTTCATCTCATACTTCAGCATTTCAGAAACCAAACTCATCAAAGAAGTTCAAGTAGTGGAAGTTCTTCAACTAAAGACTAACATGAACATTCCTCTTTCAACTTCAATTCAAGTTAAGGCCAGGGTACCCAAAAAGCATAAGCATCAGAGCATCAGAACTAAACAATGATATAACCCAAGAAGCAGAAAGCCAGCAAGAATCCAGTTCAAACAGCCATAAAGTAGGAAAGAACTATAGCACTTTGTTCCTCTTTCACATTCAATTCAAGTTAAGGCCAAGGTACCCAGAAAGCATAAGCATCACCGGCATTAAACCGTAACAGCCCAAGCTCACTGCTAGTCGATGTTGTCCTATTCGGACTTTCTCTCAAGGTTTTTAAAAGACATTTACTAGGGAGATGTTTTCACGTCCTTATAAAAAAAATGCTTAGTTCTCCTCCCCAACCGATGAATGTGAGATCTCACAAAAGAATGATAACCCAAGGAGCAGAGAGGCAGCAAGAATCCGGTTCAAACAGCAATAAAGTAGGAAAGAACTATAGCATTTTGATTCTTAATCAAATAAGAAGGCCCACAGCACGTTAGGGACATTAATTCAAGAAGGAATTGATTGCTGTAAACCCTCAAATCTAGCTACTGAATAATCATTTGCAAAAAGGTTCGGTAGGGAAGGGGGGGGTCAGGATCAGATTATACAGAGGACATTCCATTGATACCAAACCGAGAGGCACATAACAAAAAAAAAAAATTGCACAAAATCTTTGATTGCAATAACCAGCCGTGCGCAGCTAGAACAAGAACAAGAGTTGAAGAACAAAGATAAAGAAATAAGCCAACCAAATAAAGAGGATTAAGCCTGGGTGCCCGTCAATTCTTTCATCTGTATATGATTGTTTTCCCCCATGGCAGTAGCTGGTAAAGCTTCGTAAGACCCAACTCTCCTTACGCCAACAATCTTGGCAATGACAGCATAAATGAGTATCACAATCAGCAGAACAAACATAACGTGGATCAGCAAAGCCAGATCCAAAATGGCAACAGCCCTGAGCCGGGATTCCTCCAAATCGCATTTGGTGGATCCCTCCACGCCGTTCACCACGTCAAGCAACCTGTGACACCCTTCAGGAATGAAGGCCTCAACATAGAGCGAAAGCCCCGTTTGAAGCATCCAAAGACCCTGGAGGAAGAAAGTCGCCCCCAAACCCATATCGGCCACGAAGAGCCTCGGCAAGCAAGCAAGGACCAGGCAGATGAAGGACGCCAGAGCAGAGATTTTACCGGAGACGGAATCGCATTTCGCTTGAAGATCGGAGGTCTGGACAGAGGCAGCCGATGACGAAACGGAAAATTGCAAGAAGAATAAGGCGGAAGCTAGGGCAAAAAAGAGATCGGAAGGGAGAGGGAGAAGAGAGGTGGAATCGGAGAGGAGAAGAGCGAGAGTAAAGATGAGGAAGAGGAAAATAACAGCGGCGGATTGGAGAGAGATGAAGTAGTGGACGGGGGTGCTGCCCTTGAGGAGAGGGTCAGGGTCGGCGGCGACAATGGCCTGATGAGCAAAGGCGATAATGAGGCAAGGGATTGCGAGGTAGAGTTGCAGGTACCGGAGGCCGTAGTGAAGGGGAAGATGAAGCTGAAGCTGACGTGAAGAGGAAGGCGGGAAGGGATGGTAGGGCCTAGCGGAGTAGGTCTGAGGGAACTTAAGGAAATTGAGCGTAACGGAGACGATGTGGTAGAGCCCGAGCGACAGCAGCGCCGCCGATGAGAAGACATGGAATATCATAGCAGCCATTGTTCTTTCACTTTCTCAGAACACAGATTTAGAATCTGATTCAGATCCGAAAGCTTACGGACATGGTTGGATTTGAATAGTGCGTAACGAGTAAAGAGATGATCTGCAGCGTTTGTTTCGGGCGTCGCCGGAGCCGGAGAAATCCACCGGAGAAGGATAAAGAAGAAGAAGAAGAAGAAGAGCCGGATTATGCAGAAGACGGAGAAATGGTCTAAGCGAAACGGCGAGAAACGAGAGAGAAAGAGAGTTTTTTGTACTAAAAAAAAATATAGTTTTCTATTTTGATTAATTCCAACAGCATAA
The DNA here is from genome assembly GCF_002738345.1 of Cucurbita maxima. Lineage (NCBI taxonomy): Eukaryota > Viridiplantae > Streptophyta > Magnoliopsida > Cucurbitales > Cucurbitaceae > Cucurbita > Cucurbita maxima. The sequence continues at coordinate 2,792,113 of NW_019272027.1, forward strand.
TTAAACTGTCATGAAATCTCACCCAAAAATTTTAAAAATATATATAACAATGAGAAATATTAATAATATTTTATAAAAATTGTGTTATTTAGACTAATTATTAGAATTGTTTTTATTATATATTTTTAAAATATCTTTCAAATTTTAATTGTTTTTATTAATATCCTTAAATTTATCTTTAAAAAAATTAAAAATACTTTTAAATTTTAAAAGTTTTACGGTTAATATTATATATAGATTCTTTAATAATTAAGAAGTTGACTATTCACCAACATTAATAAAAAAAAAAATTAAAACATTAATAAAATTGAAATATATATGTATGTATGTATTAGAAAACTATTAAATAATTCGTATTTAACGAGTTAATATAATAGGTCAACCTAAGTTCACTTTAAAAACTTTGATCCAATGAATCAAGCTCAAGAACTATGAATTTAACTATTGAACGTTGGATTAACCCGCCCTATGCTCAAATAGTGCTTTAAGCCCGATGAACTTCCATACACTTTATAAGATCTACACGTCCCAACGATATGTTAGGAATCGACTCTCCACAATGGTATGATATTATCCACTTTAAGCATAAGCTCTCCTAGCTTTGCTTTGGGCTTTCCCAAAAGGTCGCATACCAATAGAGATAGTATTCTTACTTATAAACCCATGATCATTCCCTAAATTAGCCAATGTGAGACTCACTCCCAATAATCCTCCGACAACCTCATCATCGAAAATTAAGTAATTAAGTTTTTGTTATGGAAACTATTTGAATAAGAAGTTATTAAGAAATACAAGAAAACAGTTTCTTAAGTATTAATAATATGGGCAATGCTCAAAAGCTTCTTCAACTATGAATGGTTTGGATGATCCTATAAGACATTACAGAAGAAGATATGAAAAGGGAGTCCAAACCCTTCCTCTTGTTTGCAAGTGAGCGAGCCACTCACCCACATGTTGAGTTTACCCTTTCCCTCTTCATTAGGATAAGGCATATTTTCCAAATCCTAACCAAATTCATCACATAAAGGAAAAGGTAATATTGAGTCCTTCAATCTATCTACATATCTGAATCATGCTGTTCGACTGCTGCAAGGACGTTGCACTGTCGTCGTCGGGGATGGGGATCAAACCGACGACGTCTATTTGGAACAATCAGAATATATGGTGTTCTTCACAGTACTAGACATAATAGATCATCCCCACTTCAATTAGACTGATGTGAGGGATGTTGAGCGCCACAGATGGGCCTCGACAGTTCTTTCGGAGGAATGAGTACCCGATATCTATTACGAGCTTTTTCAAGTATGACGACGATCTTCTAGCCTTGACATATGAGTGTCCCATTATATATGCTACACCGGCCTCCTTGGCTTGGATCAAGTCCATCAACTCTTCCCTAACTCTAGGGTCTATTGAAGGGCTGGGAGATAGCTGAAACCGTACCTGGCGTCTTCTTAGTTGCGGATTCTCGTCATCATAGGCGGATCGTAAACTATGGAGTGTGGCAGATTTGCTGCTGAGGATGGAGTTGCTGGTACCAACTTCTTCGTGCCCCGATACTATGAAGCTTAAGTTCGATTGTATGCTTCGTGTGCTTATCACGGCCATCCTCCCATCGATTGAAGAGTTTTCAGAGCTTGAGAATTGTGGTTCCTCAGCCTCCATTTGAATGAATTCTGCAATGTTTAGTATCAACTGGTTCTCAAAGTCCCCATCATCCTTCTGAATATCCTTGTAGCCATACCTCACTATGCACCGATACATGCGATATGGTCTAGGACAGACCCTCCCAATGAGAAAACGTTCTTCGGGCGAGACATACGGAACAGGAACAGACTTTACGCACACGAAGACTAAAACTTTGTGAAACGCAGGGAGATTTGTCACAAAGTGAGAAAATATTGCGGGAACTCCTGTTGCCAATTCCGAGTATATGAGACCAATTCCCGGGACGCGAACTATACCAAGACTCGGGCCTAGTCCAAGCAACCACTTCAGTGAAACTTTATTGTGTAGATCAAAGTTGTACTTCTTGCGAGTGCCATAATGCCAGACGAACATAACAATCATAAAAAACGCTGACAGCACAAGCGGAACCCACCCTCCTTGAGGCACTTTTATGATTGCTGCTGATAAGTAGGCACCCTCGACAGACCAGAAGAAGATGATGAAAGGTGCAGCCAGCAGGATACTTTTTTGCCAAACGAATACAATGACAAGTGCCATAAGAAATGTCGTCGTGAACATAACTGTCATGCAAGCGAGTCCTGGACCACGAACAAAAAACACAATCATGTAGAGGAAAGGCGCAGTAGTTGCAAGCAGGAAGAAAAAAAAGGCATGTTTTCAGAGACATCAATTATGAGCACACTTGCAGATGCAGGTGTGAACGAGAGAGTCTAAAGCACTTACCGTAAGCATTTCCAATCATTGTCGTATCTTGAAACCCGATCGTAATGGAAAGAGTAAGGATCATTAATATCCAGTTTATTTCTGGGATGTAGATCTGCCCATATATGTGTTTAGAGGTGTGGACAACTTTCACTCTTGGAAAGCAACCAAGGGCATGGCATTGTTTGACAATAGAGAACGTAGCAGTAATGACAGCTTGGCTCCCCACAATAGCCGCCAGGGTAGCAATAATAAAAACAGGCCAAAACACAGCTTCTGCAAGAGGAAATAACGGCAATGACAGTGTTAAGATCAGAATACTTGAGATCCAAACCACTGTTAAGTAAACAAGACTGGTTAACTAACCAGGTATCGAGTCATAAAAACTGTTTGGAAACAAATGAAGGTTCTTAGACAGAAAGGCAGCTTGACCCATGTATTGTACTACCAAACAAGGGTAGATAATGAATACAAAAGCAAGCTGCAAAAGCAAAGAATCCGAATTAGTTGCTTAACAACTCGCTAGTCGTTGCTAAATGAGACGAGTAGTCAATGGCTCAAGGCACAGAGCCAAAATCAAGTCATTGTCACTATTGTATTCCAAATATCATTTTTTATTCAACGAGTGGAAAGAAAAAAGGAGCATACAATCAAACTTAAGCTTCATAGTATCAGGGCATGAAGAAGTTGGAACCAGCAATTATCTCTACCATATTTTTTATTCAATGAGTGGAAAAAAAAAGGTGAATAATAGAATATAGCTCCTATCCGCTACATAATGGAATTTGATTGCCTTAAAACACATATGGTCACACAAGCTCACCCTTATAGACAAAGCAGTGAAATGACCAAGATCTGCAAACATAGCTTCAGTACCTGAGGAAACCACATAAATTCCCATTAATCAGCTTGAAAACAAGCACCAAACTCAACTAATTGACAAGGACATGGCCCGTAATCCTAAGAAAAACGGAACTAAATACATATAGCAATTCCAGATTCCACATACCAGTTATGGCCAGAAGAACCCCTCCAAGAGAAAGCCAACCATCTTTACCGGTGACTCTTAAGAACTTGATAACATAATGAGGGGAAATTGCGTGTACAATACTTGGGTTCCAATGTATTATGTTGTACAAACCAATGGAGAAAATTGACAACAACCAGATGATAACTATTGGAGCAAACATAAACGCAACCTTATGGGTGCCACAATGCTGCAGAGCAAACAGACCAACCAATATGACACAAGCAATCAAAAGGAGTGTCCCTACAGTTCAGATCATCTTAAATGAGAATCAGAATATATGACAAAAGGCTTACTTAAGCATCACAGTTAGTCATAATCTATGAAAGGATAATAAATTACCATTGGACAATTTTGCTTCAGTAACTTTTAAACCTGAAACTGAGGATAGAACTGCAAGGCAAAGGACATAATATACATAAGACAAAAAAGTCTTAAGACAATGAAAACCAAAATCGTAAGCATTCCATCATTCGGTACCGGTACAGTAGTGAAAAATATATAATTGACGTAAGACACAAGCAAGATCGATCCTTTGGTCCAAGAAGAGAGTAGAAGTAAACAATGGCATGTAAAGATAACTTCCACTGAAGATTTTATTCTCCGTTTCAATTCAATAACTTATTTACTACAATTGAACAAGGATACAAGTAGAGCGGTGATATTGTAACATAGTGACATACATATCTCTAACCATAAATTCATGCCCACTTGCAACTTCATTTTAGAAATTTTAAAGAGCATTGTTCGTCAATGTTAACTTCTTTTATCTTTACTTCATGACAAACAATAGGTTGGCAAAGTCAGCCGTAGGTTCGATGGAACCTACGACTGAAAAATATTACTTAATAATGATCTATTGTAAAAAGTTGGTCAAAAGAACATATTCTTTGTTTTTAATGTAGCTTACACACTCAGATGTGCACAAGTCAGGCTGTAAATCAATTGTTATTCTAAAAAAAAAAAATGTGGCTCACACTCTAAAGAAGTAGGAAAAACATGTGTAGTTAGAGAACACGCACAATACATTCTACTGAAATCAGTAAACTGCCAGGAAACATGAAGATCCTTATACACCTATAGAGTCCTTGTGAATCTTACGTTTATGAAAAATAGTAAATACCTAACCTGAAATTGCAGGAGTCAGCACACCATCACCAATGACCATGCAAGCACCAAATAATACGACAAGAAGTAAGACCGTCCTAAGTGTTTTATGCCTTTCCAAAAACCTTTTTAGTGGAGAAGGGGCTACTACGTGAGAAGATGGTCCATATTTATAAGCTGAGAGCTCCTCATCAGCAGCTTGTTGGTTAGGAAGTAAACTCAACTTAGCATGTCGACAGAGGAGGGAATAAAGAGCAAAGGTTCCTCCTGAAACCAGAGAACAGATGGTAAACAAAAGAACCTTAAATGCTTAATTAAATTTCACATAAATGAATTAAGTTCTGCAATCCATATACCTTCACCATTGTCATCTGCGCTCAATACAATGAATACATACTTCAATAATGGTATCAGTGTAAGAGTCCAGAAGATCAAGGAAAATGCACCAAATACTACTTCCTCAGTTCGATGTGTCAGTAACTTCCCTGCAAACGTACTCGAGTAAACATAGAGGGGCGAAGTACTCAAATCTCCATACACTACACCAAAACTTTGGTATGCAAGTAGTAAATTTCTTGTGAGGTACGCTCCCGAAAGCTGCAAAAAGCAAGACATTCGATTCAGTTAAAACTGGAAATTTGATCACCATCAAGGAAAACCCGAAGGTCCAAAAGAGTTCCCGTGTACTACTGCAAGAAAAAAGATTGATATGCAGGGAAAGAACAACAAAGATGTGCAGGTGAAAGCACCATCAGGTTCGGCCTTTCACAGAATAAAATTGACTTTATGATATATAGGCATGCTCCTCAATGGTTTGGGAGTAAAAACAGTTCATTTAACAGATTTTCTGCTTCGATGAGCTAGTTCCCCCACAGCATGCCACTGTTAGCAATGAGGAGGAAATATGCCTTGCGAATCGGACAAGTCAAAAACAAAAGAGTGCACAATTAGGATGGTGAAATATTTCGCTATGTTTCATGAAATTGCAAGTTCAATTATCCAGTAATGAAAATGTGAGATCTCACGTCGGTTGGAGAGGAGAATGAAGAATTCTTTATAAGGGAGTGGAAACATCTCCCTAACAGACGCATTTTAAAATCGTGAGATTGACGACAATACGTAACGGCCAAAGTGGACAAATATTTGCTAGCGGTGGGCTTGGGTTGTTACAGAAAACTATACGGTTGAGTTCACAAGATTATATTGGTGGGTCACAAAATTGGAAGAAGCCAAGAGAAATTGTACACTTCAACCTGCAGCCTATGGTGACTACCCAAGTTAAGGAAGCTAGATTTCTTACACCACGACAAGGAAGCCACAAACCTATCAATTGTGAGCTTACAAGTATAATCAACGGCTAAAGTATGCTCAGACTCCCAAATAAGATTAAACAAAAGGAATATTATATTAGAAAGAAAACATCATCAAGAGAAAACTAAACAAAAGGACGACCTAAGCTAATCGTTATCAAAAAGAAATTTAAAAAACAATACATAAGATGATGACGACAACGATGGTTGTGATAAAAATCAGTAAAATAATTGAAATAATTGTAATGAACAAACAAATGCTGATGAAAGGAAGGAGCCAAGAAAAACCACCACAATAATCAAGAGTCTGAGAAAAGAAAGAAAAGCTGTAAAAAAAAAGTTGACCACATAGACGGAAAACGATTAAGACGAAGCCGTAAATCCAATATCCAATACCAAGAGAATGGTAGCAAAATCTATAATCAAATCGGCAAAGAACAGGGTTCCGATTCAAAATAGAGACTCAGCAGGCAAAAATCGAAATCAGGAGCTTGAACAACGTCCATTTACGACATAACTAAAGGAAATCTTAGAACAGACGAAGAATTTAGGAGGGTAATGGCAAATTGAAGATGAGAAACAGTGAAGCAAAAGAAGAAGAAGAAATTGAAGCAGAATCTCGTTAGAAAATCAAAAGAAACGAGGCAGAGGCATCGAGGAGAAGAAGAAAACCTGAGAAGCGGGGGAGGAAGTGGCAAACCCAGAACCTTGCTCCATTGGAGAGCGAAACCCAGCTGGGTGTGAGAAATGGAGAGAGTCGGGGATGGCGCAGAGCAGAAACCAAAACCAAATGAAAGTTGTCTGCTTATGGTGGCGTTAATTAAATTATATTAATAATGGCAATAATCGAATAATAAAATAATAAAATAATAGTAATAATGGTTGTCAATGTTGGCCTATAAATATATAAAGTCTAGTTACTATGCTTCCTCATAAATATTCCATCAACAAACATATTTATTAATTTAGTTGGATTAGAAATCTATTAGAATATTTAATAAAAAAATAAATGCAATCTAATATAATTCTCATGGTAATTTTGAAATATTCGTAAAAAGTCAAAGGTAATACTGTAATTTTTTTAAATAAATGACAAAGTTTGAAGGTCACTGGAATAATTTAATCTAATTTTTTTAATATTCTACTTGTCGAAATTTTGATTACTTAACCCGAGGTTTTGATTTTCAAGTCACTTAGTTTTAAAACGTTTATGAAAAGTTAAGGGTAGTATCGTCATTTTTTAAAAAAATAAAGCTATTTTTTAAACAAATGACAAAGTTAAGAGGTATTTTCATAATTTAATCAAAAATTTTAATATTTAAATTTTGATTTATTAACCAAATCTAAATTTTTTATTTAAATATTTTAAGAGTAATTTTGAAACGTGAAAAGTTAAGGGTAGTATTGTAATTTTATTAAAAAAATAGAGGTATTTATTAAAAGGGTCATTAATTTAATTTTTTTTTTTTTTTTTTTTTTTTTAT
>NW_019272027.1:2799795-2808257 GCF_002738345.1 Cucurbita maxima
TTTTTTTTTTTTTTTTTTTTTTTTTTTTTTTTTTTTTTTTTTTTTTTTTTTTTTTTTTTTTTTTTTTTTTTTTTTTTTTTTTTTTTTTTTTTTTTAATATTTGAATGGTCGAGGTTTTGATTTCCAAGTCACTAACTAGTTGGTTTTTTTGTTAAATTATTCTAGTGATAGTTTGAAAAAGTTTATAAAAGGCAAAGGGTAATATTGTAATTTCAAAAAATTGACGTATTTGTTAAACAAATGAAAAGGTTTGAGGGTCATTTTCATAATTTAATCTAATTTTTTAATATTCTACCAGTCGAGGTTTTGATAAAAGGGGATCATTTTGATATCTATTATTCATTTGTTGGAAACAATTTAATGTGAAAGGACTAAAACTATTGGTTTGTTAAGGTTCGATCCTATATGTAACAACTCAAGTCCATTGTTAAGATATTGTCCGTTTTGACCCGTTACATATAGTTGTCAACCTCACAGTTTTAAAACACTTATACTAACAGAGATTTTCACACTCTTATAAGAAATGTTTTGTTCCCCTATACAACCAATGTGTGTTCTCATAATTCACCTCCCTTAGGGGCCAACGTCCTCATTGACACACTGCCCAATGATGGACTCTAATACCATTTGTAAAGTCCAAGTTTACCATTAATAGATATTGTCCGCTTTAGCCCGTAACGTATTATTGTCAGCCTCACAGTTTTAAAACACGTATACTAAGGAGAAGTTTCCACACCCTTTTAAGAAATGTTTTGTTCCTCTATCCAACCGATGTGAGATCTTATAATCCACCTCTCTTAGGGGCCAACATCCTCGCTGCCACACCACCCGATGACTGCCTCTAATATCATTTGTAACAGTCCAAGCCACGTTAACAAATATTGTCCGCTCTGACCCATAACGTATTATCGTTAACCTCACGATTTTAAAACGAGTCTATCAGGGAGAGCTTTCCACACTCTTATAAGAAATGTTTTGTTCCCCTATCCAACCGATGTGAGATCTTATAATCCACCTCCCTTAGGGGCCAGCATCCTCGTTTCCACACCATTTGGTGACTGCCTCTAATACCATTTGTAACAGTCCAAGCCCACCGTTAACAAATATTGTCCGCTTTGACCCGTAACGCATTATCGTTAACTTCACGATTTTAAAATGAGTCTATCAGGGAGAGATTTTCACACCCTTATAAGAAATATTTTCTTCCTCTATCCAACCGATATGAGATCTTATAATCCACCTCCCTTAGGGGCCAGCATTCTCACTGGCACACTACCCAGTGACGAGCTCTAATATCATTTTTAACCGTCCAAGTCCACCATTAACATATATCATCCGCTTTGACCCGTAACATATTGTCATCAACCTCACGATTAAAACACGTCTATAAGGTAAAAGTTTCTACACCCTTGTAAAATTGTTTTGTTCCACTCTCCAATCGAATTAAGATCTCACACTATATCACCGTGATTATTAATTTTTTTTAATTCAAAAAAAAATTGAAGCAAATGTTAGTGGATGGTATAATTAGGTGAAGAAAATAATAAAATAAAATATTTTTGTTTGAGTCAGCAAATTGTTATGCAACATGTAATGGAATTAATGGGGAGTGATAGGCCATATTCCATGGTCTCTCATTTCAAACCCATCAACATAACATGACATGTGGCATAGAGCCTTAATCCAATGAATTCCTTCCTTATTGATTACGTGTCATATCAAATTTCAAATCCCCAATGCCCAATACTTTCATCCACTTTCGTTCCTATCTCCTTCAAATCTCTCCATTTTCGTCCTACCTTTCATACGCGATTTTATATTTGAATTTCGATTTAGTTTTTTTCGGTAAATATGATACCCGAGTAAAAGAGAAATACATGAATGAACTGGGATAACACTCAAACGAGAGCGATCCTATAGATCAACATGGCTAAAAATACTTAAAAGAATCGAAAGTTACTACTTATACCAAACAAACGTGAAAGTAAAATGTGTTTTGTTTAACACATTTCTATGTTGGGTGACTTTTCGGGAATTTTTCTAAGAACCATATGAGCGAGAACAAAGCGTGAAAAGACATATGTTGGTAGAGAATGTCAGTGTTATCCGGTATCGAATCCAGATTCTAAATCATGTGCATGGATTATAACAATAAATTTAGGGTTTATTTCCAGTATTTACTCTTAAAAGCGAGAAATAGGTAGCTACACGAGAATGTCAGAGCTATCAGGTGTCGAATCCAGATTTTGAATTTTGTGCATGGATCGTAACAATAAGTTTACAAAACTAACACTTTCGATCATTGAGATTTAGGGTTTATTTCCAGTATTTACTCTTAAAAGCGAGAAATAGGTAGCTACACGGGAATGTCAGAGCTATCAGGTGTTGAATCTAGATTCTGAATCTTGTGCATAGGTCGTAACTAATTTTCAAAACTCACACTTTCGATCATTGAGATTTAGGGTTTAGTTTCGTTTAGTCCTAGAGATTTCAAACCTGACACGTTCGGTCTTAAGAGCTTGAATTTAAATTTTAATTAGTTCGAAACTAAATTTGAATATTAGAAACTAAAAGCGTATTTTATATTTTATTTGTAAAAACTTATAGTTATCTTTATTATTTAAGAAGCTAGATTGAGTTTAGGCTATGCCAAAAACTAGTCTATATAATAGACTGGTCATTGAAATAATTCATTAATTTTTTTATAATTTGTAATGCATTAATTTCACTTAATTTTATAAATAAAAAAATAAATAAATAAAGGGTCAAATTACAAAATAAATTTAATTTTAAAAAAATGAAGATAATTAATTAATGTGGATAGAAATGGTAAGGGTAAAAAAGGAAGAAAATTGTAAGACGCACACGCATTGGACGCGTCACGAGAAACGCGTAGAAAAGGAAGAGGGGGCGGCGGGTGGAGATCACGTGCCTAGGCTTTGCACGTGAAGTCAAAACACTTGAATGGCGCGTGACTCTATACCAAACCCAAATGTCCACGTCATCTACATTGCAATTTGTAATTGCATTGCTGAAGTCTACTCCCACAGGCCACGTCTACGACAACAACGACAATCAGAAAATAAAAAAGTACGGATAATAATAATAATAATTAAAAAAAAGTACATATTTATTTATTTATTTATTTATTTATTTGCCCCAATTATTATAATATAACACACTTCTTTCTAATAAAAACAAAATTATACAGTATATCCATTAAATTTTTGTAAATTTAGTTGAGAGTTTAATGGATAGAATTATAAGGTTGCATGTGCGATAATTTTTTACTTATTCGTTACTTTTAAGAGGTTTAAAATCACGGATGCCAGTGATTATCTCTCATGTTTATCCAATCTTCCTAAGCTCGGGTCATACTAATACTAGTCATCTAAGGTTAGGTTTTATAGCATACATGCAAATTCAAGCGATCCCTACAAGTATCACTTCCTAAAATCCGTAAGGCTACTTATCGGTTTTTCATTCTTAAGTACAATCACCGGTGGAAAAGTCACCAAATTCTTTAGAGGAACTTAATTCACACAAAAATAGGATTAGTATTAAATTGGGATGGAAAAGTTACAAACTGGGTTGAACGACAAAGAAATGAGAACTCGCACACCCTATAGGCACTGGGCTGGATGGGGTATTTACGCACGCTTATCATGCGTGTGTATCACATGTGGAAAGGAAGTGTAGTCACGAGTCATGGGAGCTGGGTCAGGCTAGTTTCATGGGTGTGGGTCGTGATCCCGGGTCGACTATAGGGTGGTGGGTGCAAGTTGGATGCAGGTGAAGTGTTCCAATTTGTTAGAGATGTGTTTTCACTAGTAAGACAATACGTGCTTTGTCCGAATTGCAACACACATCGTTCGTGTTCGTGGGCGCATTCCTTGTCCGGATAGTCATCATGCATCCTTTTATCTCCTTCCCCCGTGCAAGATTTCCATATTTCGATCAAATAAGTGACTTCTAACCTATTTTTCTTTGAATTTCATAACTTTCGATCCGTAATTTGAAACGATTCAGATCTCTAATCCAACTATCCAAATATTGAAACAATGTCGAAGGTGGGGTGGGGGAGAGGGAAGTTTTCTTGTACTTTGGGAATTTTCTTTTGTTTATTGTTCTTCTTAAAAAAAAAATCTTTCACCCATGTTATTAAAAAATTGGAGTTTACCCCTTTAAATTATTTTTTTTTTTTTTTTGTTAATTTTTAAATAATAAATAAAATATAAAATTAATCATGAAGACGAAATTTGATACATAAAATTAACAAAATAGTAATTAATTTTTTTCCATTAATAAATTAATGGTTGAAAATTATACAAAAACAATAATTAATTTTTTTCCAGATTGAATTATATAAAAAGAATAGTAATTAATTTTTTTCCATTAATAAATTAATGTTTGAAACAATAGATTAGTTCAATTAACACCATAAAAAAATAATTTAAATGTTAGAAAAATTATTATTACACAAATTAAATTTCATTGGAGAATATAACTTATGTTTTAGAGAATATACAAATAAATAAATATATATATATATATATATATATATAGAAAATTTTCTCATAAAAAAATCTCTCTTGAGAGTCGAAAAATGACGAGGATTATAATCCTTGGGGTAGAGGCAGGCATGGTCGAGGAATTGGGTAGGGACGAAGAATATAATCCTTGCCATCAACCCTATTTATCCAAGGGGAGAATCTCTTCCCACTCCCTCCCTTATTCACGGTTTAAAAGGGAAATCTCTACCTCGTTCAAGACAGGAAATCTCTACCTCGTTCAAGACAGGAAATCTCTACCTCGTTCAAGACAGGAAATCTCTACCTCGTTCAAGACAGGAAATCTCTATCCCGTTCAAGACAGGAAATCTCTACCCCGTTCAAGACAGGAAATCTCTACCCCGTTCAAGACAGGAAATCTCTACCCCGTTCAAGACAGGAAATCTCTACCCCGTTCAAGACAGGAAATCTCTACCCGTTCAAGACAGGAAATCTCTACCCCGTTCAAGACAGGTCCCCATGGAGCACCAACCCCGCAAGCTAAATAGACATCTCTATCCTCGTATCTTAATTTATTTCCTCCGTTCTTTCTCATTTCTTAGCGAAAGAGAGCAAATTTTTGTCTATACGCTTAGTCCTCTTCATAACCTTTGAAGATGATGGTTATAATAAACTTATATATATAATTTCTAAAGGCAAAATTGAATAGAATATTATGAGATGAGAGGTATTCTGGTGCTCTAAACCATTTCCATTTCCATTAAACAGTAAACACGAGTTAAACCTGAGGCTGTCTTATCTCTCTCCAACTATAATACACTGTTTGGTTCCCCCACCCACCAACCACCCCTGAGGCTGCCTTGGCTTCTTCATTTACTTACAGCATATTACAATAACACCAATACCCTTCATCAAACGCACCATCATTCACACTATGCAACAACCCAACCAAAGCTCAAAAAGCATACCTCATCTGCTTCTTCACTACTGTTTGTTCCACTGCACAACTTCATCATTCTGTTATTGTGATGCCTAATCTGCATCCCCTTGAAATCCCTATGCCTGCTGCTGAATGACTCGTACCCTGCGCCTGACCGAACGCAGGCCTTCCGCAGCAGTTTGACGATATCAATGCACAATCAACCACGTTCGGAACTGTTACTGGGGTCGTCTCCGACGTCTCTTCTGTAGTTGTTGCAATGTTTTCACCCCCCACCATTACTCTAAGAAACACTCCGAGTGCCACGCGCATCCATTCGTACCGGCACAGTCCGGATGCCTCTTTAACGTTGAGCTGTAAATATTTCTTCTCATTATTGGCAGAGTTCAACCAGTTTATACAAAAATGCTTTTTCAAAGAGTGCTAGTTTCCAGTAATAAGTCTATACTGACCCATTTCCTGTGGCGGTTTCCCTGCTCTGGCCATGACTCCAGCTCTTCTGTAACTTCTAATGCAAACATGTATCCTCTGCATGCTCCCTCCATGCTGCAGATGTCCTGACTGCTTTTGCTTCTAAATTCCCAAACTCCGAGAGGGTTTTCCTGACAGAAAAATGGAAAATTTCCCAATAATATAAGTCAAAATGGACAGTAGCTAGTTCAACAAGACAATACGCTATTAGCTTTATTATTCTTTTGTAACAATACAGTACATGAATCAACTAAACTGCTAGCAAAACCTGTTTGTTGTTTTCATTCAATTGACAATTCTCAAATGTAGTTATCAAAGTTTTTCTGTCAAAGAACTCATCAATCTCATGCGTTTTGCAGTTCTACTAAAGCAACAGATCAGTGAAGTACAAATTTCATGAGATGCCAAGTTGCTTATGTAAACTTGTGAGATCCCACATCGGTTGGAGAGGAGAACGAAACATTCTTTATAAGGGTGTGGATATCTCTCCCTAGCAGACGCGTTAACTCCTGTTTACCTTCCTTTCGTCTTGTGAAGCCCGAGAGGGAAAAACTAAAGAGGACAATATTTGCTAGCAGTGGGCTTGGGGTGTTATAAATGGTATCAAAGCCAGACACCGGGTGATGTAGCAGCGAGGAGGCTGAGCCCCGAAGGGGGTGGACATGAAGGCAGTGTGCCAGCACGGACATTGAGCCCCGAAGGAGGGTGGATTTGGGGTCCTACATCGATTGGAGAGGGAACGAGTGGCAGTGAGGACGCTGGTCCCCGAAGGGGGTGGATTGTGAGATCCCACAACGGTTGGGAAGGAGAATGAAACATTCTTTACAAGAGTGTGGAAACCTCTCCCTAGCAGACGCGTTTTAAAAAACTTGAGGGGAAGCCCGAAAGGGAAAGTCCAAAGAGGACAATATCTCCTAGCGGTGGGCTTGGGTCGTTACAAAACTATTCCTAGACTTGGCTCCTACAGCAACCCATCAACAAGCATCTGAAAGGTTCTACAACCTTGACACATATTGTTTGATATTTGTGAAGAAAACATGTAAGATTATCAATTTCCACAAAGGGGCAATATATAAACCTACATTGAGCTTTCCTCTCACTCCTGCTTCTTCCACGGCTTCACGACATGCTGCTTCCAGGATGGTCTCATCATCCTCCCATCCACCCTACAAACCAAAACAAAGAGAAACATTGAAATATAGGACACGGGTATTTCTTGCCAACTCCTTCAACCAAGAATGGATAGAATATAAACCTTCGGAAACACTAGGTCATCACGATTTGGAGAAGAAACCATGAGAACTTCAATTTTGTTCTCGATATCACACTGGTCATGAACTTCATCGCTGTCCTCTATCAGCCTAAAAGGAATGCATCTGTTGCGCATGTGGCAATAAGTAAGCAACAAATAAGTATCAATTGCTGAGTTAAATTTATTAAGTTACAAAAACCTCAAATGAAACAGCATTCAACACTGCCATTTAAGAATTCAACATCGATAAAGCTACAAGTAGAGGAACCTCTAAATTTTCGGAGAAAAACATTCAGCATCACACCAACTTTTGAATTCAAATTTGAGGTTTGGAATATCATGAGAAATAAATAAATCCATAACTGGAAGGAAACAATTCTATATTAATCATATTAAACATTCAATTTAGGGAATTAGGTTAAGGACAAGTCTATGAACAAAATTGCAGACAAGCAACTTTCCTGACAAAATAAGGAACAAGAGAGTAGAAACTCAAATCCACAATCCACATCATATCATTCAACAACTGATTCATCCATTTCTCAATCTAGAAATTGTTTCCTTCTCTTCCCTTATAACTCATCAGGCTGTCTTTTCGTCAAATAATTATAATATAAAACAAATTTTGGAGTTAGCGAAATAATATCAGTACATTTCTCATTCAAACATATAAAATACTATCATTTTTGTTTTCAGGCATCCAAAATTCATTTGTATACACTTCAAATAGGTATATCTCATCTCATTTCCTAGTTTCGCAATTCAATTCCTATCAGGCATACCAGAATGTTTATAACGTGAATAAGTTCATAACAATTGAAAAGAAAAATACTCGAGTGTTTTCAAATATCATAATTACTCCCTATCGAATTTTGGAGCATGAATTGAAACATCCACTCACAGCTCGCAATCAGCCTCAGCAAAAATCCTTGTGTTTTTTCTAATATCTGAAATTTGCCCACAAAAGAGAAAAAATAGATAGCGAAACCCATTATGTTGTTCATGTAACCCAGGTCAATAAGAAGACCCACCATGTACATAAAAAAAGGAATATATATATATATATATAATATAATATAATGATTGCTCAACCAGAAAGATACAATAATTGTAGATTGAAACGAGCGACAAGCATAGCAATAGCGCAGATTTTAGATGCAAAAACCAATGGAAATGATCATTTCAAACTAGGCAATTTGTTAGCGAAATGAGACTATTCATAATTATTGAAGATAAGGAAAAAGGAATAGGCTATGAGTGATGTAGAAAAAAAAAAAAAAAAAAAAAA
>NW_019272027.1:2808286-2830499 GCF_002738345.1 Cucurbita maxima
TAGAAAAAAAAAAAAAAAAAAAAAGCGAACACGACAAAGGAGAATGCGACGAAATAGCAGAAAAGAAAAAAGTAAATTCCAAAAGATCCATGGTTGTTAAGAACAAACGTGATCATTCATTCACATCATAGGTATTCTAGTGGAGCGAAACGAGAAAGGAAGAAAGAAGAGAAGAAAAATCATACCCTGAAACGAGACGAAAATGATCGTCATAGCGCTGACGATCTCGCCCTGTTCTTGCTAACACCGTAGACATTATGCAATCGCCGACCAAACAGAATCGCTAAAGAAAAGAAACAGAAGCAGGAATTGCAGGGAAATCACCATCGAACACACACAGACTGAAAATGAAAATGAATAACAACGACAAATCAAATCGAAACAGAAACGAAATGGAAAATAAAGCAAACCTGAGGCCGAAGCGAAGCTATCAATCAGCAAATCAAATCGGGATCATTGAAAGATTCAGAAATCAAGGGCCATGCAAGGCAAGATGGAAAGGGAAACGGAAACAGAAACAAAAATCGGTGTAATAAATGGAGGTTTGTGCAACTGACAGTGCATTGAATGGACGCTTGCCCTCTTTCAATTTACAACACGAACCATGAATGCGACGCCTTCCATGTCCGTATCTGAAGAACAGAGAGAGGAAACAGAAAGATAAACGAAGAAGAAGAAGACGAAGAGAGAGAGACGGGGGGGGGGGTGGAGGAAGCAAAGGAAAGAGATCCGCCCGGCCAATGGCAAAGCAACGGCGCCTCTTTTATACTCCACCGCGTCGCGTCTCTCTCTCTCCTATTTCATATATTTATTTAATTTCATAATTATTTTTTCTATTATAAAATTTTTAATTAAATATTTAAAAATAAATGACATTAAAAGAATGGCAAAGAATGAAACCCACGAGAGTATTAAATTTTAAAGTTGACCCATTTCACTTCCATGAGCTCCAAATTTGAAAAGAATGATTATTTGCGGGGGTTGCGATAAACACATTACGGTCGATTCGTTTTTGACACACAGTGGATAAATCAAGAAAAATCGAGAGAGAGAGAGAGAGTTACATGAAGTGGAGACGTGTACACCAAAATTTAAGTTGAGCATAGGTGATTCTAGCTCGATAGCTAGGAGAGACTATGACCTAGAGATGAGACATCTAAATATCGATAAGTTGTTCAAACAATCTAATGAACCAAATGACCTAAGATTTAAGAACTAACTCAGAACTTACAAATAAGCGGTTTATTGAATATTTTATACTTATTCATACTACTTGATTCGTTTTAGATGAAGACTAGGCAACACAATCGAACCAAGGGCGTGCACGAGCTACATGACTATAGCAAAACGACACAATGAAGAAAAAAAAACATAAAAACAACATAACAAAATAACAATCGAACGTGTAAACCCAACGTGTAAACACTAAGAATTGATTAGTGTAAACGACAAAAATTAAAATTATTTAAAACAAAAAGCTATAATATTTAAAGGAAATAAAAAAAGAAGGCGCGAGAATTCAAAGCACGTGCTACTGAACCGGTAAGCCGTAGCTTTCAAAAACCCAACGTGTTATCCCGATGCCGCCACGTGTCCTATTCAGATAGAGATCCTTTCATTTTCTCTTGTTTTAGCTTATTTTAATTTACTTATAATGATTTAAAATCATTGATTTTAAAATAAATGAGAACTTTATATATTAATTTTTTAAACAAATATTTTTTTATGATATAATTATATAATTATTTTTAATTATAATTAGTTTTATATATACGAATGAATATTGTAATTTTGAAAAACAAGGATAAAAATGATAAAAATGGACTCATGTTTGAAGATAGTTGAAATTGTCTTCGAAAAGATTTAAAGTCTTAGCATTTAAGAGTCTTCGACTCTCTTTCTTATCTCTGTGAATGAATGAGTTCACTCCAATTGAAAGGACAAGAGCTCTCTACCAGAATACCTTGGGTTGAATTTTCAAGTCACTGTGTTATAGACAAGCTTCCAGCTTAATAATAAAACAAGAAAAAGAGGCGTCTTTCCGACGGTCAAGTAGTTGATGCGAAGGAGGCAGCCGAGCATATCCCTAAAAAGAAAAAGTCAATCCTTCCGGTGAGGCTTAACATTAAAAAGTTCTTCTAGAAGGGCTCGACATGGTCTTGAGCCTATTTTTCTATTGGGCCTTAAACATGGGCTTGTTTGGATAAAATATGGGTTTTGAGCCCACTTAACTTAATGGGCTTACATTCATTTGAGTCAACCCATTTTAATTCGATCAAGCTCATTGGTATGACATGGAGATAAGAAAGACATGTGACAATGTTGTGGTTGACTTTGACTTAATCTGGAGTTCTACTTTAATTTATAATTGATCTTCAATTAAATAAATATTGTTTTCATAAATTCAAAATAATGACATGAGAAAGTCCAATTTCAACCAATACAACTTTTGTTCTTTTAAAATCCATTGGATGAATATTTAAATTTAATGAGAAAAATAGAGTTTACAATTTTCAATACTTTCAAACGTGCTAAGTAATATATTAATAAATAATAATCTTAACTATTATTATTATTTTATAATATTATATAGTTTATAATATATTACGTTATATTATAAACTATTAGTGTACATTTTTAACTTTTCAATTTAAAATGGAAAAACAGAAAAAGTAATTTTTTTTTTCTTTTTTATTGCTTTCAGAACTCTTGAAACCCATATTTAATGAATTCACGTAAATACGGTTAATTATTTTATTATTTTATAAAATTAAGAATTATATATTTTTTTTCTGGAAAGTTCTTAAAATTTTATTTTTAACTTTTATAAAATGTATTTTTTTTCTGGTAGTTTTCCCTAATTAATAACCAAATTTCAAAAGGAAAAATAAGTATTTAAAAACTTTTTATTTTCGTTTTGATTTGAAATAAGAAAATTCTGGTAAAAAGTAAATAGTAAAATAAAAAATTCAAAGGTAAAATGTTTATAAGTTATTAATTTTTTTTTAAAACTAAAAAATTAAAAAAATAATAAATAGATATGAAAACTTAAATTTAAATATAAAGAGGTTACTAGTTAAAAAAAAAAAATATATATATATATATATATATATATATATATATTATGTACCTTATTGCCTACGCGTCCGAGAACCCACCTTCGGCCACAAGAAACTTCCCAAGCAAGTGAATGGTGGAGGTCAAACAAATTGTAAGACAATTGTCAACGTCATCAGTAGCCACGTCATCACCATACAGATAAAAACCCTTTCTTTCCTTCTTCCTCCCTGCTACGATTCAGCTTCCATCACTTTCCCTTCCGCCATTACTGAGAAATTAGCAAGCAGAAAAAAGAAATGTTCAAATCCCTTCATTTTTAATTCAAACTCTGAAATTTCCTCCATTCCATTTCTGCGCTCTTGAGAGACTCCCATGGATTCCTCACCTAGATCTACCAATCTCTCTCCCATATACACCATCAATGTCCTCCATGCCGATTCCTACAAGGAGATGTCGAGAATCACCAGCTCCATGGACCTTGTGGTCGCCGATCAAGACCACCTGATGCTTGCTCAGGTGCTTCGCCCTGATCGAGATCACGTCCATAAGGTTCTTCACCGATCCAAATCCAAATCCAAATCCCTTTCTGAACTCATATCTTCTTACTTCGATAACAGCGAGAAAACCACCAGATTCTGCCTCTCCCTCCGCCGGTGCATCGCCGAAGCCTGGAGACTGTATCGGCCAATCCAAAACCTTATCGACCAACTTCCACAGTCCCACTGTGACCTCGTCTTCCAAGAATTCGGTAAATTCGATAAGGAACACAATCCTTTCCCCGGCCCTGACTCACCGACCTTAGATCAAATCCGAGACCTCTTCGGCGTTCTCAATCGGCAACTGGAACGACGCCTTAGCAAATCCAGTTCCAGGATTCGCTTTGTTCGCCCTCCCACCGTCTGCTGCAGCGGCGCTGCCATCACCGCCTATACTCTTGCTAAGTTCACCAGGAGAGAACTGGCGTATGAAGCTCAGATTAAAGTTGCATCTAGGAATACCTATATCCTAAAGACTGACCTTGACACGCTTGATAGCCTCGTTAGGCGTTTGCATAACGCCGTTGAGGGCGACAAGCGTTACATTCAGATGGGTTTGGGCATAATGAATGATAATAACACAGCTCAGGAAGTACTCAAACATTTGGAGATGGACCAACAGAATTTGAGGCATTGCCTTGATCTTCTTGAGCAAAAGATAACAACTTGTTTGATCACTGTCAACCAATCAAGATCTCTACTACTCCAGGAGATTTTACATCATCAATCCAAAGCTGAATCTTCTCATTCCCAATAGTCACATTTAACTAAATCTGGGGACTTTCTGATTCTTGTATCATTGTTTTGTTCCCATACTGACATTCAACCTGTCTCTAACATGTTTTAGTTTACTGTTTATAAACTCAATGAATTCATACCTTCTGTAACTATTACAGTTCAGTTTAGCTGGAAAGTTGATAGCATTTCTTAATGAGTTATATGGGTACCTGGGTGTCCCCCACAGTCCGACTGAAAACTTTTCCAGTCGTGCAACGTCGTGATCTGAGTTTAATGCGATGAATCTAGAGAACTAGAACAAACTAACTAATAAGTTAAATCTTAGAATAATATTGGTTTCCTTGTTGAAAATGGAGAGCAGATAATACGTACAGTTTATGTGACATTATATGGTGCAATCTCCTCTGTGGTTATGCCTATGATCTTATTTGGCACTCCTCAAATCTTCACAGGAATATGCCCCATCCGCACCCTGTGTTTGATTCTTGGCCAATACAGGGAAGGCATTGGAAGAGATATTAATGAACATGAATATCAATCAACAATGGCTTATCCATTCACGATTCATGATTGCCTCTGTGAGTCAGGAATATAAGCATTTGCTCGCTCCACATCATAGCACGAGTCGAAAAAGGAACAAGGTTTTGTGTAAGCAGCTGTTTTGTAGCCTTTCCCTGCTTCATCAATATATAGAAGGAAATAATCAACACCTTTACCTGAAGGTTTTGATAAACGTGGGACGAAGACCATAAATAACATTGAGAATAAGGGCTAGAAGATGCAATGCAAGCTAACCTATGCTACAATCAATGCAATATGTATACTAGATTTGTCTGTAATAATGTAAAATGAGTTTGAAGGATAACCTTTTGTATATCTATACTTACTTTTAACGATCGATGATGATCATGATGTGAATAGATACATTCATTACTAGCATCCTTGTCCTACTGTAAATCACAACGAACATATAGTTTACGAAAGAAGAATGTGATACGACTGGTTGGTGAAGAAAGTGCTGAAGAATGGGAGCTAAAACCATCATTTTCTCAAGCTACGTTTCTTAATATGCCTTATGCTAATTTATAACAAAAGAAAAGCATACTACAAAGAAATGGGTCACCTTCTTTACTGCAAGTTTCGAGAGACGTGGGTAAGTTTTGAGAGACATGGGAATGTAAGCCACGAGTAACGAACACCATAAATAACATCAAGAATGAGGACTCGAAGCTGCAAAGCAAGCTAACCTATGCTACAATCAATGCTACATCTGTACTAGATTTGTATCTGTATTAATATATCGAAAGGAGTTTAAAGGATAAATTTTTGTATATCTATACTTACTTTTAACGATCGACCATGATGATGATGTGAATGGATACGCTCATTACTAGCATCCTTGTCCTCCTGCCAATCAGAATGAACATATAGTTTACAAAAGAAGAATGTCATATGACTAGTTGTTAAACAAAGTGCTGAAGAATGGGAGCTAAAGCCATCATTTTCTCAAGCTACGTTTCTTAATATGCCTTGTGCCAATTTGTAACAGAAGAAAAGCATACTCCAAAGAAATGGATCAATGGAATTAAGCAATTACCCACAGCCTCATTTCCGGATCACCTCTTGTATTAAATTAATGAAGACTAAGAATGTTTGGTACATTATCAGCAAAATATGGAAGATTGTCATGAGGATTCTCCATCAAGTATTTCGTCAAAAGCTTCTTGTCAAGCTTCATGAGTCAAAACAGAACAATGGGATAAACAATTTTGTTCTTGATAATTCAGTAGCTATTTAGTTATGTTTCTTTAAAGTATTAGGTAGTTTAGCACCTTGGACGCATCCATGGAGATAGGGAAGATTCAGACGGTATAATGCAGAAAGTGCAACCGCCATTTCCTCATCTGTTGTTCATTTAAAATTGTTCTTCTCTATCACCTGAAGAAATCCAATTATTGGAGAAATAATTGAGTAGAAAAATTAGGTCAAAACAGAATACGTCTTCCTACAAATACAGCTAGGGCTGGAACCTCTCTATAACAGCAAAAATTATCGAACGTCGTCACCACGATCATCTGAACTTTCAACCACATCATTAAAAAACCGAACCGAAATGGATCGTTGCAATTCACAAATAAAAATCCTCGAGCAACCACAGACAGATGACCAAAATTAAATCGAAGGATTCGTGAATAAGAAACCATTGAATGGTAAAACTAGCAAATCGTATAGCCACAGGACCTGGAACAGTATCCCCGTGTATAGGATCGAATAATGAATACAAATGCTGTATAAAATTGAATCTAGAACAAAAAAAAGAACGAAAAATTCTGAAAAAAAGGAGGAACAGTAATCGTGAGGTTGTAATACCAAAGATCGTCAAAATGCAGAAGATGCCAAGCTCGAACTGAGTATTCTACTCATCCCTGTCCGAAGTATCTTCATTCCAAAATAGGTTTATGGATTGTACGGCCGGCGAACACATATTTTGTTCTGGTCTGTTCGTAGCTCGGTGGCCCAATGGCCATTGTCCGACTAAACATATCAATTCTCACCAAATTCAATTACCTTATTTATATTTTATATTATAAATATTTTATTTTAAAGATAATAAATTATTTACACTTAATTGAGTAAATTTTTTTTTCATTTAATTCTTTTTTTTAATTCAATCCAAAGATCGAAGTTAAATTAATAATTAAACTTTTAATCGAATTCCTACACAAATCAAGCGAGCGTCCTCATTGACACACTGTCCAATGTCCGACTTTGATATCATTTGTAACAGCTCAAACTCACCGCTAGCAGATATTATCTGCTTTGGCCCCTTACATATCGTCATCAGCCTCACAGTTTTAAAACGCATCTACTAGAGAGAGGTTTCCACACCCTTATAAAAAATGTTTTGTTTTCTCTCCAATCGACGTGAGTCTTTCACTAAACAACTATTTTGTTGGGCGATCAGATCAAAATATAACCATCTCTAGTCCAAGCTAATACAAAAGCAGCCTTGGAAGTGTATATTATTGATATCATTTACCATACCCAAATCAAGCTTGGAAACACATCAAAGAGTAGCATTTCTATGGATTCAGAATAGGTAAATACAAGAAGAAAACTACAGAGCATGCATCACTAAGCTACTGAAATGGATGATATTCTAAGCACCATTTTCACTTCAAGGATTAAGACCCTGCCTTGCTTTCAGGACGAGCTCCTCTGTAGTCGCTCCAATGATCTCATTCGCACGTTTTAATCCAACGCAGAAATAACGTCCAATGGTATCCTAAATCAAAGTCGACGAAGAACGAATCAGACGAAGATGATGGCCACCCATCGGTATCCGTGCACCATCAACTTATATAAACCAAAATGTCAGCAGTCGTACATATGTGTGTGTGTATATATGCACGTGTTGTCATACTTCGATTTCAGTAAGAAAAACACTTAGACTAACCCGTGAAACGATTCCCAATTTCTCTAACTTCTGAACTGCATCGTCCACTTCGAAGTTGCAACACTCACCGAACTCTTCTTTGATCAACTCCTCACACCGTAGATCAAGATCCTAATCACATTTCACCATAATCGGCATCGAGCTTTCGATTAAAAAATAAAAGAAAGCAAGAACATAAAGTAGAGATATAAGATAAATACTGCTAAAGTAGCTTTGCCTTGCTCCATCAGTATAAAGAATGAAATGATCACCTCTTTGACCTTCACATCAAGGGGAAAAAAGGCATTGTAAGTATTGATTAACAGTTTGCATCGTAAACGACAGAGAAACTCAACATTTCGAAAGAGCACGAGCAAAACATCGACAGTCGACATACCACCGGCATACCCAAGAAAACAACTAAGCTGAACTAGCTATAAAATTTCGTGAAGTACCAAAGTAAAAACTTGATCAACACGTGTATACGCCCCAAATTCAGATGCACATGCAAACAGAAGCTAAACCAGTGAGCAGGCAAACAGAACGGTCGAACCGTACAAAACAGTACGAAAAATATCTCTCACAAAAGCATGAAAGCTACTTGCAAAACGACCAAATCGCTAGCCTCTAAGAAAACATACCCTTCAACGATTCAATTACGAACAACCATGAAAAATTAACGTCTTTATACGATATTCAGATTCGACCGACAAGAACATCATAATATACATACTTCCTGTTGGATCACATCATCACACAGATGAAGAAGCGTGCCCCTTCCGCTATCGAGCTGTTTGTCATACATCGATTGTGTGATTAAGTTCTGATATGTAGCCAAATTTTGCTGAAACCTAGAGGTTTAAAAAGAATGGCCACAGACTATTATTACAAGCATTAGAGAAAACAAGACAATACTAATACGCATCTAACAGAGAAAGGTTCTTAACGAGAAATAGGTCTTCGCACAGTAACCGATAACCGTAGAGAGAACGGCGAAAATGACCCAAAAATCCGCCTTCGGCATTTCGATTGAACCCACTACAGCCACCTAAAATATATAAACGATAAGAACACGTAAACAAAATATTAAGTGCATTACGTAAACATTCTTAAAACTAACCAGCCCGACTATAGCAGATACAAGGAACGTAACCCAGTCCATTGGAGTCAATCCCGGACTTTTCTTCTCGGGCTGTCACAAGAAGTTTGTAATTGATCTTATCACCCGAACTTTTCAAGGAGCTAAGGAGAATGATTACTAAAATGGAGAAAATGAACTTACAAGTACTATTTCCATATCGGCCATCGGAATGTTTTTAAAATGCTTGACGTATATTCCACAATCAGGGTTGGACTTTGTGCTTGCTCGCCTGAAGAATTACCATTCCTTTTACATGTCAACGAACTATAGTTTAGAATAATTGAAAAAACAGAGTAATAGATATCATTCATTCTCAGCTTAAATACTAACACAACAGTAAGTACATACTATCCCCTCAGAGCCCTTCCACGAACGTTGTTTGTCTCTCTCATGCTCACTCCCCTTAGAGCACATTCACTGGCATTGTTTGTCTCTCTCCTGCTTACTCCTTTTGGAGAAATTCCATGGGCATTACTTGTCTCTCTCGTGCTCACTCCCCTTGGAGCATTTCTACAAGCGTTGTTTTCCTTTTTCATTCTCACACCTCTTGGAACACTTCCACGGCGTTGCTTGCCTCTCTTGTGCTCACTCCTCTTGGAGAATTGATTGATGTTCGGAAGAACTCCAACACTTGCAATGGTAATTCCTTGAAGCAATTTTTCGAGGTCTTATAGAAGAACATGCCTAGAGTTTATCCTATTTTGCTCGTTGTCACGCTACATTCCTGACCGATTCAAAAACCTCAAGGACAAGGTATTTGAAGACGACTAGTAGATCGGAGCATCTACGACTATGCACTTTCTGTACAGCTTTTTCTTAAGATACCATCCTCTTCTTCCATTCGGGATTGGAGTCCAACCTTGACAAATTTGAATACCATCCTATTCTTCCCTACATCTCTGTGACAAATATTCCTTAAATTAAGATCATTCCTTCAATGCTCTCCTCAAACGCTCTCCTCAAACTGAGTAATAGATATCATTCATTCTTAGCTCGGATACTAACTCGCAAGGTCATTCCTTCACCAATACGCACCGATAATAAACAGCATAGCAATGGTAGTAAGGAAAAATCATCGATATATACCCTTCCCGTCAATAAAGACCACAAACTCCAAAATGTACTTAAATAGACCCATCTGATCTTGAACCAAGACTTCCAACTCATTTAGCCAAACGAAGATAAACACGGTAATCAAATCCTACTCGATTTAAAATGGAAGTTCAAAAAAGAATGGTGCACGATTAGTTCCAAGCAATAGAGCAGTACCTGTAAACTACAATAATCCTATCGAAGGTAGGTTCTTGAATAGTAGTCTTGCCCAGCATATTGCGAACGCTGTAAAGACGAAAAATTTAGAGAGTTAATCTTCTGAACTTCTTTTTATCGAATAGAAATATATGTTTCCTTGTCAAAAAGTATATGTACAACCAATAATAATGGATAATGGAATGCACTTCTTCATTCTACTGTAACAAAGACTCAACCGAAAACCTAAACCTGATTTCATGAGGTAATTTGGAAGGAAAGACGAAACGAAAGATTAATTCGACTGAACACGAAGGAAAGACTCAACAAGAATTCTCCTTCACTCCTTCACCAGATTGAACTATAAGAAAAGAAGAAGAAACCGAAAACCTGAACCTCGGCTTCGCTCCTTCACCAGATTGAACAAGGTAAGTAAAGTAGTCGGATGAGAAGAAACTCTCATACCACATATCTATGACATTCAATGGCCTAATGGGTCGAAAAAACATTAAAGGGAACAAGTTCGAGACTCATTTCTTTAATGAGAATAGCCAATTTGGGAGGCTAACACTTCGATGGCGGTCTGGAAGGTGTCAATCCAGATCTAAATATGTCGAATGAAAAGGAAACAAAATTTATATATGCAAGCATGAACCGACTGAGTCAGACACGAGTCGTAAGAAACTAGGCACAACCTTAGTTCCATATTCTCCAGACGAATTCGTTCAACATTTAGGTCATCTTGATCAACATCAGGGGTAGCCTCATCATTCTTCTTCAAATCTTCCATAGGTCGTCTTTTTGGCTGTCTGGAGAAAATCTTTTCTAGCCTGCAACCACGTCACGCCAATCAAAAGGACAAAAACCATAAATAATATGAATGGTGTTCAAAAAGAACCAGGAACAACCTAAGGGCTAAGGGTAGAGAGAACTCCCTCCCAAAAACTACACAAAAGAGTCGGGTAGAAATCTCCTTTTCACCGTCAGCCTGTTAGGGAGAGGTTTCCACACCCTTATAAAGAATGCTTCGTTCCCTTCTCCAACCAATGTGGGATCTCACAATCCACCCTCTTTAGGGACCCAACGTCCTCGCTGGCACACCGCTTAATGTCTGGCTCTGATACCATTTGTAATAGTCCAAGCCCATCGCTAACAAGTATTGTCCGTTTTGGCCCTTTACATATCACCGTCAGCCTCACGGTTTTAAAACGCGTCTGTTAAGGCGAGATTTCCACACCCTTATAAAGAATGTTTCGTTCTCCTTTCCAACCAACGTGGGACCTCACATAAATGAAATAAATTGTTTATTGATTTGAAGCATTAACTTACTTCATTAACCTTAAAAGATACACCCAAAATCTTGCAATAACCATGTCTACTTTCTCCATGAAAAAGAAATCGGTCGTTCGGTCAATTCCAATTCCTCGCCTAAATATTACGTACTGACAAAAAAAAAAAAGTACAGATGAGATAGAAAGTGAGAGATATAGGCCTGTATTCATTCAGGGTGAGTATAAGGTTACACAGTTTCAAAGAATCATACCACTCATGAACACCCCATGCACAAAACTAAAACAACATGACCTACCAACAAATAGCTCTAGTTTCTATATTTAATACCAATGACCTACTCTGTACAACACATTCTGCAAAACATAGGACAAGACCCTTTGTGGCCTTGTAAACCAGACAATAGTGCTACGAAGTAGTTCAAAACTATGATTATAGCATGAGGTCCGTGTCAAAGAATCTATGCATGGAAAGTCGGACCTAAGTAAATAAGGGGGTTGAAGAGAGGAAATAGAGCCGAACTTTGGCACCTAAATCATAAATCCCGAACCTAATAAGTAGAAAGTCACGATTCTCCATAATGACATGATATTGTCCACTTTGAGCATAAGCTCTCGGGGCTTTACTTTTGGTTTTCCCAAAAGGTCCTGTACCAATGGAGATAGTATTCTTTACCTATAAACCCATGATCAACCCCTTAATTAACCGATATGGGACTCCTCTCCCAACAATCCTCCCCTTGAACAAAGCACACCATAAAGCCTCCCCTGAGGCCTATAAAGCCCTCAACCAGCCTCCCCTTCATTGAGACTTGACTCCTTCTCTAGAGCCCTCGAACAAAGTACACCTTTTGTTCGACAATTGAGTCACTTTTGACTACACCTTCGAGACTCACAACTTCTTTGTTCGACGTTTGAGGATTCTATTGACATGGCTACATTAAGGGCATGGCTCTGATACCATCTTATGAATCACAACTCTCCACAATGGTACGACATTGTCCACTTTGAACATAAACTCTCATGGCTTTACTTTTGGTTTTCCCAAAAGGCCTCGTACCAATGGAGATAGTATTCCTTACTTATAAACCCATGATCAACCCCTTAATTAACCGATGTGAGACTCCTCTCCCAACAATCCTCCACAAAAAGCTCAAGCAAGAAACAATTTTTTAATGAGTTGAAGAAACTTTAAAACGTCGGAAGTTACATGCGAATAAAGTACATACCTTGTCAACAAAGTCGGGTAGGTTGGGTTGAGGATGTGCAGTAAAATACTTCTTTAAAAGAACCTTGTCGAGCTACAAAGTAAAAATATAAACATAGATCCTAAGCAAAGAAGATAATACAAACATAGATCCTAAGCAAAGAAGATAATACGAAGAATATTATCATATTCACATATGAATTACATGATTCCACCAAGATATTCTTCTAAACTATTCATATCGGAAAATAACTTTTTGCATTTTTTACACGTCATCTCTCGTTTTAGATCTTAAAACATGCACAATTAAAAAACGAACCTTGGAGTCATCAACTGTAATAGGAAGATTTAGGAGATACTGCCCTGATAGTGCAATTTCGACCTCCTCGTCACTTGTTATCTTGAAATTACTCTTTTCCATAATCTGTATAAAAAGTTAGGACTTCTAAATGATCAATGGGTAACAGTAATCAGATAGTCATTAAATTCAAGCAAGGAACAAATAATCGCAAAATTCTTAATATCTATGAGTGTTCGAATCAACTCAAGCTCGCCTTGATTAACGTCTAAGGTAGGTGGCCGTGACAAGGATCAAACTCACTCCTCAAAGCGTTTTTGAATTTTTATTTATGTCCTAATGTAGCTAAGTTGGATTGGAAAGTTGATTGAGAAACTGATTGTAACGGCCCAAGTCCATTGCTAGCGGATATTGTCCTCTTTGGGCTTTCCTTTTAAAGTTTTTAAAACGCGTCTGCTAAGGAGAGATTTTCGTACCCTTATAAAGAATG
Organism: Cucurbita maxima; assembly: GCF_002738345.1. Lineage (NCBI taxonomy): Eukaryota > Viridiplantae > Streptophyta > Magnoliopsida > Cucurbitales > Cucurbitaceae > Cucurbita > Cucurbita maxima. The sequence goes on from NW_019272027.1 coordinate 2,821,730, forward strand.
GTTTGTTTTCCTCCCCAACTAATGTGGGATCTTGCAATACTGATTATACCGTAAAGAAAATGAGAGAAGTAGTGAAGTTGTACGAACCTGAAACAGGTAAGAAAGAAAATTTTGTTCGAGAACTTGAATTTCATCGGAGGATAGATGTTGCTGCTCCAACTTCTGGGCTCCATGAACAGGATCAAAAAGAGAGTAGAGTTGCTGAAATCATAACAGATATCTGTCAGTTCAGGTTCACAAGCAGATTAGTAGAGCAGTGAAATGAGTACCATCAAATCCTCAAATTGTAGAAGGTACCAAGCTCGAATTGTGTACTCCACACGCTTGCAGAGTTTCAAGAATTCAGCTCGATCAGAACTATGTTCTATAAAGCAAGAAAACAATCAGCAACCGAGTTATAAATGGAACATGATTTTTTAGGATCTGTTGTCTCAGTCTAGCACGTGGTCAAGAAAATATTGATGAACCGTGGTCATTCTTCTATCTCTAGAAGTGCATACTTATAACGGCCCACACCCACCGCTAGCAGATATTGTCCTCTTTGGGCTTTTTCCTCAAGATTTTTAAAACGCGTCTGCCAGAAAGAGGTTTCCACACCCTTATAGAAGATGTTTCGTTCTCCTCCCAAACCGATGTGGGATCTCACAATCCACCCCCTTCGGAGCCCAGAGACCTCGCTGGCACTCGTTCCCTTCTACAATCGATGTGGGACCCCACAATCCACCCTCCTTCGGGGCCCAGCGTCCTCGTTGGTACACCACCTCGTGTCCACCCCCCTTCGAGGCTCAGCCTCCTCACTGGTACATCGTTCAGTGTTTGACTCTAATACCATCTAATAACAGCCCAAGCCCACCGCTAACAGATATTGTCCTCTTTGAACTTTCTCTTTTGGTCTTCCCCTCAAGGTTTTTAAAACACTACTAGGGAGAGGTCTCCACACCCTTATAAAAGATGCTTCGTTTTCCTCCCCAACCGATGTGGGATCTCACAATCCACCCCCTTCGAGGCCCAGCATCCTCATTGGCACTCGTTCCCTTCTCCAATCAATGTGGAACCCCCCAATCCACCTTCTAGGCCCAAGCGTCCTTGTTGGTACACCACTTCGTGTCCACCTCCTCCGAGGCTCAGCCTCCTCGCTAGCACATCGTCGGTGTCTAGCTTTGATATCATTTGTAATGGCTCAAGCCCACCGCTAGCAAATATTGTCCTCTTTGGGCTTTCCCTTTCAAGCTTCGCCTCAAAGTTTTTAAAACGCATCTATTAAGAAGAGGTTTCCATACCCTTATAAAAGATGTTTCATTCTCCTCCCTAATCGATCTGCAATCTCACAATATCCTTAGACCAAAACGAAAAATCACAGGCCAAGGAAAAGGGTTCACATCAACAGCATTATGAACAACAATATGAGCAATACAAAGAGAATACTAGCACCAGCCTACTCAAAACGAATGTTACAAAATAGACATAAACAAGCAGTTTAGAGAGCGGAGAAACACAGTCCTAGAACTCGAAACCCAAAAATTGTAAACCAGAAAGAGAGGTGTTCGAACCAATTAGATTAGCCAAAGTCATGATCAGCCTCGGCTTCAACACCGGAATGACAGATTCACGCTCCAGCCGAATTACTTCCTTGTTCTTCCCCATAGTTTAGAATCAACGAAATAGAAGAGCTCGGCAACGCACCCCAGCGGCCTAAGAAAGAGGAAGCCACACCGACAATAATACCTGAAGGAATGACCAAATACAGTAAGATTCGCGACAAGAATGTTCAATTCATGCCTTAAAGAACAAGGCAGAACGGGAAGAAAAGGGGAAGAAAAAACCTCGGAATCAGCAAAGTATATCGTCCGAAACAGTGTCGAGAACAGTCCGAGTGGATTAGAAAACTAATCATAAATATGATGAAGAGACACTAAAAATTTGCCACAGAATTTGTCGCTTCTCTCAACCATCCGTTCAACACTAGAAATTCTCCTGAAACTGGCCGCTCGGTTCGGAGGGGAAATGTTCTGTTGTATTCTACACACCTGTCGGGTAATTTCGTAAATATTTATTTAGTTATTTATTTAGAAATTCAACCGCCAAATGGTACGCCCTTTCATTTTTGTCGTTTTTTGTTTCTTAGTAATTCTTCTACCGTCGGAAATGATTGCTTAGCCATAAATCCAAATTATACGATTTTTTGTTAGTGGATTAGTGGGTCCCATGCCGACCGACACAACCAAGGTCGACCAAAATTCCCTAATTTAATTAATTGATAAATTATAATATATATATCAATTTTATATCGTATAACTATTATTTATTTATGTGGAGAACAATTTTTTTTTAGCATCTTATATATTTAATAATATTTCATAAGTAAACAATATTATTAAATATTATTAAATATATAATATTTTTAGAGCCCTCGAACAAAGTAAACAATTTGTTCGATGTTTGAGGATTCTATTGTCATGGTTAAGTTTAGGGCACGACTTTGATACCATGTTAAGAATCACGACTCTCCACAATGGTATGGTATGATATCGAATTAGTATCCCAAAGTCTCAAGGGCCTCTCCTTCATTGAGGCTCGACTCCTTTCTTTAAAGCCCTCAAGCAAAGTAAACTATTTGTTCAATATTTGAGAATTTTATTGTCATAACTAAGTTAAGAACATGACTCTGATACCATATTAGAGCTCTCATGGCTTAGCTTTGGGCTTTTCCAAAAGGCCTCATTCGATAGAGTTAGTATTTTTCACTCATAAATTCGTGATTTTCCACTAAATTAACTAACGTGGGACTCACTTCCAATAATCCTCAACAATTAGTTCTATGTTTCAGGGGTGAAATAGACCTCTCTAATTATTTTTTATTTTATAAATATTTTAATTTATTAACATATTTTTAAAAAAATTGGTGGGTCAATTATAAATTTTTTGGTTTAACTTTAAAATAATGTATTTAGACATATCCACATTTTGTTAAATATTTTAACCATTTTTTATTCTATTTTCAAATATTCATTAAAGATTAAATCTGCTATTTCAAATTTTAAAATAATAAGGTTAGTTTTTAAATTTTATTTTTATTGAAAATTTAAATTTGAATAAATGATAAGAATGTTCGATAAAAGTCTTATCTCGGCTAATTTAAGAAATGATCATAAGTTTATAATCAAGTTTCATTGTTGCGAAGCATTTGGGAGAAACCTAAAGGAAAGCCATGAGAGTTTATAACATGGTATCAAATTATTTATTTTAAAGTTCATATAGGTTGGAAAGATTTTAATTTTGTTTATTTATTTATTTATTTTTATAGTCCAGTCTATCCTACACCATATGAACCACGGTCTTATGGTTGGTTATTATATACTCGATCAACTCATCACTTTTATGAAATATTATTTTTATTGTGTAATTATTAGTTTTCTAAATTATTTAAATAGAAATTTAGTAAAAATAGTTAGTTTAATCAAAATAAAAATCATAAATTAATATTTAATAATTTTATTGTGAGGCTTGCCTCGATACTTTATCGAGCAATTAAACAATGAGATTTAGAGCCGAGAACGATGGGAAAGTGAACTCCATCTTTATAAGTTTCATGGACATCTCTACACAAACCCGTATCGATCTCATTCCTTATTCACATTTCACCGCCACAATTTATTTATTAGTTGATTAACAACACTAATCTTTTTCTATCATCTATTTACAAGACCTCTACTCTTGTATTCATTCTTTACGAGCTCTCCTATCTCTTTCACTTTATGTCGTTAAATATTTATCATATAAGGTAATTTATTCAAATATAATATATTAATATTAAATACAATAGGTTATGTTAAACAAAACATTAGAATAATAAAAAAATAAAATGTTATTATTAATTACAATTATGTTATTTCTATTTTATATTAACTTACGATTTAACATTATTTTTTAACCCAAACATATTATAATGAGAGTAAAACAAACCATTTTTTATAAGAGTGTAAAATTTTTGATAATAGACGCATTTTAAAACCTTGTGGGACAGCCCAAAAAAGACAATATCGGTGGACTTGAACTCTTATCTTAAACAATAACAACAAATTAATAGTTTTGAGTCTTAAATAATTTTTATATAAATAACAATAAACAAATAACTTTTTGACACAGTACCACTACTCGAGTGGATTAAATCCAACTCTTATGAAGCATTGAACTATTGAGTTAAGCTCTTAAGTCTAAAGTTATTAGTAAGTAGAGTTAAATAATATGTATTTGAGGTACGGGTTATTTAATTTGGGTTAAGGAGTCCGTGTTTGACGTGCAAAATTGTTTAGTCCGAGTTTATAAAATATGTACTTATGGTGAATGAATACTTAACATGAAGTATATTTGTTAGAGATGTCAATTTAACCGGTCGAACCTCAAATCAAGTAGAAATTTTCGTTTTAACGGAAAATGAGGAGAGAGTGGAGAGAGTGGAGAGAGCTTTTTCGTTAACTAAATGGGGTCGGGATTATATTTCCGTCTCCGCCTCGCCTGACCACACCACATATACATGCACGTGTATGAAGTACTATGGTGTACCATTCGAAGTTTGAGTTTTTATAAATTATATTATATTTTTAACTACAAAAATACCCCTCGCTAAACGACAAATTTTTTTTATTTAGTTTAATTTCAAAAAAAAAAAAAAAAATGGAAAGCTGAAATTGGCGATGCTGCCACAGAAAATGGCGACACCAAACTAGCTCACTTTCGACGAGTGTCCGTACACCTATAAATAAAAACCCGCACTAGCTTTTTCAAGCCTCGCGCCCACCATCTCTCAACAGAACTGCTCGCGCCATTTCCGCGGCACCTGAAATCCCTAAATCCTTTCGCCTTCTCTCCCGATTGACTCGCAGCTTCTATTTCTCTTGCATTCAACTCGATGATGACCGCTTTCCGTGTGCATTCCCCTGCTTCTCTCTGTTCTTTAATGGCGTTTTTTTCGTTTGTTTACCTTTATGAATTTCTTTTAGCTTTGTTCATCCGTTGCTTTTGTGTATTCTCGCAGGTTTTTGAGTTTTTGAGCTGAATCATGGTTGTCAAGTCACGAGTTCTCCGCTCTGCTACTAATGGAGAGCTGCATTCTTCAGTAACTCCCGAGGAGAAGCCGAAGCGTGCTAAAGTAGCTACGCGTGGCCGGAAGAATGTTAAAGCTGCCGCAGTGAAGGGAGATGCAGAGGAGCCATCTCCTTCTCCTCAGAGGAGGACGAGTGCTCGAATCCAGATAAAACAGCTGGCTGAGAAGGAGCTCCTAGTGCGTCAAAGAGTAGAGCTCCCTGATGAAACCGACAGTCCGAGCAAAAGGACGAAGAAGAACGGTCCACTAAGAAGTAAGCGTAACACTAAATCTAAAGATAAGGCCGTGGAAGATAAGGCCGTTGCTGTTCCGGTATCCAACGATGTCACTAACTCTAAAGACGGTGGAGCGAGCGAGCCGGAAGTGTGTGCGCTTGAAAAGAGTACAACTGCTGACGAAGGTGGTCTGGCCAATGTGGTTGAGAAGAGTGACCATGCCAAGGTTAAGGAGACTCTTAGGTTGTTCAACAAGTACTATCTTCATTTTGTACAGGTTTGTCGCTTGGAAATGTCACTTCGTTTGGAGAATTCAAAATCTATGCACATGGAAGTTTATAGTCAGCTAACTTTTGGTTATTTTGTGTTCATTTAAACTAAAAGGAAGAGGAACAAAGGTGCAAAAAAGCTGAAGTAGCTCAAAAAGCTTCCAAAGGGTCAAAATCTAAGGTAGGCTTGTGTGTCAGCTTTTTATAATTCATGCAAGTCTTCCATATTTGTGTAATTCATGATCTAGTATCCAGGTTGAGAATGAATGATATCCATTACTCAGTTTGAGGGGCATAGTCAGTTTGATGGTCAGTCAAATTAAAGATTTAGCATTCAAGCTGAGAATGAATGATACCTATTACTTAGTTTGAGGGGCATAGTCAGTTTGATGGACATAGTCAAATTGAAGATTTAGTATTCAAGCGGAGAATAAATGATATCTATTACTCAAATTGAGGGAGAGTATTGAAGGATTAGCTAGATATTTGTGTAATCCTTCATTGTTGTCTAGAATTTAGGATTTATTCAGATTTACGCACCTATTTGGCAATTTATTTTATAATTTAGATTCACTGGTACTTAGTATTTTGAGATTTATTGTTATTGATATCTAGGATTTAGTTAGCCTTTCTACAAGGAACATGTAACTCTGAAATTAATAAGAAAAATAGAAAGCTAATTTAGACTTGCAACATGGTATCATACCTTTTCTACTCTGGAAAATTTGATTTCATTTGCGTTTTGTAACGGCCCAGATCCACCGATAGTAGATATTATCCTCTTTGGATTTTCCCTTCCGGACTTCCCCTCAAGGCTTTAAAACGCGTCTGCTAGGGGAAAGTTTCCACACCCTTATAAAAAGGTGTTTTGTTCTCCTCCCCAACCAAGGTGGGACATCACAATCCAACCCCTTCGGGGCCCAGCGTCCTCGCTGGAACTCTTTCCTTTCTCCAATCGATGTGGGACCCCTGCCAAATCCACCCCTCTTTGGGGCCCAACGTCCTTTCTGGCACACCGTCTCGTGTCTACCTCCTTTGGGGAACAACTTCCTTGCTGGCACATAGTCCGGTGTCTGGCTCTGATACCATTTGTAATGGCCTAGATCCACTGCTAGCAGATATTGTCCTCTCTGGGTTTTCCCTTTCGGGCTTCCCTTCAAGGCTTTAAAACACGCTAGGGGAAGGGTTCCACACCCATATATAAAGGGTGTTTTATTCTCCTCCCCAATCAAGGTGAGACATCACACGTTCCCACTTGATGCCTTGAACTCTTTTGTCAAGACCACTTGCGATTTATATTGCAACATCAGACAATGCCCACTCAACAACAACAATAATGTGGCCCATTGCATAACAAAGGTAGGAGCCCAAGTGGGTTTGAAACCATGAAGTTTGTGCTTCTTTAAGGATCATTATTGGAGTTCCACGTGTTCCATCAATTTTTGGGAATCCAAATTTTTTAAGAAAGGCCCAACAAGCAAGATTTGAGGAAACCATAGGTGTATTCACCATCATGTCAGAAAAATCTCAAGTCGTCATCATATAATGTCAAATTACGAGATTCAGGTCTGAAGTATTCAATAATGGAGGGAACCAAGGGTGTCAAGAGGAAGAAAAGGGGCGACTACACTAGGATCTCCAAAAATTTGTAAGGTTGGACTCCAATGGCCGAATGGATAAATTAGACGATACCTTAAGAAAGTCCACTACGAAAAGTGCACGGTTGTTGATGCTTCGATCTACCTAGCTGCTGTCTTCAAATACCTTGCCACAAAGGCTGTGGAATTGGCCAGGAATGCAACGCGGGACAACAAGAAAAATAGGATAAACCCTAGGCATGTTCTCCTAGATGTGAAGATCAAGGGAGTTACCATTGCAAGTGATATTCTTTCGAATACCAATTGGTTCTCTCTAAGAAGTGATCACTAAAGAGGCAAATGACGCCCGTGGAAGTACTTCAAGTGGAGTGAGAACAAGAGAGGCAAGTAACGTCCTTGGAAGTGCTCCAAGAGGAATGAGCATGAGAGAAGCAAGCAACGCCCATGGAGAAGTGTTCCAAGAGGAGTGAGCACAAGAGAGGCAACGACACACCTTTGGAAGTGCTCCAAGGGATAGTATGCATGAGTTATGTGCTTTCATGACTTCAACTGATAGATGTGCTCACAAAAGAACTTCACTACTACTTCTTGATTCAGTAACCGAGCTAAGAATGAATGATATTTATGACTCAGCTTGAGGGGGAGTGTTGAAGGATTAGTCTTAGTTAGGAGATATTTGTATTGTTCATTAGTTAGTATCCAAGGTGAGAAGGAGTGATATCTATTACTCGAGGGGGAGTGTCGAAGGGTTAGCCTTGTTAGGAGATATTTGTGTAATCTCTTATTGTTATCTAGGATTTAATGTTACATTTATAGGGATTTATTTAGAGTTCGTGTTATCTTGTATGTAGAGAGATTTATTGGATTTATTTAGATTTACTGTTACTTAGTATTGGATTTATTAGATTTATTGTTACCTAGTATTTATTGTTACTAGTATCTAGGGCTTAGTTAGCCTTTCTCCCTAATAAAAAAAAACAGCTAGCTAATTTGGACTTACTACAATTAATCTTTGGATTTGGTTTCTTTTTGGGGTTTTAAATCATCCTCTCATTTCTATGTTCCAGATCATTTGGAACTGGCTCTCTTTGTGTCGGTAAAAGAATAGTCGTCAAAGACAAATTACCACATGCTTTGTCATCATGATTTTCCGTATTTATCTTATTGCTTGAAATTTGTACAGAAGGTGGCTCCTGAAGAAGACACAAAAAGCAAACGCAAGCGGCCAGATTTGAAGGCAATCACAAAGGCAAGTTGTTATTGAACATGTCAAGCCTCTAGAACTTTTTTCCTGTTGTTAAATTTATCATTATCCAACTCATGCATTGTTCAGTCGAAGATTTCACTAGTGATCTAGCATGCAATTTTGTTGCCTTGGCTTAATCTCCCTTCAACGTTTTAGTTCAGTGAGCTGGATTTTTTTTTTTGATTGATTAGTTGTCTTTGCACATTTCGTAATAGTTTCTCTCTCTAGGATATGGAAAAGTATTAAACACATTACACAGGCATGATTCCTCCTCTTAGAATTAAGAAGATTAGGAGAGAAGAGAAAGGAGATCATTTTTTTTTTTTTTTTTGAGTTGG
>NW_019272027.1:2830649-2840514 GCF_002738345.1 Cucurbita maxima
GGGGGGGGGGGGGGGGGGGGGGGGGGTTGGGATTTCGGGATTTCAATTTGCAATGGTAGATTTCAGATATTCAATGTTTGTTTAGCTAGAAATAGAGAGTGCAGCTTGATGGTGGGGGAGGTTCTTTGGCATCTGAACTTTCATGATAGAAGTTTGATTTTGTGGAAGACTAGCTTCTTTACAATCCTTTGGGACCTTGGTACAATAGGATTTTTAGGACTTTGGACAGATTTTTGGAGGAAGCACGATCAAATGTTGATTGAATGCTTCTATTTGGGTGATAGTTTCCAAAACTTGTAGGATATTAAATTTTAGGTAGATGACATCATGGCTTGAATCTATTCTCTCTAAGCTCTTTATTATTTACATTGACTAATATGTGTCATGATAATGTTTGTCGGCGTGTTGCCTATAGCTGCGTTCCCATTTTAAACCTTTTACCTTGACTTTTTTTTGTATGTCTTTCATTCTAGGATAGTTATTTATTTCTTTGTAACATTGTTGGCATACAACTCTTCCCCATGTTTGATGTCTACGCTTGCTAAAGACAAATTGTCTCATAATATACGATAAGGGGATACGACTTGTTGTTAAATCTTCCTACCTAGGTTATATGCTTTCAATGCTGTTGTTGTCTCTTGTTGCTTGATAGCGTATATTATCTACTTTCTTAAAAATAATTTTCAGAACTTTCTCTAACCCCATTTTCTAAGAGCGGGGGTAGAGGCTAGGAGATATGTCATTTGTGCTACGGGCGATCCAGCAAATTGTGATTGTGAGCGAGAGTAAGTGTCGCAGCAAAGTCATTTCATGAATCCCAATGAATTGTGATTGTGACACAATGCCAATCCATGGTAGTTTGTAGCCTTATGGAGAAATATCACCACTAGAATCTTAGTAGAAAGCTTCTATTTCCGTCCTTGGTCCAAATTGATGTGTTTTCTATAGATCTGGTGCAAATATTTCTCTGCCTTGGTTAGTGCATTTTATTTTCCTTTTTATTTATTTATTTTGTAAAGGAGAAACAATCTAATTTCATCGATATAATGAAATCTGCAAAAGGCTATTCGGCAACAAAAATCTTATCAAATTACCACTAATATCACCGAGAAAATAATTACAGAAGATTTATCAAGCTTCAACCGTATGTGTTAGCAAGTGCAAAATTATCTTGCTCGAATTTTTTCCCAATTTTCTGAGAGGCATATGTGCCTTCTATAATACAATAGGTGAACAAGCAACCGGTCAAAACTCACTATGAGGTCTCTTCCCTTTTAGAGCTATGGGCTCCATTTATTTTCTTCTTGATTGATGTTTCTAGCAACCCTTTTCCGTTAAGTATTTCTTCACTTGACTTGAAAGAGACTTTAGCCTTGTGGTGTTGGTATGACCAAATTTCCACATTGGCTAATTGTAAATCATTCTAGGCCCTTCTTAATAATTACTTGTAGGATTACTTGGAATGACCCTATAAAGTTAAGTTTACTAATCATTCTAGACTCTTCTTAAGAATTACTTGGAATGACCCTATAAAGTTAAGTTTACTGAATATTAAGAGAATACGAAGGACTGGGAAAAGAACCACATGTCAAGTGTCTTAAGAATTACTTGTAAGGGATTAGTTAGTAGTTACCTATTAGGGCCTTGTAAAGGTTAAGTCATCTTGTAATTCTTCTACTAGATGAGACTTGTCCAGTTCATGACTACGATCTATTTGACCCTTAAATGTAATTAAATTGTTAACAACTTGTTAACTATTTAATAGCTTCACTTGGAACTATCCCAATCGGGAAGAAACCAGACACAATGAGCTGACACGACCTCCTGCCATGACGAAGAATCCCATCAAGGAGTAGGCGAGATCTTGCCTGAGAAGACACAAAGAGTAATTAAAATGAAAAATTAGAAAGTCGGCTGAAATAAAACATTTAACTAGAACCATGAGTAAACCTTGATGGATGACTTCTATCCTTGAAATGAGATTCTTTTCCATGGCTAAAAACTTCATATCAGACACTACTATTAGCTTCTTTGAGTCAAAAGTTTTTCAAGGAGAAACGTTTTCTAGAACAAACCATTTGGATAGAAAAACTAATCAATAAGGACATTATGACTGAAATTTCTTTGCTTCATGGAAATGGTTGTCTTAAGAAGCTTTTTATTCCAATGGGCAAAGAACGAAAAAGTTAGACAACTTTCTTCAACCTCACTGAAAACTATCCTTGACACCCACCAAAAAACTCGACTATCAACCAAATTCAAAACCTTAGAATAGAAGGTAAGACCGCAAACATCTACACCGACCCACACAACCTTTGCTTACTATGTTAGAAAATACAAAGGCCTCCCTTCTTAATATTGTATGGGATACAATGGTGATCACTACTTAGAAACATTTTCACGATTATTGGTTTATGATAAACTGGAGCGCGCAGTCTATATTTGATGTATTTCTGTCGTTTGAACCCTTATAGGGTAGACAAGGTGATCCTCCGTTGCACAACAAAAGAGCAAGTATCATTAATTTGTAACAAAAAAGAATTGCAAAAAGTGAAAAACTATGCGGTGAAAATTGAACCATGGTTTTTGATGAGAAACACTTGAGCGACCTAGTGGTTCCCTTATATGGAGGATGGAGATAGATCAAATAAAAGATCTCCATCTCAATTGTTGGGACGTTGAAACTTTGAAATACATAGGAGAGGCCTATGGAGGTTTCGTTAAGATTGCCAAAAGGACTTCATCCCGTGTAGACTTCATGGAAGAAAGAAAAGCTCATGGGGTTTCAAACTAGCGAAAGACTCTCTACTATCATCATCAAAAACTCCTATTATGGTCAATACAAACCCTTGCCTCAATGGAGAATTGTTTGTTGATGTTATGGCCGGATTCCATGGCACCGGAGCAAAACGAAAAGGAATCTACATCACTGAGAATAGTTATTTCAAGAGGCATTCTTGAACCATATTCTTGGTCAAACCACTGAGGCATTTCACCCTTAAGCGGCTTCTTAAATACAGTCGGACTCAACCGTCCCAAATCTACGCATCACAAATACTGTGGCTATACCACAATAACCTAAAAAGTTATAGATCACTCCCATCCGCCATGGATTGTCCCCAACTTTCCTGGTCAACTCCTACAAAAATAGCTCAACCCCCAACCAAATCGAGCTCCCACACCATCCTCATTGGCCATGCCTTATAACCTCATAGCTTCCGAAGTTGACAAACCCACCCCACATGTAAAAGATCACCTCCCCCACAAACCAAAGGCCACCAACCCCTCATCCTACTTTCATCGACATCCAAAACTCCATCTACTATACCACTTCTTATCCCCGATCCACAAGTTGTGATAGCATCATCGTAAAAACACGACATCATCATAAATAACCAAAAAACCTTCTTTGTCCCAGGAACAAAATTCTCCATTGTCGGTTCTCATGAAGAATTTGATGATAAATATGCATCTAGTCCTCTCTCCTTCATACAACCCCCCATCCCATATTGCGATGCCCAATCTCTCTCTCCTGCCGCTAGAGATTATCCTTGCGAATATAAAGGTTCATCAATTATGAGAAATCCAGCAAATTGGGTGATCAATACTTTTTATGATTATTATCTCTTGGAATTTTAAAGGCTTGGGAGATTGACAAAATAGAGCCTTCATCAAGGACCTTCCTTCTCAAATATGGTAACAACTCGCTTTTTGATCCTCGAATCATGGATCGCTGTGTGGACCCAAGGGTAAAAAGGGTGGTAAAATTTTCAAATTGTAAAGTGGGAAACACAAGGAAATTTGAAATGCAAACATCCTTTGAAAACTGACATATGATTAATTTAAAGTACAAAATGATATCTACGAAGTCGATGTAAAAGAAAAAAACAATTACAAACAACACAAGTTCTAAAGTAAAGAATGTTGAAAATAATATTATAAGCGACACAAAAGGAAAAGACTCAATCTAGGATCCTTCCACAGTCGCACGACACCACACTCCCCTGCCACGATTGCTGATCTGCAGTTCAACTGAAAAATAAAGTGAAGCAGGAACGAGTATAAAAGTACTCAGTAAGCAACCTAGTTGTAGGCTCTTGTTGGAATTAATCCTTATGATGGTTTCTTTAACTATGTGCTCATATACTGACTCTAGTGTTAGCAAATGCCATGACTTACTGTCAATGCTAGCCCTATAAGGCTCATACGTTCCTGAACCCTATACACTATAGCTCTAGGGTTTTTAACTAAGCTCCTCGGGCTATAATGTAAGGTTAGGTTGTACTTATCTTGTTGTTTACGTTTCCCCAAAGTCTATCCTTAACCTTGGTCTACTAGCACGTGTGTTAACTCGCCCTATAACAAGCTTGCAGGTAAGTCTCGTGTGTATGAGGTAACCTGTGCACTATACACAGACTATTTCTCTGATCGCCTGCACTCCATATGAACCGTCTACTAGGTGCATCCCAGTAGCATACCTTCTATGACTCTTGACATCCTCTGTGGGTGACAACTAACTTCTATGCAACAAGTAGATCCTAGCCATGCTAAGAAAGTTCACGTTTAGGAGTTGTACCCCAACTGGACCTACTTGATTGTCTGGTTATCCGAAAATACTTGTGAGATCTAATATGGGTTCTAGGACTAAGGGAATGTGCAATAATTGCTCATGCTCATGCATATATTCATCTAGGCTCACTAGGGCACATGACATATGTCCAATATAATATCTAGGCGTACAAAGATATTTAATCCCTATAATATATTACCATGGATAATACATACATATCACGGTGTCGCTCAATCAACAGATTTACAAACATACAAGACTTATTGGAGTTCTCATAAAGTTAGGACTAATCAAAGTTCACAACATTATAAGCGGAAACTTTAAATATAATATCGCGCTAAACCAGAAATTGAACAAGTTTCTAGGCTTAACTATATACAACTTGATTAATTAGGTTTGTCATCATGCTTTCCTATAAGTGTACCACTTGATCAAATAGGTTCATCCAAAAGCCTGAATGAGATCGTTCCAAAATAAATAGATGTGAAGTAGAAGCTAACAAATATTTTGATCTGGAACTCACTTCCAACCTTTAAAAGGAGCTAATATTGGGGGCAAGGGCAGCTGAAGGACAACTTTTCGCATATAAGTCCATGGTATTAATCTTGCAGATGACCACCTCCCAGAGGAGATTTGTGCCTAAGTAAGCACCAGACCATCAATGTTGCCCATCAAGAGAAACCAAATCTTTGTGTTCATCATCTTTTAAATTTCTCACGAACTCCTATTTAAGAAATCTCTCCTAAACTGAATGTTCCAGGAGCTAGTGGTGCTATTCCAAGGGTGGTCACTGTCTCATTTATAATAGTGGAGACGCAATAGGGATATGGGAAGGGGGAGCATGAGATAAACGAATCGATCCACAAGTCTATCTGAAAACGAGTATTCAGTCCAGTTCCAACCTTTGGTTGTGGTTTTTTGCTTTTGAAGTATGATGTTACGTGACATCCTTTTGACAATTTTGTGGTTTATGATTCAAAGCCTGCGCCATTTGAGGGATAATGGAGGTCATTTTGGATCCTTCATCTAGGGAGAAAGGTAGTGTAATTTAGCATGTTGGTTTTCTTTTCTTTTTTCTTTTTGAATATTTGCTGGACAGAACTAAGAGTGATTCATGGGATTAGATAGATCATGGGAGGAGGTGGGAAAGTCGGGTGCATTCTAATGCCTCCCATTAGGCTTATAGCTCAAAACCCTTTTGTGAATATATCTATTCTTTATCATTAAAAGTTGGAGCCTCTTTCCATTTAATGTTTGTGTTCCTTGATTTTTGGTTTATCCTCTATTCTTGGCTTTCTTTTACACTCCCATTCATCTTAATGATGGCATTTTAATAATTTTTTTTTTCTCTAAACGGTCTTTTGCTTGGTGATATCTTCATGTACACAATTAAAGAGTAGGATGGTGATGTAAAGTTTCTTTCTTAAAAAAGTAATTATGCAAGCATGATAATGGAAAGTTTCTAATTTACTTTTATGTCCCCTCGCTCATTCTTCCTTTTTCTTGTTCCTAAAATCTGACAGATGATGGAGGCAAATGAAATTTTGAATCCTGAGAAAAGAATTGGCAACATTCCAGGTTGTTTTTTGCCCTAATTTTTTTATAATACTTTTTTACTATTTCTTTGGCCTTGTTTGCGGTGTATGGATTAGAAGGGATCTTTGTGGTGCACATGTGAACTGTTTAGAGAATTGAATAACTATTTTTGTTACTTTTTTGAGGCAAAATCTACTTGGAACACACAAGGGCCATTCTTAAATTTGCCTTGGCTAGCTCCTCTGCTTGGACTATTTATTTTTGTAGGTTTCTCTTTTGTACTTTATTTGTCTGAATGAAAGTTAATCAAGGTAACAAATAGTATGAATATATCGGAGTAACTAGCAATGACCATGCATGGTTCTTATTTAGGAAGAATTCTTCTCCAAGCTGTAGAAACACAATTAGAGTAAATTTTTCACGAGATCACTAAAATTGAAGGGATTTAGATATTCAAACATTCGTTTTTCATAATATTCCTTAGTGTTTAGGCCACTTGTGCACACCTTGACTATTCTTACTAGACAATCGCTTGATTCCCCAACATTTTGTTTTCAAGGTAAGTTATAGGATACTAAATCTTAGGTTGGTGGCCACCGCGATTTGAACCAACGATTCTTAATTCTTTATTAGTTTTGACTTGATATCCAAACATTTTAGGCATAACTTGATAATCATTGTTCCCAATTTTTTCTTATGATTTTGACTATTCAGAAGTCCCTCTTCCCTCCACTACCATTCTCTTTGAGAAACTAATAGAGATGAAAGAAATGGGTTTAGCGTTACTTACATGGGAAAAATGCTTTATGGAGGAGACCTATAAGAGCTAAATATGGCTCAACAAATTATACAAAATTGTCTTGTCTTTCCTCTACTAATGGACCATGGAAGTTCACATCAAACACCAAAGTCTTATCCCCAACCTCATCAGGTGGGGATGGAGGTGTTGCTCTATTTTGGACTAATTCTTGGGTCACTAGCTTCCCCACCCTTAGTCTCACGGTATCCTTCTTTACGAGCTCATGCAATGAAAATCGGCTTTGGTATAATAAGTTTGGAATGCGACAAATAGTTTTTGGGTGTATTCTTAGAAGGAATTTAAGGACGATGAAGCTGTTGAGTGGGGCCAAATTGAGCCTAGACCTTGCCTAGTATAAAGTGATTCTTCGATATGGCTCCCTAGTGCGGATGGATCCTTCTCTAAAACATCCTTGCTATCTGATTTTGAGGGAAAAACAGCTATCCGGAATCCTACTTTGGTCCAAGAAATCTGGAAAGTAAGGTGCCCTAAAAAGGTGAAATTTTTCCTTTTGCTCACAAAGTCATCAGCACAAACAAAAAACCTTAAGATAAGAATGCCTTATTTGGCTTTGTCCCTAAGCTGGTGTCCTATGTGCAAAGAAAATGATGAATCACATAAACATCTATTCATTCCCTGCCTTTATGCTTGCAAATTATGGAGTTCTCAAAGCCCTTGGTTGGTATTTAACTTTCCCATGGGAGGTAAAGGATTTCTTTAATACGGCTTTGTTGAGCTCTGCTATGAAAGAATCTCAGCAGGGTCTTATTAGAAAAGGAACAATTCCACAATAAGCTCTTTGATCTTGCTATTTACCATGCTATTTTTTGGTGTAGATTGTCAATTATTTTTGCTTCCTATTACTATGTCTTCCTTTTAAATAATTTGGAAGGTCTTCTATAACCACCGTGGAGTTATCATCCTTTTAAATTATTATTTTTTAAATAGGATGGAAAATTATTCTTTCATTAAGATGAAGGAAAGAATACAAACAGACCATACAAGACAAAGGTGATCCAAATTCCAAATCTTAGATTATTGAGGTGTGTGTGCTTCTCACACTCCAACTGTCTAGTTAAAGACGTTGGTGTGGCGTGAAACACAGATTATTGGAGTGTGTGCACCTTACTCCAATAATTGGATGGTTCCGGATGGCCAATGTTAAGATGCTCCTATTACGGGTGGTAATGAAAAATTGTGATCTTCAAATGGTGGCTTGAACTCCAAATCTTAGATCTCATTTGAAAGAAAAAACTAATGGTTTTAGGAAAATCTTGGTGCCTTGTACCATGTAGTCAATAGAAGGTCACGAGAAAAACACCACACCAATCTCCATTTACTCCCTAAAATAAAGAAGGTACAATATAAACTGTTGAAGGAATTCTTGATTTAAGGGATAGTTGTGATGTGAAACAGTGGGCTTAATGTGAAACAATGGATGTGGGCGTAGTGTGGGAAGTTGAGCGAGTGGGCTATCCACTATTTCTGTATGTGAAATACTTACGGATGTGGGCGATGTAGGCTATTTCAGATGTGAAACAGTGGGCTTTGCTTGCAATGCTTGCGGTGAAATGTGGGTGAGGTGAAACGGTGGTATTTGTGGTGTTTGTAGTGGAGTATGAAACAGTGGGACTTGCAGTGCTTGCGGTGGAAGATGAGAAGGCTCCGAATGAAGAGAGGTTGACAACTATGAAGACTCCGAATGAACCTTGATCATGGTGGATGATTGAGCTATGATGTCTTCATCAATTGAGTTAGAGTTTGGTTCTAATCAGATTTGCGAGAGTAGAAAAACTCTAATACTATGTTACATGTCTGAATTATCTTGCTATTCTTTATATCTATTTTTTAGACATACATGTGCCTTTTATAATATAGAAAAAGGAACTAAATCCTAGATACTAGGTAATAATAAATCTAAATAAATCTCCCACATACTAGGTAACAATATAGAAAAATTAGGGAGGTCAACTACTTCCCTTATTTAATAGGATCATACAAATATCCCTTATCCCTTAAATCAAGGTCATTTCCAAGGTAACCAAAGGACTTATAACTAAGCTCTTTACCCTATCGTAATAATTTGTATGCTATAACAGGTATCAGTATTGGGCACCGGTTCTATTCAAGGGCTGAAATGGTAGCGGTTGGGTTTCACAGTCACTGGCTGAATGGAATTGATTATATGGGGTTGTCATACAGCAAAATGGTAAAAGCAATCTACTTTCTTTTTGTTTTTTTTTTGAAGAAATATCTTCAGTCTTCGTACCATCATTGTTATCACATCATATTTTAGAGTTTCATATTTTACAGAATTTCTTCTGGACCAGAATACTTAAAGGGAGTTGTTATCATCATTTTATTTTATTGGGTAAACGTACAGTAAGAAACACTAGGTTTATTCATAGTTTTGCTTGGACTCATTTAGGGATGTTTGTTACACAGGTTAGAGCTATGGAAATGTAAAAGGCAAAGTTTCTAACGCACATCATATTGGCTTCTCAAAATTCATTGTTTGCTGCAAAGGAAATGTACATTGCATGGTGTTTAGCAATTCAAGCATTTGAATTCATTTGTGTGCACATTTAAACGAAGTCATTCTAGTTGTAGACTTTCCACATCTATATAATAAATGTAACATTTCTCACATTGCATTGAGCTATTTTCATTTAGAGGACGACTCTCTAAAATGTTATGAAACTAAGTCATTACATTAAAGAGAAAACACAGTAATTGCCGTGTGAGAAGAATATAGAAAGCTTTACATTCTTGATGCTTAATGTAAGATTTGGATGACTTTGTTGATTGAATATTTTAAGGCAAGATCACTTGTTTGAGATTCGAATCACTCCACAAGAAAAATCGATCATGTCAGCTTGAATGATTCTACATAGAACTGCAAAAAAAAAAAAAAAAAAAAAAAAAAAAAAAAAAAAAAAAAAAAAAAAAAAAAAAAAAAA
>NW_019272027.1:2840801-2878898 GCF_002738345.1 Cucurbita maxima
AAAAAAAAAAAAAAAAAAAAAAAAAAAAAAAAAAAAAAAAAAAAAAAAAAAAAAAAAAACTTAGCCATTGACTAAAGGAAAGCAAGCACAAATGCTTGTTTTACTTCAATTCCAAGTCTCAAAGACAACATATATGACTTTATATAGCCTCAAAATAAAAACCCTTAATCTTCTATGAACATTCCAAGAGTTGTAACTTTCATACTAGTTACTTTATGGCCATTATTAGCCACTATGTAAATGTAACTTTAAAGTAAATAAAAAGTCTTAAAATACATTAATGAAATACCATAACTCTAAATTATCATTCACAAAAAATTTGTAACCATGGGAATAAAAGAAATCCATCTTCCTTGATGTTCATATTGCATGATTGAGATGTCTTGGTTCATGCCTATAAGTTCCTTATCGTGAAAGAGGGGATAGAGGTGACTCCATCACTAGTGAGCACTCTTTCTTTTTGACTTAGCCAATCTATATTTCAGAGGACACATTTGACTTTGTTGGGCATAAATTATTTTTCCCTTCTTGAACCTAGTTTGATCCAAACAAAAGAAGGCCGAACTCCAACATTTTTGAATATAAAGCAATACGATTTGCAAAACCATATATCCTTAGAATTGAAGGACTTACGGACAGTTATACAACCTACTGAACAGATCCTATTATTATTTAAGAAAAGTCGTAAATTATATATCCTTACAATATCAAGTTTTGCATCCATTCTCCAAATTTCCTCTTCAATTTGCTTTAATTTGTTTTTATCTCTTTGAAGTGTGCTTAAGATGAACTATGTTTGCTTCCTTGTTTCTTCTCTCTTGGCTAACAAATTTTTTTCCCACTTCACACCGTATCCTCTCAAATAATTGATAGATGCACTTAATTTCTGTTTCTTCGATCAAGTCCTAAACCCCTTCTCTAATGAGGAAATGAAACCATAATTGTTATTTTTTGGTGGGCTAGTATTTTATATGCCCTATATATCTTTTCATTTCTCTAATGAAAGCTCGGTTTTTTTCTTTTTTTCTTAAAAAAAATATATCCCATCTAACCAATTGCGATTCCTTTTGGAAAGGGAGTTCTTTTGGGAGAGAGAAATCTACTACGCAAATTAACTATTTGATTTTGTTTTATAAATTGTTATTAAGAATTATGGTGGATGGCTTGTAAAGGTGAAAGAATTGTGTATTTGAAATCATTACTCTCAACTCCTTGATTTTGGATGATGGGTTATGTCAGTTTTCTTAAATAAAGCAAGCTATTTGTGCGAACAAAGTAGTAGTAAGGGACTTTTTGATGTAGGGTGTGGGGGTAGGTCAAGAGCACATGATTTTGTATAGAAATTTGAAATTAAATCTCTTTTATATGAAGAAAATACAAAATCCTCCTACGGAGGAGAAAAACCTTGAAGAAACTAAGAATTGCAAGAATTAGAAGGTAAACTAAAATAAAGGAAATTGAACATTCCTTTGAAGTTAGTTGAAAGTGGTATTTCGTAGCCAACGTGTCCCCTTCTGGTAATCATTTGATGCATCAGTACCTTGTTGGAAAATGAAGGATATGCATGCATCGATCTTCTCATTTATGGAATATTTGCAAACTATAATATGTATTGTTTTATCATGTAGGATTGGATTTGAGCTATAGAGATGGTAGCCTTGGTGTCATATTAAAATCTTATAGGTGTTTTCTGCATTCCTATTATTTAGTGCATTAGTAGCTTGCTCTATTGTTTGAAAATGATGGATATATATTGCTTGCATCAATCTTTTTGTTTATTAAATGTTTGCCAATTTTAATATGCTTTGTCATATCATGCAGGATTAATTTTTGTTCTTTTGGTAAGAAATTGAGCTTTCATTGAGAAATATGAAACAAAAACAAAGACAAAAAAACAAGCCCAACAACGACCTAGAGTCCAAAAATTAACGATGGGTAGGCACTCCAAACCAACAAAATCAAATTAAGATTAATTGAAGCCTAAACCTCACCACCTCCCACACTTCATCACACGACCTCTCAACCTCTCTAAAAACCCTGTTATTCCGGCTCAAGCCAAATATCCGACAAAATGGCAAAGAAACTTGCATGCCACAAGATTTTTCCCTTAAAGCAAAATGGTGAATCGAGAAGCACATTCTCCACTAAAGCAAAAAAGTCTCGGTTCTAAGCCAAACGTAATCCAAACTAATTCCACCACCAAACCCAAGGAGACGGAGAAAACTGGCAATACCGGTTAAAGATCACGTATTTGTTTAGATTGCTTTAGATTGCTGTCAGTTAGTATCTAATTAAATCTCCGTTAGGCGTTAGATTTAGTTTTTTATTTGATTTACTCTTGATTTGATTAGAATTTCTAGGTAGATTTTCTAGATATCTCTTTGTATTCTCTGTATATATATAGAGCATTCTTGCTCTTCAAAATTAATCAATCTTCTCATCAACCATTCAATAAATCTCTCTTTCACTAACAATTAGTATCAGAGCTATCTTCTTAAGGGATCTGTGAGATCAAGATGGAAGGAGAATCCAGTTTTTCCGCTGTTGCACCACCAATCTTCGATGGAGACAATTATCAAATGTGGGCAGTTCGTATGGAGACTTATTTGGAGGCCTTGGATCTTTGGGAAGTAATAGAAGAGAAGACAAATCAAATTACAACAAATCCTACTGTAGCACAAATAGAAGAGGCCTCCGCTTCCAGCAAATCCTACTGTAGCACAAATCAAATTACAGAAGGAAAAGAAGACAAGGAAATCAAAGGCGAAAGCTTGCCTATTTGCCGCTGTATCTCAAATGATCTTCATGCGAATAATGTCCCTCAAAACAGCCAAAGAAATCTGGGATTATCTCAAAGCCGAATATGAAGGAGATAAGAGGATTCGTGGAATAAAAGTCCTGAATTTGATTAAGGATTTCGAGTTGCAGAAGATGAAGGAGTCTGAATCGGTGAAAGAGTACTCTGACAGACTTCTCAGCATTGCCAATAAGGTGAGATTACTTGGTTATGTATTAAATGATTCCAGGATCATTGAAAAGCTGCTAGTCACTATTCCAGAGAAGTTTGAAGCCACCATTACTACTTTGGAGAACACCAGAGACTTGTCAAAGATTTCTCTTACAGAGCTCTTGAATGCTTTACAAGCACAAGAGCAAAGGAGGTCTATGAGGCAAGAAAGGGTGATTGAAGATGCCTTACCTGTTAAGCATCAAGACAACAGCAAGTATAAAAACAAGAAAATTTTCAAAAACCAATCGACGTATGGAGATCCATCTGCAACTTATCAGAAGACAAAAGGAGGAGGTTTCAAAAAATCCTATCCACCTTGCCGCCATTGTGAGAAGAAAGGTCATCCACCATACAAGTGTTGGAGAAGACCTGACGCCTTCTGCTCCAAATGCAATCAACTTGGACATGAGGCTGTGATCTGTAAAGCCAAAGATCAGGTGAAAGAAGTAGATGCGCAGGTAGTTGATCAAGAAGAGGAAGAAGAAGATCAATTGTTTGTGGCCACTTGTTTCTCAGGCAAAGAATCAAGCGAGAGCTGGTTGATTGACAGTGGGTGCACAAATCACATGACATATAACAAGGAGTTTTTTGAGGAATTAAGAGACACCGAAGATAAGAGAGTGAGGATTGGCAATGGTGAACGCTTGGAAGTCAAGGGAAAAGGCACAATAGCTATAACAAGCTATGAAGGTACAAAATTTATTCCAGATGTTTTATTTGTGCCTAAAATTGATCAAAATCTGTTATGCGTTGGTCAGTTACTTGATAAAGGCTATAAAGTGTTGTTTGAGAATAAGCAGTGTTTGATCAAAGATGCTAGTGGCAAAGACTTGTTCAATGTCAAAATGGAAGGAAAAAGCTTTGCTCTAAATCCGACGGCCTTTA
Source organism: Cucurbita maxima (assembly GCF_002738345.1). Classification (NCBI taxonomy): domain Eukaryota; kingdom Viridiplantae; phylum Streptophyta; class Magnoliopsida; order Cucurbitales; family Cucurbitaceae; genus Cucurbita; species Cucurbita maxima. The sequence continues at coordinate 2,844,697 of NW_019272027.1, forward strand.
TATCCAGAGTTAGTGCCACTAAGATTTGGCACAAAAGACTTGGACACTTTCATCATCGAGGTTTGCTTCCGATGCAATCAAAGAAGCTGGTAGAAGAACTCCCTGACATTGGTAAGGACATGTCTCCTTGCCGTACTTGTAATTTTGGGAAGCAACATAGGCAACCCTTTTCTAAACAGGCATGGAGAGCCTCGAAAAAAGTGCAGCTTGTTCATACTGAGCTTTGTGGTCCTCAGCAAACACCATCATTAAATGATAATCTTTATTACATTGCTTTTATTAATGATCTAACAAGAATGTGTTGGATATTCTTGCTGAAGCAAAAGTCAAAAGTTGCGGGTGTATTTTGGAAATTCAAAACCAAAGTTGAGAACGAAAGTGCATGCTTGATTCAGACCATAAGATCAGACAATAGCAGGGAATACACTTCAGAAACTTTTAACAGGTTCTGTGAAGAGGCTGGAATTGGAATTGAACATCAATTGATAACACCATACACTCCTCAACAGAATGACGTCAGTGAAAGGAGGAATAGATTCATAATGGAGATGACTAGATGCATGCTTCATGGGAAGGATCTTTCAAAATGTTTTTGGGGAAAAGCAGCAAACACTATTATGTGCTTGCAAAATCAAATTTCAACAAAAGCTGTGAAGGACCTGACACCAATGGAAGTTTGGTATGGTTACAAACATTCTTTAAAGTTTCTTAGAGTATTTGGGTGTCTTTGCTTCACTTACATTCCACAGGTCAAGCGTGATAAGCTTGGCAAAAAGTCAGAAGTTGGCATCTTTGTTGGCATGTTAGAAGAGTCTGAAGATGAACGACTAAAATTGTCTGAAGATGAACAACAAGATGCTTTGGTTGATGATGCACCTGTCAGAGGAGGAGCTTTCAGTGATCGAGAAAAACAAAATCTGGCAGTTGGTTGATCGATCTCTAAACAGAAAGATAATTGGAGCAAGATGGGTGTTCAGAAAAAAGAAAAAAAAACTTGGAATTCACAGCATCTAAACAAGGAGAAGTGTTAAAGATCACGTATTTGTTTAGATTGCTGTCAGTTAGTATCTAATTAAATCTCCATTAGGAGTTAGATTTAGTTTTTTATTTGATTTACTCTTGATTTGATTAGATTTTGTTTTGATTTAATTTGTTTACGGGTTTGTTACCAGATTTCCTGATTTCTAGGTAGATTTTCTAGATATCTCTTTGTATTCTCTCTCTATATATAGAGAGCATTCTTGCTCTTCAAAATTAATCAATCTCCTCATCAACCCTTCAATAAATCCCTCTTTCACTAACAATACCACAACAAATGATCGAGATCCTTAGCCTGACATTTGCAAAGAATACACCACTATGGAAACAACACAAAGGAAGGGTTTATTTGAACACGAGTCCAAAAGAGTTGACTCTCCCATGTAAAACCAGCCACACACAAAAGAAGGGGAAAAAAAAAAAAAAAAGAATTGAGGAGAAAGGGATGGTAGTTTGGGGTGGAGAAAAGACATACAACAAATGGAAAAAAGAGTTGTTAGAGAAACCCCTCGAGGCATCAGGGGTCTAAAATCTAGCGTCCCTTCAAAACCGTTTCAAGTATAAACTACCTTGCTCTCAATTCTTCATTTATTTTCAAAGAGATACATGTTCCTTTTATAATACAGAAAAATATTCATAGATACTAGGTAAAATTAAATCTAGCTAAATCCCTAAATATTAGTTAAGAATACATTTAAATAAATTCCTAGATATTAGGATCTAATATTTTCTTTATTTAAAGGGATTACCTAAATATCTCTTAATTACACAAATATTTCTTAAATCAAGACCATTCCTTCAACACTCCCTCTCAAGTTGAGGAACAGATATCATCCATTTCTAGCTTTGATGCAACTCATGAAACATTGAGTTGTGAAGTTTTTTGTTAATATATCTTCTAGTTGAATCTATCGGGTACATAACTAACACATACTATTCCTTTCTCCAATTTTTCCTTGATAATATGTCAATCAATTTCAATATGCTTTGTTTTATCATGTTGGATAGGATTATGTGCAATATTTATCGTTGATTTTATTTTTGTCATAGTACAACTTTATTAGATCTTCTCCCTTAATTTATAAATCATCAAAGATCATCTTCAACCATAAGAGTTCATGGAACCATTGTGCAATAGCTTGAAATTTTTTGATCTGACAGATGATCTAGCCACCACATTTTTCTTATTACTAAATTACCTCCAACAAAAGTACAATTCCCTGTAATAGATCTGCGGTCAACAATTGGTCCAACATAATCAGCGTCAGTGTAAGCTTCCAATGCAAAGGAATTGTTCCACTTGAACAAAATTCCTTTTCTTGAAGTTCCTTTTAGGTCGGTCCAATATACATACATTATTTGACCTTTTGAATAATAGTCCAGACGAACTTATGAAAATGAAACATTTTCGCATAGAAGACGTAAAACATATATTAGACATTCTCGAAATGGAAAAGAATTTTGCATAAATTGAAAATCCATTGGATTTTTTTGTAGAAAAACTTTAGAAAAAAAAAGACGAAAATGAAGTTTGAATCTTTAACGGAATCCGTATACTCAAAATAAATCAAAAATTTCATTAAATATGTGTATCTAGGGGTAATTCACTTTGAAGCAACTATTCCCTAGATACACACGTCGTGATATTTTAGTGATATTTTATTTCACAATTGAATCAAACAAAATTCCTTTTCTTGAAGTTCCTTTTAGGTAACGTAACACTCTATATGCTGCTTGAAGGTGAGGTTTTTGTGGATCATGCATGAATTGGCGAATTACACTTACTGAGTATGCTATGTTTAGTCTAGTGTAAGTTAGATATACAAGTCTCCCCACTAGCTTCTAGTACATTTCTATGTTAACTATAGGTTCTTTTGACTCCCCCAATTTCTAATGTGGATCCATAAGTGTTGGTAGGTTTACATTCGCTTTTCCCTCCAATCAATAAATTCATCACATATTTTTGTTGTGATTCGAAAATGTCCTAAGCTGAGTAGCTACTTCAAAGCCGAGAAAGTACTTTAGTCTTCCATGTTTTTGATCTCAAATTCTTTCATCAATTTCCTTCTAAGATCAATTGTTTCTTTTTCATTATCTCTAGTGACTATAATGTCATCTACATGCACTAGAAGCATTATAACTCCTCTTGTTTCTAAGTGCTTGATAAAGATAGAGTGATCTCCTTGACTTTTCTTATATCCAAAGTCTTGCATTACCTTTGTGAATCTTCCAAACCACGCATTTGATGATTGTTTTAGTCCGTACAAGGTCTTTCTCAATTTGCATACTTGTGTGTTTTCAAATCCTAGAGGAATGTCCATGTAGATTTCCTCATCTTTCGCATCATACTGTGTGAGCTACCAATTTAATTCGGCAGTGAAGGATAACAATATTCTTACCGTGTTCATCTTTGCAACTAGGGCAAATGTTTCTTCATTATTTTATACATTCAGAACAAAAGTTTTCTTCATTGTTTTATAACCAAATTTATTTGACTTCTGACTTTTTCCTTAAAAAAACGATCACAAAAGAAATATAAGGTGATGTCTTTTTATGTGGAAAGGAGCCAGACACAAATTGGCCCAAAATCATTTATAACTATCATATAAATGTGCAAGGAGAAAGGACTAAATATAAAGATGAAAATTAGTTCAAGATATTTGAAACAAAGGCGATCATTTAATTTTTGTTTTTGTCTCTTTTATACGTTCTAATTATCTAATATCCCTTACGCTCTAATTGTCTAAAATATTAATTGGCTGACTTCAGAGTAAGGTTTTCCACTAGGATTAGGACTTCTTATTTGGATGATTATTCATGACAGTTTCTTAGGTGCTTTTTGAAATAATTGCAGTATAGTAATTACTCCTTCCCAGTTGCGGTGTCCATAGTTTTGTCGGGCATGTATGAGGATGACTTGGATAATGCTGAGGATGTCGTTTACACTGGTCAAGGTGGGCAAGATTTAACTGGCAATAAACGTCAGATCCGGGATCAAGTAATGGAACGTGGTAATTTGGCTCTGAAGGTATGTACCTCAGGTTTTTTTAGATATAACTCTCTTGTCCTTTGATCTTGTGTAACTTGAATTGGTCCAGATAGTAAATGAAATCTATGGATTGAGTAGTTTTTCATATGATTTCAGAGGAAGGTGAAAAGTATATTTGATCAAATGGTAAATTGTTACAAGTTACAAAACAAAGGTTGCAGAACTGGGGATTGATTTATTTGGAAAGATACTAAAAGGGAGTTACTAATAGAGTTTTCTTTGAATTTTTTTTTTTTTTTTTGGAAAGAATTTTGGAGTTCAAAATTATAGGTTTGAGTTGAAATATCATCATTAAAACGTTTATCTACAGTTCTTGAGAATGTGTATACCTAAAGTCATCAAGTCTGTTTGTGAATATGTTTTTTGAGAATGGGATGCAAATTTTACTTTTTAAAATATTTTGGCTAAAACCTCTTCTCCCGAATCTCTTTTTCCTTGAATTTATATTTTATACATCTTTGAATGATGATCTTTTTCTCTTTAGCTTCTCTGATGAGTCAAAAATTTTCGTCTGAAGTGTTATTGTTTTTATGAAAAAAGTTGTTTTCTTCAGTGTTGGATATTCTGAAAGATGTTCGCACTGTGGATTTTTTTCTTTGACTCTTGCTTTTCCTAATTATAATTTTTTGACGCAACTCTTCCTCAGATCCTTTCATTGTCATAAACTTTTATTGTCTGATTTAATCCTCTGGAAGTTGGTGTCCTTTTTGCTGCTTAAGATAGTCTAGAGTGTGACTGCAATTAGGAATATTAAAAATTATATATTTTATATATTATTTTGTTGTTGTTGATGTCCTCCATGAAGACTACTTTTCTAACTTTGTTCATCAATCTACACATTTGATTATAGCGAGAAATTTTTCTGTTGCATTTGCTTTAAAATTTGGTTAGTTCAAAGTTTAGTTCTTTGTCTGACTGGTTCTCCACTAATCCAGAACTGTATTGAGCAAGCTGTCCCAGTTAGAGTGCTCCGGGGGCATGAATCTGCGAGTAGTTACTGTGGGAAACTTTACACGTATGATGGCTTGTACAAGGTATTTTTTTTTTAAAAGAAATATTTTGCATTCTTTATTTTTATTTTTTGTTTTTGTTTTTCGTTTGTTCAATAAACACGTGACATAGAAGTAGTCTTAGTACATTTCTCTGTTCACCACAAGTTCTCTATGAGTTTTTGTGGTAAATCATCTATTAGGACTCATTTTACCAGATTGAAGGATCTTTTTGTAGTTTGCTTCCTTTTTTGTAGATTTTCTTTTTGCATGCCCCTGTATTCTTTCATTTTTTCTTAACGAAATCTTGGTTATGAATAAAAAGAAAATGCAATGTTTTGATTTTATATTGGATTTACTGGAGTGGATATTATGGAATTCTGTTGATGAAGTTATTTTAATGCTTCTTTTCTCTACCTCGCACCCTAGGCTGTTGACCTTTTTTGTGTGTTTATAATGCATTCACTTGTTTCTTATTAGAAAACATTATTTTAATCTTCTTATGACATGTAGATATGTTTATTATTCAATTGATGCAGTACTTCGTACTTCACAGGTTATACAGTATTGGGCAGAAAAAGGTATTTCTGGGTTTACTGTGTTTAAATTTCGTCTTAGGCGGATTGAAGGACAGTCATTGTTGACTACGAACCAGGTCTATACTTCTCTTATTTAATAGTAATCTTGTTTTGAAGAATTTTAATGACTTGGTATGTTACAAGTCTACTTCCATAAGGTGCATTCTTTATCATGCTTTTGCAATTAGCTCCATATTTGAATTATATCAAGGGGCATTCAAGTAGAAACTCCTTTGTTTCGGACCCTTTTTCCCATGAAGATAATTTTTATCCTTTCATTTTCCTCAAATAAAACGTCCCCTTGTTTCTATTAGAGAAACGGAAATTGCTATCATGCTTACTCCTTACCTATCTGTCAACCCAAACCATAGCGAAGAATATTGAAATTTCATTACACTTGGCAACTTTTACTCTAACTAATCATGATCTTTATAGTCTCTCCCTTCTGTTTCCGCTCATGCAAGTTATGGTTTCTACGGCAAATCAAAATTGGAATTGGTTCAATTTATCGAATTAGAAGCCATTGCACAATTCGCTTCTGATTTCTTACTATTTTCTCTTTCCTTGGCCTATTTGTTGGACTCTTTTCTGTTGTCATAGCGTACATTTCTTTTTCCCTAATTCTAATTGTCTAGTTTATACAAGATTGAGATTTCCTAATGCAATTTATTAAACATATGTTTACTGAATAGAGGTGAGATATTCTTCGTCTGTGCTCTTGTGACAGGTTCAATTTGTTTATGGTCGAGTTCCCAAGTCAGTTTCAGAAATACGTGGGTACGAACTTAAATAGCTGATAAAGATGCAAAGACATTACACTTCAGGGTTTTTTAAAATGAAAGGATCCTTTTCTGTGCGTTTTTGTTTAAATTTAAATTGTCTTTAGGTTGGTGTGTGAGGATATCACTGGGAGTCAAGAGGATATTCCAATTCCAGCTACCAATTTGGTTGACGATCAACCGGTTGCACCCACAGGCAAGTAAAACAACAAATTTTATTTGATCTCATTATGTTGTTTGATCAATGTCTTACACTTGGTTTGGATATTTTTGTAGTAGATTGATACTTTGTCTGGTACATTTGAAGTTTTTTCATGTGCCTGTTCTCTGCCTAGGCTGGGTCCTTTAAAGTTTTTTCATTTGAAGTCTTGTATGACACAATGACGAAAATATGATGTCTGAATATAATATATATCCTTATATTTGCCTTATATATTTTCTTTTTCATTCAAGAACTTTTGGTATTCAACAGTTAATAAAGAATGTTTGATATTATTCTTTGGCATATTTGATTTCTACTATATCATGAAAATATGCATTCGAATCTCCCATTAAGTTTTCTGCATGCTTCAAGTGTTGGGACAATTTCTATTCTGAATGTTTGCTCTTGAATGATTTCAGGTTTCACTTACTGTAAATCTATTAAAGTTGGACACGGTGTGAAACTTCCTTCAAATGCTAATGGATGTGACTGTAGAGGATCATGTATATCTTCAAGGACTTGTTCATGTGCTAAGCTTAATGGATTAGACTTCCCATATGTGCATCGTGATGGTGGAAGGTCTGGATCCATTAAATCTTGATCAGATATATTGAAATCTCTCTAGCTTGGATATTTTTATCATGAATCTGAGAGGGTGAGTTCTTATAATGTTAGACTTATAGAAGCCAAGGATGTAGTTTACGAATGCGGTCCCAATTGTGGTTGTGGTCCTGGTTGTGTGAATCGAACTTCACAGAGGGGTATCAAATATCGGCTTGAGGTTCGGATGTTGCATCTAGTTACAATATTCCTAATTTTTCTTTTCAATTATGATCGGTGAGTCAGATTTTAAATGATTTAAATCAAATATTGTATCGTTTGTGAGCAGGTTTTTCGAACACCAAAGAAAGGATGGGCTGTAAGGTCATGGGATTTTATACCTTCTGGTGCACCTGTTTGTGAATATACAGGAGTACTTTCAAGGACAGATGATCTTGATCACGTATCTGAGAATAATTATATCTTCGACATCGATTGCTTGCAAACAATTAGAGGCTTCGGTGGACGAATGGTACCATGCAAGATGCCTTAGATGAGCTTTTTTTCACGAGAATAAAATCTTTCACAATGCATATATTTTTAGAAATGGGAAGGAATGAGGATGAATCCCCATCTGCATTATTGTGCCCTAAAATAATTCTACATTGTTGAAGAATTGTCTATTTAAAAATATGAAGGTGGGATAGGGGTTCTGTGCATGGAATTTGCTTGAATATTTTTGCCTATCTAATTTGCAACAATAACAGGACAATCAATTAAAAATCTGTTAGAATTCTCATTTTTGTCCACTGTGACTAGAAAATATGAATCCTTTCATATGGGACAAAGGTGAGAGATTCGTTTTCGTCCTTGACCATTGTCTTCCAATAAGGGAGAAGAAAGAGGATCTTCCATCTCAGACTAGCAGATATTGTCCTCTTTAGACTTTCCCTTTTGAGTTTTTCCTCAGTTTTTAAAACGCGTCTGGGTAGATTGTGAGATGCACATCAATGGAAACCCCCACTGGCTGACGCGTTTTAAAAATCCTGAGGGGAAGTTCGAAAGGAAAAGTCCAAAGAGGGACAATATTTGCTGGCGATGGGCTTGAGCTACAAAAACTTTTATCTGTTATGGGAATGCTCTTTTATCCTGCAAATTTGGTGGAGGCAAATATTTGGGATAATATACTCCCTTCCCAGTATTGTGCCTCGAATTATTATACCCTTCTTATTCCTCCTTACTTCAAAGGAAAATCTAAGGTTCTTTTGTCTTATGCAAGTAGAGCAACCTCTAAATTTGTTTGGATAGGAAGGGGTAGATAAGTGGTCCGAGAAGAACAAATAGATTGAGACCATTATGGATAAATTGAAATTGAATGTTGAAATGTTCATACAAATCTCTAAATTCTATTTTCAGTTTCTCTCTTTTATTACCATGATATTCAAACATGTTTTATTTTTCCTGTTCTTGTAGAGGCGTTCAAGAGATGCATCTTTACTACCAAACAATTCTGCTGATGGAATAGATGATCAAAGATCTGAAAGTGTGCCAGAGTTCTGCGTTGATGCTTGTTCCACTGGAAATATTGCAAGGTTTATCAATCATAGTTGTGAACCGAATCTTTTTGTACAATGTGTGTTGAGCTCACACCATGACATCAAGCTTGCTCGAGTGGTATTATTTGCCGCAGAAAACATACCACCCCTCCAGGTTTTTTGACTTGTCTGTTTCTTGCTCTTTCCTCCAAATTTTAATGCTTGTTAATATTTCCAAAATTTGTTTGAAGATCTTTTTTATTATATTGAGTGGTAGGTAGCAGTATGATCGAAAATTAGGAAAAACAGAGCTCCTTTCTCTCATCTTTAATTTGTCTATGATACTATCTTCATTTGTTTCGACAAGGAGTTTGTCCTCATCTTGAACCACATCTTAACTTTTACTTAGTTCTTGTCGGGGGCTTAATATCGATAGCGAAAAATGCAAAATTTTGGTTTAAATTGTGATCCAGATAAAGTGTGTAGGTGAGCTATTTAAGCATCCCTCATAGTCATAATCTGAGAGCTCTTCCTTTTTTTGAGTCCCGCTATTGAGAAGGCGCGAAAGAGACTTGCTAACTTGAAGTTAAATTTCTTTATAAAGGTGAAAGATTGACCACTCGATCTTATTTAAGCAGCCTAGTTTGATGAGATACTCGTAGTTGGTCCTTTTTCATCATAAATGTGGGCAGGTCAAAATTAGTGAGGTTTGTGGGTTGGATCTGGTCGAGTCCGGGCATTTTTTATACTCAACCCAATTGTTTGGGTTGTAATTTTTTAAGATAAACATCCCTCTTATTAAATAATAAACTCAACACAACAAGTTGAAGTGTATTATCATGTGAATGGAGAACAACTGAGAGATATTCTTACCAAAGTCTTAAGTGGAGCAAAGATAAATTCTCAATGCACCAAGCTGAGCATGGTTGACATATTTTCTCCAACTTGACGAGGGTATTATAATATGTATAGAGTCTTAAATTCTCAATGCACCAAGCTGAGCATGGTTGACATATTTTCTCCAACTTGATGAGGGTATTATAATATGTATTATTATGTGTAGTCTGATTGCTGATTTAGGGAATGATCATGGGTTTATAAGTAAGGAATACATTTCCGTTGGTATGAGGCCTTTTGGAGAAGCCCAAAGCAAAGTCACGAGAGCTTATGCTCAAAGTGGACAATATCATACCATTGTGGAGAGTCGTGATTCCTAACATGGTATCAAAGTTGTGCCCTTGACTTAGCCATGTCAATAGAATTTTAATGTCGAACAAAAAAGTTGTGAGCTTTGAAGGTGTAATCAAAAGTGACTCAAGTTTCGAACAAGTGTTGTACTTTGTTCGAGGACTCAAGAGAAGGAGTCGATCCTCGATTAAAAGGAGGTTGTTCGAGGGCTCCATAGGCCTCAGGGGAGAGGATTGTTGAGGGTTGTTGGGAGGGAATCTCACATGGGCTAATTTAGAAAATGATCATAGATTTATAAGTAAAGAATACATCCTCATTGGTACGAGGCCTTTTGGGGAAACCCAAAGCAAGCCCATGAGTACTTATGCTCAAAGTGGACAATATCATACCATTATGGAGAGTCGTGATTCCTAACATAGTTGTTCTTTACTGTAATGATAAATTTTTTAGTTTAGGGTTCTCCATAACGTAGTTTTTATGAAAGAAGTATTTTCTTTGAGTGTTGAATTCTCAATGAGACTTTCAGTTGTCAGTAATGTTCTAGATTGTTTCAATTATGCAATGCTATATTGGTGTCATTTAATAACAGCAAAATAACATTTATTTACTTGTATATATATGACTATAAATTCAAAATATTTTTGATGTAAAGAATATTATACAAACAATTTCCGAGTAAATAATTCTAAATTTTAGAGCCTGGACTGAAAAATTACTTGTCATTGAATTAAGTTTAGTTTCACCCATTGGATTATGCTTGGTTATTATTATAAAAATTTAGAATATCCAACCTTTGTTACTTAATTGCAGGAACTGACTTACGACTATGGCTATGCACTTGATAGCGTGTATGGTTCAGATGGGAAGATAAAACAGATGCCTTGCTTCTGTGGTGCAACCGAGTGTAGGAAACGCCTGTTTTAGTCTATAGGACGGCCTTCAACATTATCACCACTGTAACCTCCCTATCCTTTTTTGTTTGTTTGTTCTTAAAATTTTTTGCCTCAAGAATCAATCTTTTCAGTTTCTTCTCATCCCCTATTCCATCATCAAACTCACATCACCTTGTTCATATCTGCTCTCCCATTTCTAGGTACATCTATATGTCCACATCGACCCGCCCCTCAAAACTATATTTTGATTTTACTCGTCGAGAAAAGTTGTACATACATTTTTTAAGGTGAAATTAGTGAAGTTGAAATACGTTACACCAATCTGTCTTGGACGTTTCTAATATAATGTTTATTGATCTTAGCTGAATCATCATCGAGCTACACAAAAAGTTTCGATCAATCTCGAAGTATTAAGAGGTTTAATTTGATCTTCTAGATTGACTGTTGAAACTAAGTATATGATCCATTCTCTGATGGTAACCTATGAAATTATTGATAGCATTTTGAAGTAATGTTATTGTCTTATTTTAGCTTAGTCTAGTTTGGTTCTTATTTGAGTCTTTATTGTCATGCTTCAAGATCTTACTTCTAATTTGATTTGTGTTCCTATTTCTTTTGTTCTTTTCTCAAATTGGTTGACTGGACTGAAAGGATACTGTTACCAAATTGCTAACGAACCTCGCCACTTTATGGGAAAATCTTATTTTTTCCTCTATAGAATTATGGCGGCTGGAAGTGGAAACATAAATGTAGAACATCATCGAGAAAGAAATGGAATCGCAGGTGCAAGATTATGGGGTTCGATAATGTCCATTTTGTTAAAACTTTTATCCAATTGTAATCTAGAAAGGAAGGTTGAGGCTTACCTAGCAAACCAAAAAATGAATACCTTTTCTCTATGGTTCTAGGAAATTAGTTAAATTATTGTAAACATAAACGAATGTAACAACTCGATTACAAATCGATGAATTCTCCCTTTTTAATTTGATTCTATTTGATTTGTGAACTTTTAAGCGATCTTTTAAAGTTTTTAGATGTTTAAATTTTTTATTTTGTTATCTATAACCTATTAAACGTCTTCTAAAATTTGTTAGTTAAGCTATAGTTATTAGACACAAATCAAGGCTTTTTTTTAATTGGTTAATTTTTTAGACACAAAATTGAGCCTATCATCTTACTTTGAAATTTGTTACCCAAAACTGAATATCACTTTGAGCACTTTTAATGACGAACTTGCGATTGCGATACTCACTTCCCAGCAACAATTGAGTTAAGTCAATTCATTCACATACGTTTGAGCCTCTTGCCCTGATTCAAAAAAGTTTTATAAAACAGGGGCAAAGAGAGATTTCGAAAGCAAGATTTGAGAAATTGAAATTGGTGTTATATATGCAGGTAAAAAGGCAACAATTCTCACCATAAATATTGGTATTGATAGGATGATAGTTGCTAACTAAACTCACTATTGATCTAGTCTCTTATTAGCTATTATATACCAAATTTAAAAGTTTAATTTTTGAGTTTAAATAAATTTTAATTTTATATTTAATAATTGGTCAATTTTAAAATACGTAAGAAATTTGTGACAATTTTTAAAATGTAATGCCTATGAGTAGAAGATAATTACTTTAGTTGAGAACCAAATAAACTAGTCCGTAATTTAACCCAAGTTGTACCCACTTGGTGCAAAAACTGATTTAGAAGAGACATCTAACCATGCTGTAAAATTGAGAAGAAGCTTCTAAACGTGTCTTCTACGTCTTTGAAGGGAATAAACTACAAATTTTGAGTTCTACCTTTTAAAGTTGATGGCTCAATTTCAACCATATCCCTAATTCAAGAGAAACATGCATATTATCAAACCAATTCATACACCACGAGCCAATATTTGAATTACTACGAAAACAGTCATTATGTAATGCGTGTTATCATACTCGCACACGAACCTTGCCCGCCCCCCTGAGGTTGGAGCTTGAAGCGGAGATATTGACCATGATCACGGTTCGAGGTGCAGAGTGTCATCTGGAAATTTTGTAGTTAGTAACTCGTTAACTCGCCGATACATGGGGCTGTCCATTGCAGTGTCCCAAAACTATTGTGCATCAAACAAAGTGCGGTAAAGACGAGATTCGGACAGCCTCATATCGATCAGGCCTCCTCCGAGTCCATCTTAGCTCTCATCCTGTACTGGCGGGCTGTCTTTTGTGAGATGTTTCTTCTAGTTTCTAATTTCTCAGGCTCGTCTTCCTCCATAGAGCAAACATCATCAGTTTGGGCGTCCACGGATGCGATGCTGATGGGCATGCCTTTCTGGTGCACAAGCTCCTTGCCAACTCCATTCTGATGATTTTGCTCCCCTGGGGTAGGATTTTCAAGCATTACTGTATCACCTGCTTTCTTTTTTGGGATGAAGGTGATAGATTTTGGTGGACCAGTTGAAGAATCATCCAGATGCAACGGTTCTATTGTCTTCGATCCTCTCACCAGCTGAAGGAAATCCATATAGGCGTTCTTGTTGGACTCTTCATCCACCTCATTGGATGAATCGAAAGTATAATGCGTGTATCTCGAAGGATTTCGTAAGTAGTCCGGAGCTTGACGGCAAAAGCCTTGAGATTGGAAGGTTGCTTCATTGGTAACTTCAGCAGCTCCAATGGAAGAGTTTGCTTCCATAGAGATATCTTCTGATCCTTGAGACTCTCGAGAAATTTCACATTCAGGGTCGAATCGGACACGCTTGTGCGATTTGGCATCAAGATGATTATCTTTCCTCTTTAGAATAGATTTTGGGTTCTGGGAAACATTGCATTCAGAAACAGCAATGGCTACTGCATCGTTCTCGGAGACGTGCAAAGAATCCATTGTTTTAGAAGCTTCTGCATCTTCCTTGAGCCGAACTTTTGCAGCCAAATGATTAGCTCGTGGATCTCTGGTGAAATTTCGTATTGAAGTGGGAAGTTCGGTACACGAATCTATTTCAACACCACAGTCAGTTATGTCCTTCATATACAACCGATCTCCAACTTTCTCCTTGCCAACAGCAACTTTATCATACTCATCTTCCTCTTCCTGCATAGAATTTTCAGTTACTCATCAATTCAAATCGTATATCTCAGGAGGCAAGCTACTAGACAAATGGAGTCCAGAAAACCTAAATGATAGTCCTCCATATTCCACAATGTACCAGCAAAATACTATATATCTCACGTTCAACAAGCTTACCAACACGACACAACAAGATTTTAAAAAATCCTTTACAAACAGTATTTGCTCGATTTTAACACTATGAAGAAGGCACAAAATCCAAATATCGAATTTTCATTTCGTTTATATGTAGTAGTATCCTCAAGTATGCACTTGAGGCGGCTGTAACCACAGACAGCCCTGCAAGCAGATTTCTCGATAGTTGAACTTTCCTTACCCATAAACCAGCAAAAATTAAGAATATACTAATCAGAATGGTTCTAAACGACATTGACAAAGAGCCAGAGAGAGCTAGCAGCGTACCTCAAAATCAAGGGTGCAGTCCCGTCCAATCAAGGACTTTATTTCCCATTCTTCGTCTCCATAATCGTCAGGCTTAGGAAAATTACTCGACGATCCATTTGACTCTGGATTTTCGTCCAAATCCCCGACGTCATCCTCAAAATCATCTCGGAATCGAAATGAATTCCTTCCGTTCACTTTCCTTTCGCCGGCGAGGAACGAGGTCGGCTCGAGCTCCGGTTCCGGTTGGTCTACCTTCCCCTTGATCCACTCCCTCCTCTCGACCTCATCGTCCGTAAGGCACCACAGAGAACTCAGAGGTGAGTTGAAGGCTGCTGTAGAATAAGAAGAAGATGATGATGAAGAAGAGAGAGAACCAAAAATTCTGTCCACACGAACTTTGAAGTTGTCCTCCATGCTCGGCAATGGCGATCAAGGGCGGATTTAGGGCTGTTCTGAATTCGAAGAAATGGAAATGAAAAGGAAATTCATAAATTGATTTCCACCTCCAGTCGGATCTTTAACGGACGGGTCAAGTTGGGCCTCACCGACTTTCAGGCCCATTGGGTATAAAATGGGCCTGAGTCGTTGTTGGGCTTGGGCCGATGAGAAAAAACATAGACCATTTTTTCTTATCATTCACTAATAATATTAAATCGTATTAAATAAATTTGTAATTTTCTCTTTTTTTCTTTTCTTTTCTTTTAATCAAAAGTTTAATAGGTAATACAACTCATACATATACCTCATAATAAAGTTGGAATCAAATTAAAAAATATAATTAATTTAAATAAAATAAGGTTAATGGTAATTAACGGATGACGCATACATTTAAATCAATATTTTATTTTTACACCTAATATCCGAGCATGACTATGAAGTGTAGAGAGATAGTATACGTCCATATATTGACGATACAAACGTTTCCGAACTTTTTTTTTTTTTTTTTTTTTTGCTAATGGTTAAGGGTGTTAATGTCAAAGTTTACGTGTGTTTTTTTAAATATAATTAGAAATATTCATTTACTCACAGAGCCGAGATTCTTATAGACCCTCCTGAATGAGGTAGAAAATCACCGTTAAACGAGGGTGAGAACCCTATTAGATAAATGGAGCTAGAGACGGAGATTGTGTTCCTCGTCCTCGTCTTTTCCATACCTTTTTACATATTATGCACGACTTTCTACAAACGAGCCATCATTTTATTTCAATTAATTATACTTTATTTTGGCTAATAAGTCTAAAGTCGATGAAATATAAGCCAAATACTATGTTGAAACTTTTCTTTTGCCTGAAAGATTATTTTTTAATATTAAATTTTTATTTTTTTTAGAGAGAATCTTATATTATAATTTTATTTATTAATATTATATTATATTAAAATTTTTGTTTACATATTTTTAATATTAATAAAAATGATGTGTCGAGAATTTGAACTTTTGTACTATGATGTCCTACATTGATTGTGGAGGAGAACAAAACATCCTTTACAAGGGTATGGAAACTTTCCCCTAGCATACACGTTTTAAAGCCTTGAGAGGAAGCCCAAAAGAGAAAGCTCAAAAAGAACAATATCTACTAGCGGTGGATCTGAGACGTTGCCAGACACTGGACTATGTGCCAGCGAGGAGGTTGTTCCCCAAAGGGAGTAGACACGAGACAGTGTGCTAGTAAAGATGTTGGGCCCTAAAGAGGGTGGATTGTGATGTCCTACATTGGTTGGAGAGGAGAACAAAACACCCTTTAACTATAAGGATGCTGGGCCCCGAAAGAGGGTAATTGTGATGTCCCACATTGTTGGGGAGTAGAACAAAACACCATTTTATAAGAGTATGGAAACGGGGGATGGTTGGGGAGGAGAACAAAACACCCTTTATAAGGGTATGGAAGCAGTCCTGAGGGGAAGCCCGAAAGGGATGGTTGGGGAGGAGAACAAAAAACACCCGTATGGAAGCGGTCCTGAGGGGAAGCCCGGAAGGGATGGTTGGAGAGGAGAACAAAAAACACCCGTATGGAAGTGGTCCTGAGGGGAAGCCCGAAAGGGATGGTTGGGGAGGAGAACAAAAAACACCCGTATGGAAGCGATCCTGAGGGGAAGCCTGAAAGGAATGGTTGGGGAGGAGAACAAAACACCCTTTATAAGGGTATGGAAGCGGTCCTGAGGGGAAAGCCCAAAAAGGACAATATCTGCTAGTAGTGGATCTTGGATCTGGGCCGTTACATGTACATTCTCCACCTTGATCCCTGCAAAAATAAACGCATTCCCGAATATTTAACCTAATTTATTTCGTAAAATTATTGTTCCCTCCACCTTAGATCAAAAGTTATTTTTTTTAAAAAAAGAACAGAAATGATATTTTAAGGAAGGTTAAAAATGGAAAATTGATGGAATATGGATATTTATGAGTAAAATTAATTGAAATTGAAGGAATTAACGAAGAGAATAAAAGGGGGAATTGAATTAAATTGGGAAGCAGTGACTGTGGCTGAACGCTAACGACGAACTCCCCTCTCGTTCCTTCCGAGATTTTCATGTCCATCCTGCCTTCACAAGTCCAGGGTTCCACTTCAACATCTTCTTCGTCTTCAGCTTCCTCTCTAAACCCTAATTCCCACCATGGAACCGACCCCCTCTTCTCTCAATCCACTCTCTCTCCCACGCATTCCTTTCCATCCCTACGGATTTCCGATCCCCATTCGTCTCTCGGGGATTCCTGCAACGTATCAGGTTCATTTTTGTATTTCATGAACTCGAATGCCTTTACTAGTTCTGAATGCTATTGTTTTATGTTTGATTTCCTCTTTTTGTTTTCCCTTGATCGTGGAAAGTGAATATATCGACGGAAATGTGCAATTCCGAGTTTGATTTTGTTTGTTTTAGCTGTTACCGTGGTTTTGTGATGTGATATAATATATTTCCTTGCATCCTGTTCACGATGTCAAAAGAATGAAATTACTCAAAATTGAGATGTTGTAGCTGTAGCTGTACTATCCAATTTACTGAAAATATTTGGTGAAAAGAAGTTAGGTCATACACGCTTGAATCACTATACTTATAGTTTTGGGGGTCTCAGTTGTTTTGTTATTTATATTTCACTGTGCTGACGATTGGGCTCTTTGATGAAATTTTGTTGGATTACGCAATTTCTAGTTTTGTTTTGATTAGTCAATAAAGAAGTAGAATGGATACGAGAAATTATCCTTTTAGTCTTAATTATGATTTTAGCTTTTAGGCTACTGGTAATGGAAAAGAGGGGAATTTTTTATGCCAGCGTTAATCAGGGGATCTGATGTTCTTTCTCATGTGCTATTAGTTTTGAGATGGGTGTGTATCTTCTCATGTATTCTACAGAGAAGAGTTATATTTGATTCATTTTAATCTTTGATTCAGGCCTGTCGATTCAACCTGCAGATGATGCTGAATCTTCCAAGAAGGTATGTTGTATATTAGTTATTCTTTAGTAATTTAGCGTTTTAAGTGGATTGGTTAAATTATCTACTTATGTATTTAGATTATAAGTCATGTATTGTACATATTAACAAACTATGTTTGGTATTTTTGTGTATATTAAAAATGAGATTATAAATTGATTGTTCAAATTTAAAAAGAATTTATTGGTTTTTTTAGTATATCGATAGTAATCGAACCTTAAACTGAGCAATTGGATTGAAAATCTTTTTCTCAGACTTTATGGAACTAATTAATCTTTTGGCATTAAAAATATTTTTATAAAAAATAATTAAAAAATTATTTTCCTTTAAATAAGTATTACAATTGGTGGTTAAATTAGGAAAGATTGTCATATAAGATCTATCAAGTCGCGAGGGGTCTAGAGGGTTATCCGAAGTTTATCCCCTCGTGCTCCTTTTGGATTTAGTATAAAAACAGATATGGATATTTCATTATAAGACAATTTTTTCTAAAATATATTTTTTAATCTCTCTTTACCATGCTCTTGGGGGAAAATGTTGCATCTATGTGATTTTAATTATTTTGCTTCATTTCCATGGAATAATGTATTTATAACAATAATTGATGAATGTTAAATTCATTACACTAGGGAGTTGGGTAATTGAAAGACCGTGATGATTTTTGAATGTTGGTTACTCAGATCATTCTTTCTTGTGAAATGATAAATGAAAAGGAAACATACGATCTTACTTCATGTATACTGTGATATATAGGTTAGCGAATTAGAGAATCTGAATGATTTTAAGATGCCAGCTCATCAAAACACTGAAACCCATTTGCAGAGCCAATCTGGTGTAGAAGATGGTGGATCAGTCCTTCCCGGGAGTAAAATATCGTCTTCTATAATTTCTTCTCATGATCAGCAAAGCGCTAGGTCTGCAAACTCTCATGGCAACAATAAACGCTCAGCTGGAAGAAAAGCCCAAATGACAAATGGAAACCATTTGCTTAATTTTCAATATGATCCCATTTCTCGTCCTCGTCCTCGAGCCAGAGCTCCTCCTCCAAGAAGGCCGCATAAGATAAAGCCATACAACAAGGATCTATTTCTCCAGGCTAATTACAAATTTGTGGTTTTAGATACAGGTTATCATACGCCTGAATATTTGGATCCTGATAAAATGCTGCGTTGGGAGGATATCATATGTGTAAGATATTCTACACCATCATTGGTTCAATGTCCTATTTGTCTGGAGCATCCACACTGTCCTCAAATTACTTCATGTGGACATATTTATTGTTTCCCGTGCATTTTGAGGTACCTGTTAATGGGCAAGGAGGATCAGAAAGGTGACTGCTGGAAAAAATGTCCTTTGTGTTTTGTGATGCTGTCTCTGAAGGATTTATACACCGTCCACATTGAGCTTTTGAAGCAATATTCTGTTGGTGATACTATAGAATTTATGCTTTTAACTCGGCAAAAAGATTCATTTGCCTTATCATTCAAGGATAAACAAGAGGATGGTATCAGGTCAAGTGATAACGATGAAATCTATGATTCTTTTTCGAAGTTTATATTTACATCTGACGTGGATCTCTCAGTGCGGCAAGCAATATCTGATTTAGATGCCTGGTTAGCAAAAGCAGAAACAGGGCAAGTAGATGACCTCGAAAAGCTTCCATATGTTTGTGCTGTTTTGGAACAACTGGAGCAGAGGAAGAAGGATTGGAATGAACTTCAGGCCTGTTTTAAGCAGAATGACTGTCAGATAAGATCTCAAACGCTCCTTCCAACTGGTAATGTTAGCAATGCTGGTCCTGGAGCATGCAGTTCTAGACACGAGGCTTCTTCCATTGATATTAATGATGATTGCAAGCTTCTAGGGAATGTAGTGCAAGATAAGTTGGATTATTCTACTCATGTGGGTCAGACTGAGGCTGTTGATGAACTTTTAGAACTCCAACAAAACTCAAATGAAATTAGAGATGCAAAGGACAAGGACTCGTACAATTTTTACCAGGTGAAAATCATTATTATCCTGTGTATGAACACTGGTTAGGTCTCTGTGCTTTTCATGATATGCCATTGTACCTTATTAGCTGTGTCAAACAAATGCTGGCATATTTGATTTTCGTTTCCTTCGGTTTTTCTTGAAGGGATTGCCTATTTGTATCCCATTGATGCTTTTTGGATTTTGATTCATAAATCATCCACTTATTAATTTGCGCATGCATTTTATATTAACTGCTTCTGTTGATTTTAGGCTACCGATGGCCAGCATATCATTCTCCATCCATTAAACATGAAGTGTCTTTTACAATATTATGGGAGTTATGGCAGGCTGCCACTCAGGTTTGTATGTATTAAGACAAATTATATCTCTTGCATTTTGCGAGCAAGAGATTGTAACTCTTGGGTTTTATTAGGTTTATTTAGAGTTTCTCATAATTGTTTCTGCATTTGTAGAATAAGTGGAAAGGTTTTAGAATTTGAAACAGTCACCCAAACCGAGGCCACAAGAAGGCGGTATCGTTATTTGAGTCATTTTTCCTTAACAACATCGTTTCAGGTATACTCATTCGTCAAGTTTCTTGAACCATATTTAAGGGCTTGCAAGTCATTATTTCTGATCATTCCACCCAAAATTTTCAGCTATGTGAAATTGATTTGACCAACCTGTTGCCTTCGTCTTCCATGATTCCCTTCATGGATGAGATAAAGAAGCGTGAGAAGCAGAGGAAACAACTTGCAAAAAAGGTATTTTGCGAACTAAGAGCCTAGGTGTGGTTGGGATCTCTCCAATTCTTTTATAATTTCTGTTAGTCATTTCCCCTTTAGTTTCCATGTACGTAAGCCATCACTTGTTTCCTTTTCAAGTTAGTTACTGTTGTTGGATTGTGTAAAGGTTTGACTATTAAGTCATAGTTATATAAAATTCTTCTAGTACTCGTGAACTGAAGGAGATATATATCCCATTCTAGATTAATGGCATCAATGAAATCTCAAATGAACATTTATTACTTCAGTAGGTTCCTCTCTTCAGTAATCAAATCACGAGTTTTTGTTATTATCAGATGCAAAGGGAGAAGATCAAAGCAGAATCTGCTTCAACGTGTTCTTTGTCAATGATGGCCGGTTCAGGAAGTTCATATCGTTACGATACTCCAAACCTTTCCCTGGATGACTTTGAAGGTAATATTTACCTTACTATTACATTTCCATCCTTTGTCTGCTTGAATTTTTGCAATGGGCGAAGGTGAATTCAATTGTAAATATGTTTTGAGTTCTAAAAATACTGAGTTCTTAGTGTAGAAATTAGAGAATAACACTGAGCAGTTTTGACTAATGAGGCAATTCCTGTTTTGTTCAGAGAAGTATATGCTTTTAGGAGTTATTGAGATTTTTGCCATATTCTTAACATAGGAAGTTTTAAGAACTGAACACCTTAATTTGTGAATTTTGGTTAGGATTTAAAAAATATTAAAGAAGGGGAAAAAAAGAATATACTTGGAAGGCTTCCAAATAAGCTTATTTTTCAAAACGTAAGGGAGCTCTGAAGTAGTAACCTGGGTTGTCAAATCAAATATTTTAAGTTATAAACCACTTAAACAAAGTTATATGTAATTGCTAAATTATTTTTCAAAAAAGTATTTCAACTTTGTTCTCTGTTTTTAAAAAAACTCTTATTCTTTCAAAAGGAAATATGGTCTTTCATAAACGTTTCTAAATTACCTTTGAAGTACAAATTTGTTAGAATGTTGAATGAAAAGTCAATGGGACAGGACACCGTTATTTTAGACTTAATGCAAACAAGCATTCTAGTTACTACCCAGCTACAATCATACCGTTTACGAAAGTCAAGGGCAATATTATAATTTTTGAACGAATAGGAGTATTTTTTTTAAACAAAGAGCAAAATTTTAGGTATTTTTATATGTATATATAATTTGACCAATGTGATTCTGTCTTTATAGATTTATTCCGATGAGGTATATACCTTTGGATATCCATGGGGTGCATGTTGTTGCATGGTTATACTGCATCATCGATCCCATTGTAGTATACTATATATAATTTTGGGTATTTTGAAAATTGCATTTCTTTCAAATGATGTTGCCTGGCAATATGGGCAGCAAGTATTTACTTTTTATGGTTCTCAAGAATTTGATTTAAGATTATAGGCTATTAAGTCTATGGCTGTAGTTAGTAATAGTATAATCATAGAATTTGGCACACGGTTTGTTGATATTAATTCCTGTGAATTATTCGATCTCTAGCTTTGGGAAGTTCTCCTGTGACATCATCGAGCCCTCCTGTTGGCGGGAGGCAACTGTTCTCGAGTGTTACACGACTTGGTTTCGCCGCCGCCCATGATTCTCCATCCTTGAGAATTGAAGAAACTGATTCTCTGCACATTAATGAAGTGAAAAGTGATTCATCGGGTGCAAATGGTACTTCTCGGATGCCTTTTTGTTCATTGTAATTTCTTTGCTCCAAGGCTGACAATTGTGAAAATGGAACCTTGGAATTTCAGTTTTTCAACGAGTCTCGCATATCCTTAGGCTCTTTTTAAATCATGCTTGTGTGTTCATTGCAGAGATACACAATGCAACTCCATCGTTTGCGAATATAATATCGAGGGCGAAGTCTGGAGGAAGTACAGAATCTCCTAAGGCAAATGAAGTGGGAAAGAAGGGGAAGAAACCTAGTCGAGTTTTGTTATCCACCGCGGGTGGTCGGCGCTATTGATCAGTTCAAGGTGAACATCCTGATTGTAATAAAGGTATTTCCATTTTTAGATGTATAAAACAATGTTCATTTGCAGTATCAGGCTTTTGATTAAAAAACTTAGGATTGCTTTTGTGGTAGTTTGTGTTTTAGAAGATTAGCTCTGTACAGAAGGCTAAATAAAATGGTTTGCTATTATTAATCTATCCTTTCTTTTCCTCCGGCAAGAATGATGAATACAATGCCATGTTTAAGAGACTTGTTCCATCACCATGTCATCTTGAACATTCACCCGAACTAGTATTGTCGTGTGGTTGTCGTGCATGCATTTTAACTCTTATGAGACTTTAACTGACTTGCTTGTATTCAGGCCGAGTCATTAACCTTGTCTCTAAATTGGGAAGTATGTTTACATAGTTTGTTACTTCATTTATCAGTATCTTGATTCTAGATCACTCAGCCGTTCAACTTTTACACCAAGGTAAACCCTTACTAGAATGAGTCATTTTAATTCATACCTCTTACTAATACTTAATTAGGTTAGAGTCAACTAAGTACTTTGAAAATGATTCCTACCACTCGTTCGGCCCTAAATAGCTAAAGTTACCAAATAGAATGAGTCTGGCACTCTTGAATATTTAGATGTCATCGAACTTTATTTCTCATTCGAACAAGCTTACCGAGAATCGACCCTTGACTCTTTCTACTTGTTATTGCCTTTTAGCTATTCATCCATTCAAACATTCAAACATTATCGAGACATGATGAGTAATTGTATCCATTCCATGTCCATTGAGCATACCATATTAGAGCTCCCTTCAAATAAGGGACAAGGTGCAATATGGACACACTCGTGCCCCTCAACATTGTTAAAGGGTTTCATGAAGATGACGTTTGAGACTCTCATTCACACCACACATACATGTATGTATAATAAGGCACTTCTTTTATGTCATCCATGAACATCAAATATGGTGAAGACCGAAGAGTTATACACTAGTATGTAGTATACTTTTGTTTTGTTTGTTCTGAAATCTAGCATACACATCTTTCACTCTGCACTTAATTCTAGAGTCACTGGTCGAAACTCATGATGCAACTCCAACTTTCGAGGTTACGACTTGGAACCTCATATGGTTCTCACATTGTCGACACCACCAACGCTTCTAATCTTATTTGTGCCTCAGATTAACTTTCTTGCATATTTTTTCTTGTGTTGGGTGCCACACCATCATCTTTAGATGCATCACAACACTTATTTTTCAGCTATTAACTTGCCTATTGAACAAGTATGTCACCACAATTTTCTTGCACTATTGGTGGTGAGCCTCAACCCACTCTCTTATATTAAGGTTAAGAGTTAGAGACACTCTTTCTCACTTAACCTATTCATCGTTCAAGTTAAAATTAGTATAATTCAACACGCACTTCTAGCAGATTCAAAATTTTACTGTCTCACTTCTAAATATCGTTGACCTACCGAACGAAAAGAAAAGAAAGGGAGGTTAAAAGTAATATTTGGAAATGTAATATTCTAAAATGTTTTTTTTTTAAATGCTTTTTATCAATTTTTGGATAGTAGGTTCAAGTTTTTTTTTTTTTTTTTCTTTTTTGGTGGGCACTTTCCATTTATTTGTGAAGTTTACATTTTATTTTTTCTAAAAATCTCTTTCTTTTTTATCAAATTATAATCTTTAAATCATGAAATTTATTATTATCATTACAGGAAAAAAAAAAGCTTAAATGATTTTCTAAATTTTAGTATATAATAATTATCTTGGTTCTATTTTTTCGATTATTATTGTGAATAATTTTTTTAATATATTAATTTTTCATTTTTTAATATAATTAATCTTTCGATTATTATTGTGAATAATTTTTTTAATATATTAATTTTTCATTTTTTAATATAATTAATCTAAGGCAGTAAACAGGAAAAAAAATTAATCTATGTCAAATTATTTTTATATAATAATAATAATAATAATAAAAAAAAAAAAAAAAAAAACTCCATCATTCTCTCTTCTGCTTTTTTCTCCTCTCCTCCTCTCTTCCTCCTTCCGGCAGCTCAGGTTTATTTTTTTTTTCCTCCCTTGCTCTCCGAGCGGCAGCCACACACTAACATCGCCGATCTCCGATCGCCGCCACGCCCCCCACCGCCACTTTTCTTTATCTTCTTCTGATCTCACCCTGTGCTGCAACCTCACGTCGCACGGGTTCCTAACACAGGGTAAATGAGATCTCTCAAAGCCTCCGCCTCCAACAATGGAAGCAGCAGGAGGCTTACGCTTCTTCATCTCGTTTGTGCTGCTGCACTCTTCTCTCTTGTAGTTTTCGTCATTCAATCCTCATTCTTTGCAGGTTCTTCGTCCCTCATTTCCTTGTATCTTCGACATCAATTCTTAAATATTTTCTCTAAGATCTTGTTTAAAACTTCAGGTTATCAGCAGCCTCTTGCAGATCTCAACAAGGAGGAGGTTCGGATTTTGTCGGATTTTCAGTCCAGCATTCAGCAATGCGTGGTTTGTATCATGTTTAGCTTTAGTTTATTTCTTTCATATTTTGTTCCGTTTTTCGATTGTACATTTGCTGGACGAGGGAAAGAGCTCAGCCTATGTGATCATTTGAACCGATTGTTGATTTCTTTTAATTAATTTTCATTTCGGAATGAAATCGATTTTTCGATTCCAGTGCTATGAATTATGATACTGTTTGTTGCATGCTCCATTGCATCCTAATATGTATAGGAGTATAAGGCAAGTAGTAATTTCGAGCGCTTTTTGGAGAACATTTAGTTATGTCGTCCGATCTTCTCTACTTTTGGTTAGATGAAGCAGCACAATTTGAGTGTTCTTTGTTCTATTGTTTTGCATTGCCTTTTTTTTTCCTTCAGTACCCATGGGCGTCAAGCCAGTCGTGACAAATTTCAGGACCTACTGCTTGAACCCTACGCTCCGATGTGCCAACCAAAGGTGGTTGGCACATGTCCTGAGTGTTAGATGAAAGTCCCACATCGGCTAATTTAGGGAATGATCATGGATTTATAATCAAGGAATACTCTCCCCATTGGTTTGAAGCCTTTTGGGGAAGCCCAAAACAAAGCCATGAGAGCTTATGCTCAAAGTGGACAATATCATACTATTGTGGAGAGTCGTGTTCATCTAACATGGTATCAGAGCCATGCCCTAAACTTAGCTATGTCAACAGAATCCTCAAATGTCGAACAAAGGACTCCAAAAGAAAAAGGAGTCGAGGCTCAGTAAAAGATGACCAAGACTCCAAAAGAAAAGGAGTCGAGCCACGATTAAGGGGAGGCGTACTTTGTTCGAGGGGAGATGTTGGATGAAAGTCCCACATCGGCTAATTTAAGGAATGATCATGGGTCTATAATCAAAGAATACTCTCTCTATTGGTTTGAGGCTTTTTGGGGAAGCCCAAAGCAAAGTCATGAGAGCTTATGCTCAAAGTGGACAATATCATACTATTGTGGAGAGTTGTGTTTATCTAACATTGAGAATGCCGGTTGTCTTTTCAAATATTGCATCTTAGTGGTTTTAATTATTTTTTTAAAAAAATTATGCATTATGTATGTGGATTACTCCCTGCAGTTTCAGTTATCTTTTGAGCTTCATCTGAACATGAAATTTGGTATAGGCAAACAGGGGACTTGGACTCACCGCTCATATTATTGACCACTGCAAGCTAATTCTCAAGTTCCCAGAAGGCACAAATAGTACCTGGGTCTCTCTCTCTCTCTTTCTTTGTGGTGTGTGTGTGTGTGTGTGTGTGTGTTCACCCATTTTCTTTGTTGCTGATTTTTTTATGCTTTGTATGGGCAGTATAATGAGCAGTTCAAGATTTATGAGCCATTGGAATACCCATATGATGTGTGTGAGGCCATACTATTGTGGGAACAGGTTGGTATTAGCCATCTTCAATCTGTGCAATCTCTTAAATACTATACATGTCCATTCTAATGTGCGTTGAGCAATACAGTATCGCAACATGACTACTGTCTTGACGAGAGAGTATTTGGATGCAAGGCCTGATGGCTGGTTTGATTATGCTGCAAAGAGGATAGCACAATTGTAGGGTTACTCATATCTTATTCCTTCGAGTTGATTTCTTCTGGTGGTTTTCTTTGAACTAGTGACGGCAACTGTTTTGGTGGAGTGAAATCTATTCGTCTTTGTGTAGGGGAGCGGATAAATGTTACAATAGATCTCTTTGTGAGGAACACCTAAATTTGATCCTGCCATCCAAACCTCCTTTTCACCCCCGGCAGTTTAAAACCTGTGCAGTTGTGGGAAACTCTGGAGATCTTCTAAAGACAGAGTTTGGTGAAGAAATCGACAGTCATGATGCTGTTATTCGTGATAATGAGGCACCTGTAAATGAAGTAAGCTAGCTAGCTTCTCTAGTCAATACTTTCAATACTTACTGCAAGAGTCTTTTCATTGTTTATTGATTTATTAAACGGCTTGTTTAAGTTAGCTAGAGTCTTTTACTTGGTAGTTTGTTCTGTAATTAGTAATTGAATAACTCTTGCTATGGTCATATGGTCATTTGTGTGAGATCCCTCATTGGTTGGAGAGGAGAACGAAGCATTCCTTATAAGAGTGTTGAAACCTTTCCCTAGTAGGTGTAGTTTTAAAACCTTGAGGGAAAACCTAGAAGGGAAATCTCAAAGAGGACAATATCTAATAGCGGTGGGTTTGGGTTGTTACAAATGGTATCAGAGCCAAACACGGACGGTGTGCCAATGTCCTCGCTGGCTCCCAAGGGGAGTGGATTGTGAGATCCCACATTGCTTGGAAAGGAGAATGAAACATTCCTTATAAGGGTGATAAAACCTCTCCCTAGTAGGCACGTTTTAAAACCTTGAGGGGAAACCCATAAGGGAAAGCTCAAAGAGGACAATATCGCCAGTAGTGTGGTGGGCTTCAGCTGTTACAATTTGTGCCTTATGCATTTGTGTTGTTTTGAGTACGTTCTTTTTAGTTGTTAAGTTATTCTTGCATGCCTACAAAAAATTCAGCATCAATAGCTGTTTCCCTTTCCATTTTCCCTTGTTGCCCCAACCCGTCAATGTATCACTAGAAACCATACTCATCAAGACTTCAATGAAAGGACCGACATGTATTTGTTCAGAAATATTAAGTTGTGAATATGTAGATTATAATGCTTTTACATGTAAGAAAATTTGTGCACACAATTTTGGACTTTTGCCATCTTCATTCAAATTGTGGGATTCGAACATTTACATTCAATAAATTATTTAAACGCCAAAAAAATGGTGAAATAGACATGTACCTTGTAACAAAGACGTCAAACAATGAATGTTTATAGAGAAATTCAAGAATTATATATGGGAGTATTCTTTATATATCATTAGTTTTCTCTAGTATTTCTGGAGTTTATGAGGAATAATATAGCTGATTTTTATGTCTTAGTTTTTAAGTCTAAGAATATTGGTTATGTAGCAAACAGCACAAACTATTCACTGTGTTCTGGCTAGGCTTGTTAATGAAGTACGACACCGCTAGAAGCCTAAGAATACTGTCGAAAGTAGAATATCGAAAGTATTACATAATAATTAGAAAATGGATAGTTCAGGAACTTCAATACACGGTCTTTCTGATGACACTTGAATCTGAACTCTGTGGTTTCTCATCTTTGAACATTACGTACTTGATTCTGCACATTTTGTGACATTGATTTCTTCTCCTTCTATGATTAAGTTCTCCGGAAGATATTTAGATACTCATGTTGATCCCTATGATCCCCTGTAGAAATATGCCAAATATGTTGGTCTGAAGAGGGATTTTCGTCTTGTTGTAAGAGGTGCTGCTCGCAATATGATTAAAATTCTAAATGGGTCTGGTAAGTGATCTTAAATCTGTTGTTAAATATTACTCGGACTCTTGTTTAAGATGTGTCAGGTCTGATGATCTCTTTTCTTTCTTCAGATGATGAGGTACTTATTATCAAGAGCGTGATTCACAGAGACTTTAATGCAAGGATCAAGGTAAAAGCTAATTCATATTCTTATGTGGTAAATTCTCTTATTACTGTAAGGTAATGCTGACAGGGGAGGAAAGGAAAAAAATGGAATGAGGTTAGGGGATTGTAATAGTCCAAGTCCACACCTAGCAGATATTGTCCTTTTTTAGCTTTCTCTTTCGAGCTTTCCCTCAAGGTTTTAAATGCGTATACTAAGTAGAGGGTTCCATGTCATTATAAAGAATGCTTCGTTCCTGACTCCAACTGATGTGGGATCTCACAATCGATCTCCTTTTGGAGCCTAGCGTCTTTGCTGGCACTCGTTTTCCTCTCCAATCGATGTGAGACCCCCAATCCACCCTCTTTCGAGATCCAACGTCTTTGTTGGCACACCGACTGGTGTCCACCCCCCTTCGGGGCTGAACCTCCTCGCTTACACACTGCCTGGTGTTTGTAACAACCCAAGCCCACTGCTAGCAGATATTATCTTCTTTGGGCTTTCCCTTCTGGGTTTACCCTCAAGGTTTTAAACGCGTCTGCTAGGTAGAGGTTTTCACACCCTTATAAAGAAAATGCTTTGTTCCCCTCCTTAACCGATGTGGGATCTCACAGAGATGATCTAGTTTTGAAAATTATAATGATTTTATGGAAAGGGAAAGGCTTTGTATCCACGATTGTTTTGCTTTCTGATGCTTTGGAAACTTATTACCTTTTGTAAATGATTTTTATGCCTTATATTGCAGCTTATTCCAAATCCAGTTTATCTCTTCCAAGGTATTGTTCTACGTAGAGGTGCCAAGGGAACTGGAATGAAATCTATTGAATTAGCTCTCTCTATGTGTGATATTGTTGACATATATGGTTTCACGGTTGATCCTGGCTACACTGAATGGTAAGTTTAACTCGCTTGCAGGTTGATTCATGTTTTGTTTCTTGCCACTAACAAGTTGAAATTTTCTCTGTTCCAGGACAAGGTACTTCTCAACGCCCAGGAAAGGCCATAACCCGCTTCAAGGAAGGGCATACTACCAGCTATTAGAGTGCCTCGGCGTAAGTTTTTCAACCCCGCCCCCCACACACATGCACCCACGGAAAAAAAATGGTGAGATCCATGCCTTGCCTTGCCTTGCCTTGCCTTGATAACTCATGTGGCTTAGGGCTTCTCAGGTTATAAGGATTCACTCTCCGATGAGATCGAAGAGGAAGCTAGACTGGTCTGATGTTCCCGATCGAGAAACGATTCGGAGGGCTCATGCTGCAGCCTTGAGCTTAAAGAGGAGTCAATCCGGGCAAGGGGGCGATTTGGGACAGTTTGGTAGCTGTAAAGTGTGGGGCAATGTGGAGCCTGGAATGGAAGGTCCTATCTCAGGATCCCCTGATATGAGTGATACCAGGAAAAAGTCAAGTTACAGTAAGTGGGAACTTACACCTTTTAAAAGTTTGAGAAAAGAATCACAAGATCATTTCAAGCAGATGGAAGGGGTCTCCCTCTACAAAATGGACGGTAATAAGTTGGACGATCTCGTATGTGTGAGACATTCTTTGGATTCCGTCACATAAACAACGCTCTCAACAATATGCTATTTGCCAATACCTTCTCCCCAATTAGGACTCACCCGTTACACGTATCGACGATATCCATGGTTGATTAGAGGATGCCTTCCTTCAGCTCTGGCTGATGGCTAGGCACAACAGTAGAGGCAACATAGAAATATCAGTCCTTTCTGCAAGATCGGTCGAGACGTTGTGTGCTATCTTCTATGCCTGACTTAGAACTCGGAGCTACCAAGTACACGGTATGGCTTTTAGTTCGAATCAATTTATTCATCTGCTTTGATTCTAAATAGATTGTAAAGCATGTATTTTAGCCTCTGAAAGATTAGTGTATCATTATTTATTCTTGCGATTATTTGTAAAGACTGAAGGTAAAAAAATGTCCATTACTGGTTTAAGTAATGTAACACATCCTCTTAGACAAAAGTTGATTGAAATCATTTTTCTTTGCTTTATTCCTAAAAAATGAAACCACAAATTAAGTTCATAAAATTTCTTAGGTTGAGCTACCAACTTAGGAACTTTGGTCCCTCACATCGGTTAGAAATCGTCAGGTCGATGGTGATACGTAACGGATCAAAGTGGACAATATATGCTAGCGGGTATCAGAGCCAAACATTAGACGTGCTAGCAAAGATGTTGGCCCTCAAGGGAGGTGGATTGTGAGATCTCACATTGGTTGGAGATGGGAGCAAAGACGTTGGCCCTCAAGGGAGGTGGATTGTGAGATCTCACATTGGTTGGAGATGGGAGCAAAGACGCTGGCCCTCAAGGGAGGTGAATTGTGAGATCTCGCATTGGTTGGAGATGGGAGCAAAGACGCTGGCCCTCAAGGGAGGTGAATTGTGAGATCTCGCATTGGTTGGAGATGGGAGCAAAGACGCTGGCCCTCAAGGGAGGTGGA
Source organism: Cucurbita maxima (assembly GCF_002738345.1). Classification (NCBI taxonomy): domain Eukaryota; kingdom Viridiplantae; phylum Streptophyta; class Magnoliopsida; order Cucurbitales; family Cucurbitaceae; genus Cucurbita; species Cucurbita maxima. The sequence continues at coordinate 2,875,575 of NW_019272027.1, forward strand.
TTGTGAGATCTCGCATTGGTTGGAGATGAGAGCAAAGACGCTGACCCTCAAGGGAGGTGAATTGTGAGATCTCACATTGGTTGAAGCTGACTCTTAAGGGAGGTGGATTGTGAGATCTCACCTTGGTTGGAGCTGACCCTCAAGGGAGGTGGATTGTGAGATCTCGCATTGGTTGGAGATAGGAGCAAAGACGCTGGCCCTCAAGGGAGGTGGATTGTGAGATCTCACATTGGTTGGAGATGAGAGCAAAGACGCTGACCCTCAAGGGAGGTGAATTGTGAGATCTCACATTGGTTGAAGCTGACTCTCAAGGGAGGTGGATTGTGAGATCTCACCTTGGTTGGAGCTGACCCTCAAGGGAGGTGGATTGTGAGATCTCACATTGGTTGGAGATGGGAGCAAAGACGCTGGCCCTCAAGGGAGGTGGATTGTGAGATCTCACATTGGTTGGAGATGAGAGCAAAGACGCTGACCCTCAAGGGAGGTGAATTGTGAGATCTCACATTGGTTGAAGCTGACTCTCAAGGGAGGTGGATTGTGAGATCTCACCTTGGTTGGAGCTGACCCTCAAGGGAGGTGGATTGTGAGATCTCACATTGGTTGGAGATGGGAGCAAAGACGCTGGCCCTCAAGGGAGGTGGATTGTGAGATCTCACATTGGTTGGAGATGAGAGCAAAGACGCTGACCCTCAAGGGAGGTGAATTGTGAGATCTCACATTGGTTGAAGTTGACTCTTAAGGGAGGTGGATTGTGAGATCTCACCTTGGTTGGAGCTGACCCTCAAGGGAGGTGGATTGTGAGATCTCACATTGGTTGGAGCTGACCCTCAAGGGAGGTGGATTGTGAGATCTCACATTGGTTGGAGCTGACCCTCAAGAGAGGTGGATTGTGAGATCTCACATTGGTTGGAGCTAACCCTCAAGGGAGGTGGATTGTGAGATCTCACATTGGTTGGAGATGAGAGCAAAGACGCTGGCCCTCAAAGAAGGTGGATTATGAGATCTCACATTGGTTGGAGACAGGAACTAAGCATTCCTTATAAGGGTGGAAACCTCTCCCCAACAAATGTGTTTTAAAATCATAACGATGATACGTAACAGGCCAAAACGGACACTACCTGCTAGTAGTAGTCTTTGGTTATTACAACAAAATGAGTTGAAAAGTATCATACCTGAGGTATGTTGTCTTCATGCACGAGCCAAAGAACTTGATGCTAGAACAAGTCTTCGATCTAATCCCGACGTTCACATGCACGAGCCAAAGAACTTGATGCTAGAACAAGTCTTCGATCTAATCCCGACGATGAACGGTTGATGTAATTTAGATATAATGAGAAATATCTTGGGGAGATTCACAAATATCTCCAAGGTGATGGGAAAGTGAAAGCTTCCTCTAAATGAATAAATATCAAACAAAGAGGATGCAAAGGTATCTTATCCAAAGGAACAGCCTCCAATCTCTGACATTTCAACACAACCACTGTTCTTTATAAAGGCTAACGAGTAAGAGGCTTCTACTCATTCAAATCTCAAGCTTTAACATATCATAGCGTAATGCAAGCTGTTCTTAGCATTGTTGTTCCTCCCCTTCTACCCTCCTTAACACCTTCCAACAACCTTTCTCATTTTCCCTCGATCCGCTCTCTCTCTCTTCCTCGTGCCGTTCAACAAGAAAAGTAGTTACCGCTGTCGCTTACGATGCCTCGGTGGTTGATTACAGTTCTGTAATCTCGTAAGTCATTTTCTCTCACATGCTTCTCTTTTATGTTGAACTTAAGTTTGAACCATTCATCGATATATTTAAGTGTCCATGGTGTAAACACTAAATTTATGTCATTAATAATAGTTTTAAGATCGAAACTGTGTAGATTTACTCCGGCCATAAGCTCGTATGGTTTTGAGTTCTAATGATTATGATCGGGAGAATTAAATCGTCAAATTTTAAAATGATAATCGACGTCTTATTTAATAAAGTATGCTTGAATTGACTCGTATGCTCAGGTTTGAGACAAGGTGTAATAAACTATATTCGAATTGACCCGTATGCTTGAGTTCGAGTTAGAGTATAATAAACTATGCTTGAACTGACCCGTATGCTCAAGTTCGAGTTAGTGATATGGAAAATCAACCCAAGGGAAAGTATGGAACGGATTACCTTGATGATTAAGATTGAGAGTAAAGAAAACTCGTTTCTAAACTCGTGATTCGAATCACTCCACAAGAGGTTTGATTAATACCACTTAAATGACTCTACATGCAAATTCTAAACACAAGAATTTGCAAGGAAAGTTTAGCTCTCAACAAAGCTGAAATAGAAATTTTATTCTTAATTCCAAAATCTGATGTCTAATCAAAGAAAAGAAGGTTTTATATAGCTCTTACAACCTTAACCTATGTGATATATAACTCCCAAATTAAATGAGCTAGTAAATGAAAAATACTCATAACCTCCATATTAAAAAAAGAAGGCTTTATATAGCCCTTACAACCTTAACCTATGTGACATATATCTCCCAAATTAAATAGGCTAGTAAATGAAAAATACTCATAACCTCTCTACTAAAATGGCTAGTTAATGGTGGAATATAGTAACCTAGGTGGGTTACAATATAACCTTTAACTCCTATATTTAAAACTAGCTTAAATATGACAAACAAATAGTTAAACTATAATTAAATAATGCAATTAATAAAATGTGCTTATTGACTCATCCTTGAACTAGTTTCATAAATTCAGCGGAGTTCATTAAATGCAACTTAAAGTAAATTTAATTCATCTCTTTCTTGAAGCTCAACTTTGCACAACATATAAGAGAGATCTCCAACGTCTTTTAGAATTTCCTTTGATGAGTTAATCATAGCTTGAATATAACTGTATAAGGTTTGTTGTAGCTTCTTAGTTCTCGTCCTTGTAATTGGACTTTGAGGTATGAAAATTCCTTGGTCGTGGTTCATATCAGTTAGGGTATAATAAAATATACTTAAACTGACCTGTATGCTCGGGTTCGAGACAATGTGTAATAAACTATACTCAAGTTGACCTGTATGCTCGGGTTCGAGACAGTGTGTAATAAACTATACTCAAGTTGACCTGTATGTTCAAGTTCGAGTTAGGGTGTAATAAACTATGCTTGAATTGACCCATATGCTCAGGTTCAAGTTAAAGTATAATAAACTATGTTCAAATTGACTCGTATGCTCGAGTTCGAGACATGGTGTAATAAACTATGCTCAAATTGACCAATATGCTCGAATTCGAGTTAGTTTGTAATAAATTATGCTCAAGAAAAAAAAAAAAAAAAAAAAAAAAAAAAAAAAAAAAAAA
>NW_019272027.1:2879764-2894884 GCF_002738345.1 Cucurbita maxima
AAAAAAAAAAAAAAAAAAAAAAAAAAAAAAAAATCTAATACCCTTAAAATTTTTAATTTTTTTTTTTTTTTTATAAATGTTAAAAATATTTTTAAGATTATTATTAAATTTCAAAAGTATTAATAAACTTAAAATTTTATTTAATAATAAGAATATTTTAAAATATTAATGAAAATTTAAAAATATTTATTATTATTCATATTAAATATTATATTAATATGATTATTATTATTATGTGCAGAGTTTTTCCAGGGGAGGCTTGCGATGATCTTGGCGGAGAATTTTGTGGAGCTGAGTTTCTAAATGGCGTTTTCTAAATCCCCCCGCTATGCTCTTTTATTTAGTATTTAGTGTATTGTGTATAGTTTTATTCACATATATACAAGGCTTTTAGCTAGGCCATGTCACAAATTGTATAACCCATGTTTCAAAATTCCCGACGCTTAAATATTTGCTCTAATCTTTTTATTCTCTATGTTCTAATATTTTCATGGGACGACGGTGTGATCCTACTATATTGGGTTAAGTCATATCAGATGTTCTCCAACCCACTTTTCAGAACTCTCAATGCCTCACACGATAACTGTTTGACAACAGGTTGATTCTACTCCAGCTAGTTGGGTTATATTACTCGTTCTCTAACCCACTTTTTATAACTTTTGGCCTTTGCATAATTATCTCTATTGGTTTTTATATTCAACTATTCCAACAAGACAACGGTTTCATTCTATTACATTTGGTTGGGTCATATCGCTTGTTCAGTAGCCCACTTTTTAGAATTCTCAAGCATTAAATATTTATCCCTTTTGTTTTCTATATTCAACTATTCTCATGGGACAACGGTTTGATAGACTACATCTAGTTAGGATACACCACACGTTCTATATTCCACTTTTCAGAATTCTCAATGTTTATATATTTACCCTTTTCTTTTTTATCAACTATGTTGAGGATTGTTGGGAGATGAGTTACACGTCGGCTAATTAAGAGGTTGATCATAGGTTTATAAGTAAGGAATAATCTCCATTGGTATGAGACCCTTTGAGAAAACTAAAAACAGAGTCATGAGAACTTATGCTCAAAGTGAACAATATCATACCACTGTGAAGGTCGATCATTTCTAATAAACTATTCTCAGTGGATAGATGTTAAAGCAAGTTAAGTGAGAATGAAGAAGGCATTTTGAATTTTGAACCAACTCAGTCAGACATTAACAGAAGGAAACTACATTTCAGAAGAAAATCTTATTGCAAAAAGAACTCAACCAAATGAAGTGAAACCAAACACTTGAGGTTGATCTTGCAGTATGTTCTGAAAGCTAGATTGGTAAGAAAAAGAACTAAAACCACAAGAGATATTAGGCCACCTACTTGTCGATGATGTTCACGAGCACGCCTTCGAGAATAAGACGAAGCTGAATGTCGTCGGATTTACAGAGTTTGTCGATGAATTGTTCCATCCATCAATGAAGGGCTGCATTTGATAACAGCTTCACTTAAATAACACCATGTAAGCCAGCTGATTCCAACAGCACTGCTTTTATTTGCTCAGGTAAGATCTCCTGACCTTCCTTGGATTGCTGGAAGAAATCAAACAGCCAAAAAGACAGCAAAATGGTTAGTGCCAAAACTTGTTGAACGATATTAGATCGTAAACGTCGATTCGGGAAAACGAAAAGGAAACGAGTGCGAACCTCAGCTCGAAACACGTCCAAAGCAAATCCATTGAAACAGCTGATTACAGCTTGTTGGATATCCAAGCCGAGGCTATCCAGAGCCCTCATGGTGGATAGCAAGAGACCCGGCTTGCAAGAACAAAACATGTGAATATTGACAGCTCTGCCTTCTCTGACCCGGACTTCGACCTGTTTAAGCACGTTACCAATCAGGATTTGAAGGACATCTTCCTCAAATATGCACATAAGCACACTCTTAAACAAACACGACTCTCCACAATGGTATGATATTGTCCACTTTGAGCATAAGCTCTCATGGCTTTGCTTTGAGCTTCCCCAAAGGCCTCATCTCAATGGAGAGAGTATTCTTTGATTATAAACCCATGAACATTCCCTAAATTAGCCGATGTGGGACTTTCACATTCAACACACACAAGAAAATGCAACGAAATCCCATAAATGTTCGAGAATGAAACCAAAAATTCACAGAAACTGTGCTTGAGTTTTCATGTCTGATGATCGGTACCTCGTCGAACCGACTTCTATCAACAGAAGTAAGATGATAAAAAGAACGTATGAACGCCATCAATATCATTAGAACCAACAACAATTATAAGGTCTGTCCAACAAATCTACTTAGTTTTATCATATTTTTGGCAGCCTACAACAATAAGATGAAGCTGACTGTCACTCACATGATATTGCTAGTTTAAAAACTACAGATCATGCACATGTTTCATATGACTCTTTAGAGTAGCTGTAATAGCGCCCACCGCTAGCAGATATTGTCTTCTTTGGGTTTTCCCTTTCGGGCTTACCCTCAAGGTTTTTAAAAAACATATGCTAGAGAATGGTTTCCACACCTTAATAAAGAATGTTTCGACCCCTCTACAACCGATGTGGGATTTCACAATCCGCCCCCTTCGAGGTCCAGCGTTCTCGATGGCACTCGTTCCTCAATGACACTCATCCTCAATGAATATTATAAGGGGGTGGATTGTGAGATCCCACAAAAGTTGGAGAGGGGAACGAAACATTCGGACAGTGTGCCAACGAGAACGCTAGCCCCCCAAGTGAGGTGGATTGTGATATCCCACATCGGTTGGAGAGAATAACAAAAAATTCCTTATAAGGATGTGAAAACCTCTTCCTAGCAGACGCGTTTTAAAACCGTGAGGCCGACGGCAATACATAGCAGGCCGAAGCAGACAATATATGTTAGCGGTGGGTTTGGGCTGTTACAGTATCATTACCATGTTACTTCATCCATGAGCACGTCCAATACAAGTAACAAACAGATCATTGGGACTCATTATGTGATGAATGGTTCAACTGAAACAACCAGAAATTCGCAAATCCACTCATTATCATTACTAAAGTAAGGAGGAACACTGTAAGCACTTGGCTCTTGAGAACCAAAAATCTCAGAGTTCATGCTAGACACTTGTGGAGGAAGTATAAGAGCAAACAAAATGAAAAAGAATTCTAGCTGCGTGAATAAAAAGCACAAAAGTACAACCAAATACAAAAAGAAACAAGATGGAACGCGGAAAAGGATAAAGTTGGTTGAAAAGTTACCCTGGCAGGCTGATTTTTGGGGCTGCACAAGGAGCTCGGACACAGCTCTTCCTTGACACGACAGGGAAGAGTTGGCAGCGTTGGCGTCAAAGGGTGAAAGCTTGCAGAAGGTTGCAGCAAAGAACCAGAAGGAGTCGATTCAAGTTCATTATGGAGATCATTTATCCTTTGAAGAAGCTCCTTCAAGTAGTCTATGGCGTCTCCAAGGATTGAAGCTCTATCCATCTGTGAACACAAGAAAAGGAAAATTTAGATTTATTGCCCAATTCATCAAGAAAGACCAGTGGTTCAAGATCTCTCCGCCATGGAATCGAGAGGAAAAGCTTGAATTCGTACCTTGCTTATTTTGGGTACGACGGACCTAAGCATGTAAAGTCTATCATTCAGCTTCTTTCTCCGCCGCCGCTCCGCCATGAGATTCTTCGCCGGCATCCCCTTCTTCTTCCCTTTCTGGTCACCGCCGGTTACAGTGCTGTTGGCATTGGAATTGCTTCCGCAGTTTTTAGCATTAACATTGTCCTCTTGCTTGTTATACTCATTGCCTTCATCGGAGTCGTAATTAAACCGAGAAACATCCACGCTACCATCCTCACCGTCCTCATCGCCGTTGTTCTTACTCAGATTCTCCAAATCCGCCGTCCACGTTGAGCCTTCTCCAAATTTCAAACCCGAAACCTCCAGATTCTCAAGTTTATCAGCTCCGGGAGAGACAACTCGGTGCGCCGCTCGCTTCTGAAACAGCGTCGGCTGAGCACCGACTTGCGGTAGCACTTCAAGAGGTCTCAAAACCTTAGGCCTATTCTGAAACAGAGCATTCCCGCAGCCATCGAAGCTCTCAAACGCAGCCGCCGGATTAAATCCATCGCCGAAAGCGGGAGGGTTATCAGCAACCGGAAACTCGGAATGATTTAAGCTAAGCGCCTGGTTACCGATTTGAGGAAGAGGAGAAATGCCAGTGAATCCCATGAAAACGGAGGAATTGGAAGCTTGATTACCCTGGTAAGATCCAAACAGAGCAGTATCGGCTCCAAAATCATAGGCATTATCGAAATTACTGCCGCAAACAACATTAAGAAGAGAAGAGAAACAGGATTTGTGAGAAGGCAACATAGACTGGGAAGGATCGAGAGCAAAAGGTTGGGAGGGAGAGCAGGAAGAGAGGAAGTTATCTGTGGGATTGAAACGATGGAGAGAGGAGTTGAGAGGAGCAGAAGAAGAGTTAATGAAACAGTCAGGTTCGAGCATGGATTTGAAGGAAGAAATGGAGCCGGCAATGGCGATATCGTCGTAGTGGTCGTCAGTGGCTCTGGTCCAGGAAGCGGCGTCGTCATGGTCGCCGTCGAGCCAGAGGATTCCGGTGGATTTGGGAAGCATCTGGGCGGAGAGAGTTGCAGAGAGAGAGAGAAGATAGGAGGCAGTTAGAGAGAGGGAAAAAGGGAAATGGGTTTTGGGGAGAAGAAAATGAACAGAAATATATTCCCAAGTTTGAACGTTACGTATCAGAGAAAAGGAGAAGACCGCCGATGTGCGGTCTCTCTCTCTCCCTCGCCGTTTCGTTGTCTGTTCCGTTCTAAGATTACATTTTTTTTTTTTTTTTAATTTCAATTTTATATGTAAAATCGGAATTTATATTTATAATTTTTTTTTAACTAAACTATCAATAAATTGCAAAATAAAATTTTAAGTTCACTTATTAATAAAAAAAAACTCTTAAAACTTCATACTTTATTAAAAATTTTGATAAATTTTAATAATATTTTTCCATTTTTTTAAAAAAAATCGTAAAAAATATTTTTACGGTACTTTATTTTTAAAATAAAAATAATTTTCCATAATATCCACACACATATATATATATATTATTATCATTAGTATTATATTTTTAAAAAATTTTAAAACTTATTTATGAAATTTTAACAACGGATATTTCTCTTTCTAACCATACAATTACTAGTACGCCGATTGTGATTCCCAATACAGTAGTCAAAATAGGGACAAGCACCCATAGAATTCCATAGACTTCTTTTAAGAATTCCAATCTCGAAAAAGAATTGATATCTTGGACTTGTGATGTATCAATTATCATTTTAACGATCAACTTCTCCCATAATGATATCTATGCTACCTAGTATTGTCATAATATCAGCCAATTTCATTCTTTTAACTAACTGAGGAAGAATTTGCAAATTGATAAAACCCGGCGGGCGAATTTTCCATCTCCAAGGAAAACCACCCTGATCCCCTATCAAAAAAATGCCCAATTCCCCTTTTGGGGCTTCGACTCTCACATAAAGTTCTTGTTTCGCCAATTCAAAAGTTGGCGAAGGTTTTTTACTAATGAATCGATAGTCAAAGTCATTCCATTCCGGAGACTGTCCTCGATCAAAAGATCGTATTTCTAAATTTTCATAAGGTCCCCCTGGAATTCCTTCCAAAGCTTGTTGAATAATTTTTATGGATTCCGTCATCTCACCAAGTCTGACTAAATAACGAGCTAATGAATCTCCTTCTTTTTGCCACTGAACTTCCCAATCAAATTCGTCATAACACTCATAATGATCAACTTTACGAAGATCCCATGGTATTCCGGAAGCTCGCAGCATTGGTCCTGATAACCCCCAATTTATTACCTCTTCTCCAGAAATAATGCCTACTCCCTCAACTCGTTCTAAAAAAATAGGATTTTGTGTAATAAGTTTTTGATATTCAGCAACCGCTGTCAAAAAATAATCGCAGAAATCCAAACATTTATCTATCCATCCATGAGGTAGATCAGCCGCGACTCCCCCGATACGAAAATAATTATGCATCATTCTCATACCGGTGGCTGCTTCGAATAGATCATATACTAATTCTCTTTCTCTGAAAATATAGAAGAAGGGAGTCTGTGCGCCAATATCCGCCATAAAAGGGCCAAGCCATAACAGATGAGAAGCTATACGACTCAATTCCAACATAATTACTCTGATATAGCTGGCTCTTTTAGGTACTTGAATATTTCCCAACAGTTCTGGACCATTTACAGTTATTGCTTCTGTAAACATAGTAGCTAAATAATCCCAACGTGTTACATAAGGTAGATATTGTATAATTGTTCGGTTTTCTGCAATTTTTTCCATCCCTCTGTGTAAATAACCCAATATTGGTTCACAGTCAATAACATCTTCACCATCCAAAGTAAGGATGAGTCGAAGAACACCGTGCATTGATGGGTGGTGAGGTCCCATATTGACTATCATGAGGTCTTTTCTTNGTATTTCTAAATTTTCATAAGGTCCCCCTGGAATTCCTTCCAAAGCTTGTTGAATAATTTTTATGGAGTATTACCTTTTATCTTTATTAAAAAAATGTTTAAATATTTTTCTACCAATTATAAATTATCTTCCAATATTTTATGTTATTTTTAAAATTTTATTAATATTTTTTTAAGTGTGGTATTAGGGACAAAAAAAAAAAAAAAACTATTAAACGTGTTTTTAAAAAGTTTTAAAATATTTTTTTAAGCTTTTAAAAAAATGTAAGAGTATTAATAATGATTTAAGTCGAAAGGTATTTTTGAACAAAGTATTAATATTAAATTAAAAGTTTTTTTATTGTTTTATAAATTATTATTTTCTTCTTATTATTAAAACTTCAATTAAAAATGAATTAAGGATATTTTTTAAACTTACAAAATTTAAATATAACCATTGAAAAAAGTTTTGAAAAGTATTTACAATTATTATATGGATAAAAATTAATCTATTTATGCTTCAAAGATTATCTATAAATATTTTAATATTAATTTAGAAAGTTTATAGATATTTTTTAAACATGTATCAACCGCAAATTATTTTTTTAATTTTTTTTTAAAAAGTTAAAAAGTGTTTTTTACTTTTTTTTTTTTTTTTTTTTAATATAAAAGGTATTTTTGAAGTGGTGTAAAAAAAGTTTTACGAATTTCTATTCTTTTTTTTTAACCATTTTTAAAATTTAATAATATATTTGAAACAAAATATTAATGTTTTTATCCAAAACTAACCCGAGTCTTTTTTTTTTTTTAACTTAATTGTATTTTTTTAAAAACTTGTTTGAAGGTTTAAGAATATTCTCCCACTTTTCAGACAAATTATAAAAGGAAAAAAATTATTTTAGAGAAGAATTTGAGGAACACGGCCACAGCTAATGTTATGGATATAATTGGACTATAAGAACAAGAAAAGATAAACACCGTGGGAAGCATGGAAGGAACGAGTCACCTAACAAAAGAAAGAAGTGTCTAAGTTCCCCGGTTGGCATGGGGCATGCACCCAATGTCACGGTCATGCTTGTCCAAAATCTATTGCATGTGGCTGTGCGTCGGATGTCACAGTCATACTTGTGAGATACAACAGTCATACTTGTGAGATCCAACATTGGTTGAAGAGAGAAACAAAGCATTCCTTATATGGGTGTGGAAATCTCTTCCTAGTAGACACGTTTTAAAATCGTGAGACTGACGAGCTAAATTGGACAATATCTACTAGCGTTGGGTTTGGGTTGTTACAAATAGTATCAAAACCAGTCATCGAATGGTGCGAGACACTAGTTGGAGTAGACACGTTTTAAAATCGTGAGACTCGACGATGATACGTAACGAGCCAAAGTGAACAATATCTGCTAGCGATGGGCTTAGGTTATTACAATACTTGTCCAAAGCGTGTTATCCATAATCGTATGCTCATTCTAAACTTCTTTTACTTGCTTTCATTTGTAGTCACGTTTTTACTATTCTCGTCATCTCAATATGGGAGTGTACGATAATTCACCAAAATCATGTCTACACCCATTAAGACTAAAATGCCTCAAAATGTACTCTATGAAGATGTGACTTGTCTTCAATTCTTTCTAATATACTATACCTAAAAATGTACTATACTTAATGCTATAAATTAAAAAGTTGATTGGGTTAGTGACGGGAACAATTCGAATAGAGTTCACAACCCAACTCAACCCATTATTTTTTAGTTGGGTTGGTAAAATATTTTAGATCAACTTGAAATTTCAAGTTGATTGGGTCAGCTCACAACACAACCCAACCTTCTCGGAGTTGGATTATCACGTTATTTTTTTAATTATATAAAAAATAATAGTAATAATTAAAATTTCATATACTGAGTCATAATGCATCAAAAACATCAGTTACAAACGTCAAATATATTAATCTTAAAAGTAGGTTATAATAGGGTTGGGTTGTTGGATTGTAACTCAATTTCCGTGTTGGTGGGGTTTATCGAACAAAAAAAAATGCCAAATTCACTAAAATTAAAAACACTACCTCGTACCAACTCTCTTAGAATTTTAAATTTTTGTCAATTAAATTGTCGTCCTATGAATAAATAGAAAATGGAGAAAATGGAATTAAATTAATAATATTTTTTATTGTGATATTTATTTACTTTATACCCTTTTTAAATATACATGTACTTAACGGTCACCGTCCTACGCGCTTTCTTTTTCTTCAAATAATTATTAAATAAATAAATAAATAATAAGACTCAAAAACATTTTTAATTTATAGCATTACATAAAAAAATAAAAATGAAACTATGAAGTTAATATTAATTTTTCTGTAAAAAAACTTTAATTACGTGTGAATTAATTTATAGGATTCTAATTTATAATTTAACATATAATTAATAATTAAGGTAATAATTGAAAATTTAGAATTAAATTATACATAAAAAAAATTAATTTAATATAGGATAGAAACCCATTAAAATATATATATATATAGATATATATATCAAGAAAACATAAAAGACGAGATAGAATACATTTAAAGTTCAAAGATCAATTGTATATAAACGTGAAAGTTTAAACCTCATTCGATAATTATTTAATTATTTTTAATTTTTTGATGTATTATTTTTGTAATTTAATTTATATAACTATTTCAACTTTCATCTCCACAAATTATATATATATATATATATATATTTTTTTTTTTTGTTAAAAAATTTAGTATTAAATTATAGTTTACCATATATATTATATTTAATATTTTATTATAAGACAAATATCTAGATATTTGCTTCTTATGTATTTTTCCATATCCTTACAATTTATTTGATTATAAATACATAACTTTCACATCATTTACATGTAGTGGATTATGCAAACATTCTCATGATATCAGAGCGTTTAGGGCTTTTGAAATTCTTTATTGTTCTTCTCCACCATCACGATTGGCTTTGACGCAGGGGCAGTCGTCATGGTTACCACATGTAGAGCTGATTGATTATTCTTCAGCTCCACCCTTTTGACCTCCAAATCATCCTTCGTCATACTCTCTGCACATGCAACCTCACATTTTTATTTCGACTCTGTTTAGCTAACAACTAAAAATATCTACCAGCTTCCTCTCCATTTAAATAGAGATTTGGCTCGGATTCCGAATTATACATACATCCATCTAATATTATTATTGTTATTATTATTTATTTAATTATTATTTTGCAATGCCATTGGAACCACGCCACATTAATTGCAAATTGGGAAAGTAAATAAATAATGGAGGAGATGAGAGGCAAAGTTTGGAATAAATTTTGTAAAAGAAATCCCAAGTTTCTCGTGATTCCCTTTCCTTCTCCCAAATTCACCGCCACCTTCTACCAAATTTGAACTCTCAAACCTTTCTTTTTTATTTTCACTATTCATTTCCCTTTTTCTTCCTCAACTCGATTACCACGTATTACAATAATACTATATAAACTTCTAGAATCATCTTCGAGAACCTCTTAGCTTGACTACACGTTTAGTATACCATAGCGGTCAATTTAGACTGGGTCTAAAAGTGCTCGAAGCATTATTTCGAAATAGGATTTGCTCAAAGCTATCATATAGAAGATGACATAAAACTAGTCTGTAAAACGCTTTTAGAGTCATTGTTATAAAATATATATATACTTTATAAGTGTTCATATGGCTCGATATCCAGTCCATACTACCTAACCCAACCCACAAAGATTTGGTTCGGTTCAAATTCTCGGGTTGAAATTTTTTTATTAGGTCAACCCAACCAACTAAAAAATAAGAGTTATAATATAACCAAATCCTATTATACTTCTAAAATTATTATAAAAATTAATAATATTTGTTACTACCTAGTGATGTGTTGTGAGATATAAATGATTGGCAGATCATGAATAAATATAATTTTTTAAAAAATAATTATAAAAGAGATTTATTAATTTATTAAATTTTAAAGTTTTAAAAAGAAAATAGAATAAAAATATTATTTAGGCTATATTTAATTAAAATATTAATATACATTTTATAAATAGAAACACGGAAAAAATAATACTTTTATTTTACCTATTTATGAAAATTTTATAACAAGAAAACAATAATTGATATTTAAGTAAAATATTAATAAATAAATAAATAAATGATTCTCCATCACATGTTAAGAGGGAGAGTGGATAATATATATAATGCAGCCACGTGGCAAACACTAGACATGCATTCAATCAGTGAAACCCAAAGCCTGTCAGTTACAAGCTGTGTAACGCTGGCTGTATAATCCTCTCCATGTGCTGCAAAACGACTGCGTTTGCCCCATTCCTACACGACCATCCCTACCCTACCTTCTCCCTTTTGGGCCGGCCCAGCCCAGCCCAATTCTCACAAAATCCAATCCACGTCAAATCAATTGCTTTTAGTTTTTTTCTCTTTAAATATTTAATCGGTATATATATACATATAATAATTTAAATAAAAAACATATGTATTATAATAATGGATAATTAATTTAACTATAATTAAATAAAACTTATTTTTAATATTTAATACTAAATTATAGTATATATTTTATTATAGATACTTATGTTTTTATCTTCCAATTCTTTTCATTTATTACTATTTTCATATTTTTATAATTTATTTTATTATAAATATACAACTTTCACCGGCCATAGTAGTGGATTAAGCAAACATTTTTATATGCCATTATTTTCAACTATAATACACATTTCAATTCAACGAATTTAATTTTAATTATCTTGTTTTGAAGTAAACTATTTTCATTTTTTTTTTATTATTTGGTCTTTAGATTTTAAATTTTAAAAAATAAACTTATACAAAAGAAAATTGATTTTGAAGAGTTTCATAGTTATTTTTAATAAAATAAAAATAATGGTAATCATTTCAAAATCCTCATGATACATGCCAATACATGTTATTAGAGATATAAAATAATATAATTTTTTAAAATAAAAAATGAAAGAATTTATTTGATTTTTTATTTTTAAAAATTATGCTCGTCTTTATTGATACAATAAACTTCATAGTTTTGAGAAATTTGATAGTATTTATGAATTTAATTTTTAAAAATATAAATATTAAGAAAAAAATATCATGAGTTAAAAATAGTTTTGGCTAATTAAAAAAAACAATAAAAAAGATTTGAGTATTTAGTTCCTAAAGGTTTTAAATCATTGGGTAGTTTATATAAAATATTGCTTAAATTCAAATTTTCATTAACACACATTTATTTATTTATTTTTCAAAAATAAACATTACAATTTATTTTAATAAATACATTTATTCACGGTTATAATGTTGTTGTTGTGGTCGGACTTTATTATGGATTTCTGACCACATTCTCCATATGGGCCTCTTATCTCTTCCTTCTCCGAGCTCGGGTTATGGAAGAAGGAACCGAGAAGAAAGTATCAGCAATAACAAGTTTTATTACAGGACAGCTCATGATGTTCATATCAATCTATTATGCGCTTCTGCATCTAGCATTGAGTAGACCTCATACAATAACTATCATAGCTCTACCGTATCTTCTGTTTCATTTTTTCTGGAACAATCACAAACACTTTTTTGATTATGGATCTACTACAAGAAATTCAATGCATAATCATAGCATTCAATGTGTCGTATTAGTTAAATTTCTACATCAACAACCATTTTCAAACATTTATATAATGTAACGTTACAATTCGTAAAAGAATATAGCTTTTTTCAATAACTACGAGAGTGTTTCATAATCCACCACACCTTTATAATATGAAAATAACAATAATGGAAAGATATCTCTGGTAACAAAACAAATATTTAGAGGTTTGGTTTATAATAAAATATCAAATATGATATATTGGATAAATTATAATTTATTTTTAAATATTCCTAACAAATTAAGTATATATATACTTTGGATTTATCTATTAGTAATATTTACCTATCAGGGTAAATTTTATAAAGCTTTCAACGAGACATTATTAGGATAAAGTAGAATATAGAGTTTTGACTCAATTATGGTAAAATTTTCAAAGTTATTGATATAATGGTGAGAGGAGGCCGAAAAGGTTACTTTTACCACAGCAAATTTGACCGTTAGTTTTATTTTTACTGTGTTGACTGTTGGTTTGGGCAGAAGCGTAAGCTTAAAAATGTTTGTCTCTTTTGTTTACAACAGAGAAACGTGAAGTTTTCAATTGTTTTGTACGAAACGGATCATGTGAAAAGAAAAAAAATATCTAATCCTGTAATAGCGCTTTGCCCACTCCCCCAGCGGCCCATCTCCGATCAGATCTGTTCCCTTATTCTCTAGATCTTCCCACCAACGCCCCACCGGAACAGCGACACAGGAGCCCTTGATTCGTTTTTATCCAAATTTACGTTGCATTATGCGGAATTCTTGCTCCCCTATGTTCTATCATGAGCATTTTCAGTGAGGAAATCGGTGACATAGATAGGGTTTTGCGGTTGATTTTTCTGCAATGGGATCGGCTCAGTCCGGGCAAGTAGCGGAGGAACGGGAGGAGGAGGAGGAGGACGATGATGGTGATGATAATGTCGAGCCGGCTAGCGGCGAGTTGGAGAACTATTTGGTGAAGAAGGTTCTGGAGCAGGAGCCAGAGATGCTACCATGTCACGCATTGGCATCGCCCTTGTCTCCTCAGCTGTCGTCCCTTGGTACGCCTCGATTGGGGCCGGTGATCAAGGTTTGGGATCCGTATAATGTTCTAGCGCCGCCGCCACAGCTTCCTCCGCCCCCGGTATTCACACGGAGCTTCTCGTCGAGTTCGATTGACGACGATCGAGTGGTCATGGAGGTTTTTCTGATCAGCCACGGGGAGTACGAGTTGAATTTGAGATCGGACTTGGTCGGCGGACGGTGCCCTGAGGCGGCTTTGACGCCGAAAGGTAAGCGGCAGGCAAGAGCGTTGGCTGTGTTCTTGAAATCTCAGGGGGTTCGTTTCAATGCCGTGTTTTCGTCTCCCTTGGATCGGGCCCGATCGATGGCCGCTTCAGTCTGTCAGGTAATGATTCCATCGCGTTATGCTAACAAACTGTTTGTTAAAAGTCCTCTGAGACATCCTATTCTGTTTTAACTTGTGATTGAATCTATGCAACTTCGTTTGTTCATCTCTTGTTCATCTTTGAATTTGATGGATAACTTTGAAGCCAATTTGGAATCCATGAAGTTTATAGAACAAACAAGTATTGAATGCTACTGATCTTAGCCGTATTATTTCAACTATGATGATAATCAGATGATGTTCTTTGTTGAATTCTTGAGGGGTATGGATGATTTGTTCTGTTGAATGCCGGCGTTTGATCCTTTTTTCTGCATTGTTCTTCAATTTTGTAAACCATCTATGAAATGAACTTGCAGGAAATGAATTTTTCAGAAGAACAAATACAAAAAGCAGATGCCCTTACAGAGATGAGTCATGGACACTGGGAACATTGCCTCCGGTCTGATATATATACGCCTGAAACGTTGAGCTTCATTGATAGAATTCAACCCGACTTCGCTGCACCAGCTGGAGAATCGTTAAGGCAGGTCGAGTTTCGTATGGTTCATTTTCTGAACGCAACCATCTTGGAGCTTCCTGAAAAGCTGAGATCAGACATTGCAATCCGTCCCAATGAGACGCTTCAAATGTCACACGAACTAACCAATTCAATTCTCGATCGAGATGCACATTCTCTCCAATCATCCCCACATTGGGACTTGCCTCACAGGCAGCGACATGGGATCGTGAGGAAGAAGTCGGGCAAGAGCAGGCTACAAACCGTGACTACCACCGAAGAACACGAAGCTGAAGACGAGATCTCCCCTCGGGATGCCCCTCTAAATATCAGAAACTCGTCATCATGTACGACATGTATCGGCATCTTCACTCATTCAATTCCAATTAAATGTCTCCTCACAGGCCTCCTAGAATGCAGCTTGGCAATGCTGCACAAGTTTTGCATAGATGATTCATCTGTGACTGTTTTACAACATTCACTAAAGTCGGGCTGGCAGATAAAAACGATGAATGATACCGCACACCTCAGGCTTCTCTAGCGTTCGATTCGATCGATTGATCGATCGCTGTAGGATGATCTGTTCTTACATATTGACCAAATCTTCCATTTATATAATTCTTGGAATGAACTTTTCTAGCAGGCAACATTCCTGCATTCCTGTTGTAAAACCATTAGCATCCTCACACAGAATACTGTATCAAGTGATTCTTTTGATATCTACCATTTATCATTGATCTTATATGATTGTGTACGCTTGATATTTTTGCAAATGCAGGTCGGTATCGGTATCGGTGCTCGAGATCATTCACTTGGAGCTGAGTGATGGATTTGGATGGGAAATCTGCTTGGTTTTGTTCTCTTTATTATCATTTGCTGCTGACATTGTTAAGTGTAAGCAATTGCTCCGTTGCCTTAAATGTATTTTTTTGTTGTTTGTTCTTGTTCTAAAAAAATTAAGGGTACTAATAAAAGTTTGATTTTTTTTTTTGAAATAGAGTAGTAATACTTTCTATCTATTTTTTAATTTTTTTTTTTTTTTTTTTTTTTTTTTTCTCATCAAACAAACCATTAAGGTT
>NW_019272027.1:2895499-2974472 GCF_002738345.1 Cucurbita maxima
TTTTTTTTTTTTTTTTTTTTTTTTTTTTTTTTTTTTTTTTTTTTTTTTTTTTTAGTTCTCATCAAACAAACCATTAAGGTTACAATCTAAAACTAACAATGAGGTTATTTTTTAAAATATTTTTTAGGATATTTTTGAAATAAATATTAACAGTTTCATAAAAAAAAAATAACGGGTTAGTGACATACTGATTTAGTGACTTTGACATTGGAGGTTCAAAAAATGGAGTACTATCGAGTCCGTATGTTGGCATTTCAGTCTTCCTTCTCCTTTCAGGGTCTACCCTGTGGTTTGCTTCAGAATAAAATAATTAGAAGGTCGGGTGAATTCAATAATAGGGGGTTGTTGGCATTCCAACCTTCCTTCTCCTTTCACGATCTACCTGGAAGAGAATTCAATATTTAGTGGTCGTGAATATTTGAATAAGACGAACCGCCACGTGGTTTGCTTAAGAATAAACCAATTAGAAGGTCGGGTGAATTCAATAATAGGCGTTTGTTGACGTTCCAACCTTCCTTCTCCTTTGAGGGTCTACCTAAGAGAGAATTCAATATTCATTAGTCTGTGAATATTTGAATAGGGCGACCTGACACCTGGTTTGCTTCATAACAAAACAATTAGAATAAGGCTCCTAAAAATGGAATGCGTATTATTTATATAGGAGATCTTTCCATAGAAAAAATAAATGTCTATCTATTTTATTTAGTTATTCAATTAAATGTCTATCTATTTTATTTAGTTATTCATAAAATAAAAAATATTTGATCGGACATACATATTTTTTATTTTATGTTTTAAGGGTATTTTTAAAAATAAATTATTAACTTTGTTTTTCTAAGTTTAAGACATATTTTTATTAATTTAATTTTAACTATGAATGGGAATTTCAAATCACCGTTCAATTGAATTGGCGCTTCCTATGAATCTCTGTTGGCGCCGATTTTCAAGCAACTCCAATCCCAATCTCGGAACGTGGTTCAACAAATACGTTGATAAATCCAATGTCCATTTATGGAACTCAGTCATCGCCGATTTGGCTCGCAGTGGCGATTCGGTTGAAGCCCTTCGCGCCTTCTCCGCCAAGCGAAAGCTTGCCCTCAGCCCTACTCACTCCAATTCCCCTGCGCCATCAAGTCCTGTTCGGCTCTGTGCGATCTCGTCTCCGGCAGGCAGGCTCACCAGCAAGTGTTTGTCTTCGGCTTTGAGACTGATCTTTTTGTGTCATCTGCTCTTATCGATAAGTACTCGAAATGTGGCGAGTTGAAGGATGCACGAGAACTGTTCGACGAAATTCCCCTTCGAAATCTGGTCTCTTGGACGTCAATGATTACTAGGTAATGCTGTGTTTTAAAGCTTAAGTTGATAGATTAAGTAAATTTGAACTTCTATTCACTCGTAGAGTTTAATTTAAGACTCTTATCATGTTTTCTGGAGGAGGAAACACAGATTGAAGATGGTAACAATGTTCGTCTCGACTCAGTCGTCATGGTTTCAGTTTTATCTGCCTGTTCTTGAGTGTCGGGTAAGGGGATCACAGATGGAATCCGTGGCTTTGTGGTAAAGAAAGGCTTTGATGGGAGCGGTGGAGTTGGAAACACATTGATGGATGTGTATGCAAAACGTGGGCATCCTTTTCTTTCTAGGAAGGTGTTTGATTCTCTAAGTCCCACGTCAGTTGGAAAGGGTTCTTATAAGAGTGTGGAAACCTCTAGACGCATTTTAAAACTGTGAGGCTGATGTCGATACGTAACAGACCAAAACGGACAATATCTGCTAGCGGTGGGCTTGAGCTGTTACAAATGGTATCAGAGCCAGACACTGGACAGTGTGCTAGCGAGGACGCTGGCTCCAAGGGAGGTGAATTGTGAGATCTCACATTGGTTGGAGAGGGGAACGAAGCATTTCTTATAAGCGTGTGAAAACCTTCTCTAGTAGACATGTTTTAAAACCGTGAAGCTGATGGCAATACGTAATGGGCCAAAACGGACAATATCTGCTAGTGGTGGGCTTGGGCGGTTACAAAGGGTATTAGAGCCAGACACTGGACGGTGTGCTAACGAGGATGCTAGGTCCCAAGAGGGGTAGATTGTGAGATCTCACATCGGTTGGAGAAGGGAACAAAGCATCCCTTATAAGGGCCTGGAAACCTCTCCCTAGTAGACGCGTTTTAAAGTCATGAGTTTGACAGCGATATGCAACGAGCCAAAACCGACAATATCTGCTAGCGGTGGGCTTGAACTGTTACACCAAGTCATGTTTACAGAGGTATGATAAAGATTGGATTCTTTATTTGTCATTTGATGGAAGATCAAAGGTACATGTGTCATATGCTTGCCTCCAAAAACTTATCTTGCTAGAAGCTTATAACCTGCTGAAAACTTCTCTGCATATTGTTATCTGCTTAATTTCATTCATCAATGTCCTGAATGCACAACAAACGCTCATAATACATCAGAAAAGAGCCAGCTTGAGTATAAATTTCAATTACAGATCACGGTATCGAGTATGTTCGGATCGAATATGGACGTATCCGTTGTTATGCAACTGAAGTTCATGTCAAGAACAACCTCGCCGCCGAAGTTTGTTCGAAATCATTTCAGCCAATCGCGATATCGGAGAGCGATATGACTTAAACTTTTCTTTGGTGAATCTAAGGGAACTCTGGAGGGCTCTCTTCTCACTCTTTAGGCAATGTATCTGTTGCTGAAGCTCTTTAATGGCTGCTATCTTCTGATTGTTTCTCCTAGCTAACTCCTCTTGATGCTGCAGGTTTTCCTTCATGAGCATTGTCACTTGTGAGTTTAGTTCATTACACCTACTCTCCCACTTCGCAATAGCCACGGATGGATTTAAATCTCTAATCTTTCGTGTTTCAAACTTGTTCATCCTTTTTTCAGCGCTATCGATCTCCGGACATGCTGTGATTCTTCCATATGTTTTATTATCGCTTACTTCTTCTCTTATCTTGATCAGGAACTCCTTGTCGAAGATGCCATTGAGGCAGAGATCGACATCAGCGGATTGGATATCCGGATGTCTGATTTTGCATCGAAATATCTCGGTGTCGGAAGACGAAGACGACGCGGAGTAGACAGTGTTAACAAATATGAACTTTAAACAGTCATATTTTTCAGCCAAGGAATGGTAAGATCTGTTGTACTCTTCAAGCATGTATTTGATTTCTAGTTTTCTGTTTTGGTAATGCTCATCTTCGTCCAAAAGGGTCACTATGGCCTTCATTTTCTTGTCTATATCTGAAACAATTGGAACTGGTTATCTTTTCGGTTTTAAAATTTGCAATTTAGTCCCTCTTTTTGGCTGAATCTTCACAAACATCCCTGTATAGATCGACTTTAATGACCAGTAAATATTGTCCTCTTTAGGCTTTCCCTTTCGGGCTTTCCCTCAAGACTTTAAAACGTGTCTGCTAGGGGAAGGTTTTCACACACTTATAAAGGGTGTTTTGTTCTTCTCCCTAACCAATGTGCGACATCACAATCCAAATTAGATAGATAGATATGATCTCTTACTTGTTAATGGATTTTTATCGCTAACTATGCTACAATGCAATTATTATTGCGACTCTCCATAATTGTATGATATTATCCACTTTGAGCATAAGTTCTCGTGGTTTTGCTTTGAGTTTCCCCAAAAGACCTCGTACCAATGGAGTTAGTATTGATCATTCCCTAAATTAGTCAAAGTGGGACTCCCTCCCAACAATCCTCAACACTCCTTCCCTCGAACCAAGTACCACATAGAGCCTTCCCTTATCGAGGCTCGACTCCTTGGGAGCCCTCGAAGAAAGTACAACCTTTGTTCGACACTTTAGTCACTTTTTTACTACACCTTCGAAGCTCACAATTCTTTGTTCAACATTTAAGAATTCTATTGACATGACTAAGTTTAGGGCATGAATCTGATACCTAAACTTTAAACCCTAAACAAAACATCATTTATAAGTGTGTGAAAACTTTCCCTTAGCAGACGCGCTTTAAAACCTTGAAGAGAAGTCCGAAAGGGAAAGCCGAAAGAGAACAATATCTACTAGTGGTGGGCCTAAGTCATTACATCGACCGTTTGAAAGTATAGAAACTAAATTGAAATCGAGATTGGAGAGAGAAAAAACCTGGATGAATTGGACTGTCTGAGCTGCTTGTATCTGTTAAACAAAGGAGGCTTTGTTTTTCCATTGCAATGTGTTTTCTGAATGCTAACAATTGTGAAGTGAAGGTGTTTGAAAAGCAAAGGACAAAGGCAAAGGGGCATGAGAATCTAGAAGGCTGAAAATGGAGGTAATGGATCTCTTCCCTTTATTTTTATTTATTTATTTATTTTTCTTTTAAAATATCAGTTGTTGTATAAATTAATTTAAATTCAAATTCAATTTTAAATGAAAAAGTTATTGCTCCCTTTAATGTTTTGCAAAATATATATATAGCTGATATTTTTCTAGCATTTCTTGTGTAGTTCCATTTCAAAGGTCGATACTTTGATTTTTCACACTTTTGCAACGGTTGAACTAACCAAAAAGACAAAATTCTTCGATATATATATTTTTGTGAGGGTACTCTTGAGGATTATTGGAAGTTAGTCTCGCATTGGCTAATTTAAGGAATAATCCTGAGTTTTCAAGTAAATGAATACATCTCTATTGGTATGAAGCCTTTTGGGGGAAAGTTTAAAGCAAAGTCATGAAACCTTATACTCAAAGGAACAATATCATACAATTCTTGAAATCCTAGATCCCTAATTTCTAATAGGTACCACAAAAAAAATATTATTGATTTAATATATTTTTGTTCGTGTTCTCTTTTTTTCAGAACTCTGGAAATTTAGTGATCACATATATTTATCGTTATTGAATGATTTGCACGATCGTCAAAGGTTCGGTCAGTCAGGTAAGGAATGTATCCACCAAAAAAATCCTAAAAAATAATTATCTTATTTTTATTATGTAACAAGAATTTACCAAACAAAATTGAAAATTGCTTTAAAAAATTAGATTATTTTGGTTTTTGAACTAAAAAAAAATGAAATGCAGTGCTCATAAAGCAAAAGGCGTGGAAAAGTAAGAAAGCTTTATTGAGAAGGAAGAAAAATAATTTTAGTTGAATTCAACGGCGGCTCTTAATATTCTCATACATTTTTATCATATGAACTGCCCCTCTTTGCTGCTCTAATTACCCAATTGCCATCGCCTGTGCAATTATTCTCTATATTTTCTCATTTTGTAATTTTTTAAGTCATTCTTTTTTCCTCTTCTTCTAAATTAATCCTTTTTATTCGACCATTTTTACTCAATTTTTTTGGTATATTGTAATATTGATTTTCTTTTTTTTCATACTAGATACATACAATAATAGAAGCATTGGAGAAAAGCTCGTGTGAAATCGAGAAATCCAATGATAAAATGTTTCCACGGAACCAAACCCTTTGACGGTGGACTTAAAAAGTAACCTATAGATGCTTTATGCCCATTCATTTTGGAGAGTTGTATGCTGCTTTCCGGAAGGATGAATTGCTCTCGAAGAAGAATCTATCGATTCTCTCCCAATTGGTTGGGCCACTGATCTTGTGTCAAAAAATAAAATAATATATCATTTAATGATGTGTCAAATTATGAAAAATGATATAAAACGTGTTAGCTAAATTATCAAAGCAAATGCCTATGGATTTTGATATTACCTAAACTGCCCTTTAACGAGAAAAAACTAATAGAATATTGTGTAAAGTAGACCGACATATTGTCTTTTAAAGGTTAATTGAAACAATTTTTTCTGTCATTGTCACATCATTTTAGGTTATTGTCATGTTGGCTTTTCATTTCTAATCTCGAGATACTTTTGAAATGCTAAGGGTGGTGTTGTAATTTTAAAAAGAGTAAAAATATTTTTTAAATAAATGATGTATAAGGGTAGTGTTATAAATTCAACAAAATTTAGCCTGTTTTTTTAGCAAGTTAGAAAATTTTCTTATGTAAATGGCATAATTGTAATTTGAGAGGAATGTGAGAGTCAAAAGTTGAAGAAGTTGCCACGTGGGAGTTAGTTACAATTTCAAAGCGCGGGAAAAAGCTTGGAAAAAGCGTGGAAATGGTCTCTCACTCACCAATTAAAAATTAGAATTTCCAAATTTTGTTGGGAATTTGGGAGAGGTATAAATACCACAACTCTTCATCTTTGAATTGAATGGTATTACCAAAGCATTTTGCATTTCCCTCTCTCTCTCGCTCTCGCTCTTTCTTCCATGGCCATCTCAGAATCTCAGACCCGTTCCTCTCTGATTCCT
Source organism: Cucurbita maxima (assembly GCF_002738345.1). Lineage (NCBI taxonomy): Eukaryota > Viridiplantae > Streptophyta > Magnoliopsida > Cucurbitales > Cucurbitaceae > Cucurbita > Cucurbita maxima. The sequence continues at coordinate 2,901,791 of NW_019272027.1, forward strand.
ACTTTCCTCTACTCGTCTTCGGCCATTCCGTTCCAGAAGATGCTTCGCTCCAATGATCCTTGTGTATCGCCGTCGCCATCGCCATCTCCGATTGTCGAATCTACACCGAGGAAGGTCTTCGCGATTCCGTCTCCGAGTGAACCGAGAAAGAAACTGGAGATGTATTCGCCGGCTTTCTATGCTGCCTGTGCCTTCGGTGGAAGCCTCAGTTGTGGTCTCACTCACACGGCCGTCACTCCTCTCGATCTCATCAAGTGCAATATGCAGGTGCGTACTGCCTTCTTTAGTTGTAGCGGAAAATGTTTAGACACAAAAATTAGTTTCTGAAGTAATTCCAGCGAATTTGTTTTGATCTGTACAGACGTATCTCAGAAATGTCTGATTACTGAAGTGTTTGTTTTAATTTAGAAAAATTTGAGTGACTTGTTTATTTATCAATTTGACTTAACTTTTTCTAAATAACTATATAAATATATTTTTAATATTTTTCTTGCTTGATGGATCGGTGACTTCGATCGGATCGAATTGCTTGCTTGTTTCTAGTATGGATGCTTGATCGTGTCTGGATGATCAAAATATTTAGGCATCAGAATGATAGTAAGATAAATAAATAATTTATGAGGATGTTAAAACGAGGAAATCCTGTATGAAATCTCTTAAATATCACATGTAAATAAGCAGACATATATAATGAAATGATGCTCTGTATCTGAAACTTACTAGTCTGTCCTGCCGTTCGAGTGGATTTGCGCTCAACAGAGCTATGTTGAGATTTTAATCAGTAAGACAAAATTGGATTTATGTATTTTACTGTTATCATTATTCAACACTGTATCTCTTTCTTCTTTAAACAGAAATAAAGAAACAAAGACTAATGAGATGGACGTGTCACTCTCTCACATTGGATACAAAATGAATATTTAAAAAATAAATAAAGAATAAACGTGTAGGAATGGAAATCTCTGTGATAATTCAAACTCTCCTCTCTCCTTTTTCTAGAACGTCAACGTTTGACGATTCTTCATATTCTACACCGAACTGTTTGTTGCTGAAACTTGATCCTATAGTTTTAGGAGTTTTTTTACAGTTTTACATTCGATCTTTGCAAAATGTATCCAGATATAGAAAATTACTCTGTCTTCTCTGGCATCCAAATAAATGTTAAATCACCACTTAATTCATGTTTTTGTTGTTCTGTATTATTATTCTTTCTTTTTTTTTTTTTTTTTTTTTATTTCAATCACGTAAAAGAACTATTAGCAAATTAAGTTTGTTTGCACATACGCTAGCGTTTCTTCTGAACTGAAATTAATCGAATGAAATATTTGATGTTCTTGATCATTATAGGTTGAATACTACATGCACTTTGATGTTTTCTTTTGGATTCACTCACCTTATAATATGCTTCAAATTTTAATAGTTTTTGAAACTTTGCTTTTGTCAGTTGGCAAGATTGCCGTTTAGTGATTGTCATCATTTTCAAATGCAATTGTTATCTTATTAACATTGATTTTTCCATTGTAGCAGCTGACGTGAGTAGGATATTTATTCTTTCCAACGAATAGTTAAAGTAAAGTATGCTCAAATGTTTGAATATCGTGGCTTGGTCATACTAATACTGTATTTCTACTGTTTTTAACATACTTTTCATCATCAATCAATTTTTATTTCCCTGTGATACACGACATTTCCATATGTATTCAATTCAGCCAATGCCAACATTCTTTTTGTTCAGATTGACCCTGTGAAATACAAGAGCATTTCATCAGGTTTTGGAGTTCTTTTAAAGGAGCAAGGAATCAGGGGCTTCTTCAGGGGTTGGGCGCCAACTTTTCTGGGTTACAGTGCTCAGGGTGCTTGCAAGTATGGTATCTATGAATTCTTTAAGAAATACTATTCCGACATAGCTGGTCCAGAGTATGCAGCAAAGTACAAGACCTTGATCTATCTTGCTGGCTCTGCATCTGCTGAAGTGATTGCAGATGTTGCACTTTGCCCATTTGAAGCTGTTAAAGTTAGAGTTCAAACTCAGCCTGGTTTTGCTAGAGGTCTGTCAGATGGCCTTCCCAAATTCGTCAGATCTGAAGGTGCCCTGGGGTAATCTCACTCTTATCATCTTCTGCAAACCGATTAACTTACAAATTTTTAGGATGATGCTGTGATTACGTAGGGTCTACTTTAAGCATAAGTTCTCATGGCTTTGCTTTGGGCTTTCCCAAAATGACTCATATCAATGGAGTTAGTATTCCTCATTTATAAATTCATGAATTCTTCCTTAAATTAGCCAATTAGCCAATGGGGGACTCACTCTCAACCATCCTCAACAATCTTCCCCTCAAACAAAGTACACTATTATAAGCCTCCCCTAAGGTTTATGGAGCTCTCAAACAGTCTCTCCTTAATTGAGTCTCGACTTCGTTCTTTGGAGCCCTCGAACAAAGTACATCATTTGTTTGACACTTTTTTATTACACCTTCGAGACTCAAAGCTCTCATGGTTTTGCTTTGGGATTCTTCAAAAGGCTTCATACCAATGGAGTTAGTATTCCTCACCTATAAACTCATGATTATTCTCTAAATTAGCCAACATAGAACTCATTCCCAACAATCCTCAACCGATGAAGTTTAATTTTACGATCAGGGTTTTATTTACTATCTAATTTGTTCTTGCAGGTTGTACAAGGGTATTGTTCCTCTATGGGGGCGTCAGATCCCATGTAAGTTTATGTTTCCATTGCAATTATATGACCATCTCCTTTTTTTTCTTTGGAACACTGACAAGTAAGAAAACAATTACGTTTTTGCAGATACAATGATGAAATTTGCAACATTTGAGAATCTCGTGGAGCTCATCTACAAGCATGTCATTCCCAAGCCAAAGAACGAATGCAGCAGCGCCTTGCAGCTGGGCGTCAGCTTTGCTGGTGGATATATTGCGGGAGTTTCTTGTGCTATAGTTTCTCACCCTGCAGACAATCTGGTCTCTTTTCTCAACAATGCTAAAGGGGCTACCGTTGGTGACGTAAGTATTTTGGACCACCTAAACAGTTCAATAAACATTTTTCTAGAAAGACTAAATTATAACCCAATATCACTAAATTTTACATTTATTTCAAAAATACTTTTATTATTTCAAAAATTATAATATTATTTTTAACTTTTTACAATTTTAAAACTCACCTATTCAAATCTTCTAAACTTTTCATGAGTTTTGATTAAAACTATTACCTGTTGAGATCTTCTACACTTTACATGAGTTTTGAAATTTCTATGGTCATTGTTACTAAGCAACTTTTAAAATAATAGAAATATCTTTTAAACAAATGAAAATTTTTATGGTATTTTTTATAGTTTATTCTTTCTAAAAACAGTTTTATTTTCAGATTGGCAAATAAATGGCCTGTAAAAATTAATCTCATTTTATATGTTAAAACCAACCTAAGACAAACTTCATTTATTCTGGAAAAAAAAAGAATAAAATAAAGTTTTTTTCATTGAACTTGAACTAAAAAGCCGAACGCCATGGTATTGGTGCAGGCTGTGAAGAAGCTTGGAGTATGGGGTCTCTTTACACGAGGGCTGCCTCTACGCATAGTCATGATTGGAACCCTCACTGGAGCTCAGTGGGTTATCTACGACGCATTCAAAGTTTTTGTCGGATTGTACGTTTCTTCACGAACCCTCATTTCCATAATTATTGTTTGTTATTATTATTTATTATTCACAATTTTTTTTCTTTAATAACTCACATTTTGGTCTACTAATGGGTCCTCGTCTAATTTTCTTTTCAGGCCAACTACCGGTGGGGTTGCCCCTGCCCCTGCCCCCGCCATTGAAATTCCAAGTGCGTAGGGTGCTAGAGTGAATCAGTATCGCTGCCAACATTTGTTATACGGCAGAAACGATAATGATAAAAAAAAAAAAAAAAAAAACTTCCTCTGCGTTGGATAATAAAAATTATAAAATTAGAGGTGTATAGATTAGGTGAGTCCTACTTCTATTTTTAGGAGATGATTTGGTTTTCTTAGGCAATCTCTAAGAATGTATTTCTAAATTTTCGTAAATGGCAAGTATTGAAACGGATACGAGAATGGTTATTACTATTACTACTATTATGTTATAATGTTTATAATGCTACTATAGCCCTTCAAGGTAGTTTAGAAATAAAATAATAAAAATAATAATAATACCTAATTGGATTAAATCACAAATGCACTTCAAAATGAAAAAAACCTGTGAAGCCAAGCAAAAGGAAATAACAGAATAAATGCAATTTCCGATATTAAATCTTTTTAACTCGAGAAATAACAAATAAAAGGTACATTTATGAGATATGTCCCGATTTAAAATCAGTCATAAGGAAACAATCGTTGGACAAATAAATAATCAAACTCCGGCACTGCCAATAGTTATAAAATAAACAATAATAAAACAAACTAAATTCTAATATATTACTTTGGAAAAAAAAAATAGTCTAACACTACATCAAAGATTATTATTACTATCAATAAGGAGATCAAAGATTCAATTCACCCCCCTCCAAATATTGTAAAAGGAAAATAATCGTTAAAAAATTAAATAAATCAAGTAACACGCAAATATTAATCCATAGAGGTATTCTCCAATCATATCTAATACGCACCACTACCATTTATATACAACTCTAAAAAGACAATAAAAGAACGACATAAAAAAGACAATATGGTTTTTTTTTTTTTTTCCTTCTTTTCTACTATCGACTAAAAAAGAAAAACAATATTGTTATAAGAGAAAAATAGATGGAACTTTTTTTTTCTTTTTTTTTACTAAGTAGATTTGAAGCTCCTCAAGGATCAGAGGAGACATCAATTCCCGTTGAGAGTTGCGAGATTAAAAAAAAATGTAACTGAATTTCAATGACCCTGTTAATAAATGGGTGCAAAAGAAGGTAAATGTAAAAACAAATAGGTATAACAAAAACCATTACAAAGACTATTGTCGATAAAAGCAAAATGGGTGAACTATGCTTATTTCCATGGCTCAAGTGTACAAAAAAAATAAGAAGAGTCAAACACTACATGAGAGCTAAGTTTTTCCTATGTCCTTGTTTAATTTCAACCAAATTAGATACTAAACTCAGATAGAAATCAAGAAAACAAACACAACTTCAACCTTCACAGAAGACTAGAAATCAAAACAAATAAAGAAGAAGCAGAGACTAACAAACACATCGGGAAAAAAAAAGATGAGAATCTTGTAAATAAATGTAAGAGAATCAAATAGAAAATTGAATGTGCACAAACAAGTATATGTAACACCGCAAAGAACATAAAAGATAAGCTAAAAAGAGAATTACCATGAAAAAGAAAAAGGAGGATACACAGCGTAGTAAATATAGACCACTAAAATCAAAGCACTAGCTTATAAAATCAAGTGATTTTCGAACGCACTAAAACAGCTACTAGCTGCTATATTGGGATAATATTCAAATCCTTAAAATAAAACAAGTATTGCCAGCTCTAAGAATGCAATGGAACGTTAAGCATGTTAAGTGATTCACTGTACAATTTCGAGACATAAATCAAAATTGTTTCAGAGATAAAGACGGTTGATAACATTCAAATTAGCCACAAAATACCGACTTTTGTGCAATTATGTTCAGACATCATAAATTATAGTAGATAGAATAATGCATGACATAATCTTGAGTAAAATTATGCATACTGAAGTTAATGTATTTTACCTTTCATATAACAAAGCTAAAAAAACAAAATAATTTGTTATCTTTCCATTTGAATCATCCTTCCTCAAGTTTTTCCTTCTGACACTCTCGTCTTGGTTAAGTTTCTAAATCTCGTTTAAAGTATTTAGTGTCTAGAGGAGTTCTAGGAAATCTGAAACCTCATGATATTTCTAATTCTAGTAGTTGCAAAAGTGTAAAATTTTCAGCTTTACCTTTTAAAAACAGTATTTCCTTTAATATTATTCATTATGAAGGGTAAATTCCTCCTCACATTGAATATCTCCTTTATTGAGAACTATACTCGTTATTCTTGAGTCTGTCTTATAAAACATCGGTCGTTAAATCTCTCTATATTCCAATTCTTTTGAGCTTTAGTTAAGACTCAACATTTTGTTGCTATGAAATGTTTTTTATGTGATTTGGGTGGAGAATATACTACAATTACCTTCTCTGAACTTTTTTTGCTTCTGATGGCACTATATGTCAAACATCTTATACAAATACTACCATACAAAATGGAGTGGCCGCAAGAAAGTATAGACATTTATAGTTCTCTTTCATTATCTGCTTACATTCATAGTAAATTCTGTGGAGAGGCAAATTCTAATTGATGCTTATTTAATTAATAGAATTCAAACTCTTCTTCACTCAGACTCATCGCCATTTTAAAATTTATATCGTCATACACCTTATTATTCTTCTTTGCATGTATTTGGCTCCACTAGTTTTGCTCTTCTTCTTCATACAGAACGAGATAAACTCTCCTTGCAGTCCGCTAATTGTGTCTTTTTAGGTTATGGTATAGGTCAAAAGGTGATATCATTGCTTTGATCCTGTAACTCCAAAATAATTTGTTTCTCCTCATGTTAAACTTGTTGAGCAGATCCCTATTTTTCAATTTCAACTAATTCTCATACTATGCTTCAACCTGGTCTCATTCACATAGATCTTTTCTCTTCAGCTACTGATTTTCAGTTACCTCTTCTTATTCACAAAATTCTAGTTCAGATTATAGATTTTGCCAATTAACACTGGCAATGCAGTAAATGATGGTAATACCACCAGCAGCAGCCTTTTGAGAGTGTGGAGTGTAGATCCGCCTTTCTCGCAAGTCCATAAAGCTACCAAAATTTGTTTACTAATGTTATTCTATCTTTTTTGTTTCTGTTTCAACGTATATTCATGGTCTTCATGAGCTTCTATACTATCCTGAGGCATTTAGAGATCATGTGGAAAAAGGCTATGGCTGAGGTACTAAAGCATAAGATACCTATGCAAAAATCAGGATCTATATAATACATGATTAGGCGGCTTTTCTATCGTCTGGTTTGCTAGGTTTATATTTTTCTTTTTTTAAATGATCGAAGGAAAACATAATTCGTTCTCCAACCTCTATCTATTATTTATGATCACACAGACAACAAGAAACAGAACATACTTAAAGCACACGGTTCTATAATCCTCAGTTTACCAAGGAAATGAAATTATGGCATTCCAAACAATAGCAACATACAAATTTACAATATGTTAATGATGCAACTCACAAAGATTTTTCTATTCCTAGTAAGTAACATTTTCCATTGCTGTTAGATCTAACTAAATCGTCGATCATAATGTAATAACAAATAGAGGCATCTATCAGTGAAGATCCAACAATATCGTCGATCATGAGTAATAACAAATGGAAGAGTCTAGCAGGACTATTTCATGTAATTTCTTCCTATTGAAAAACATTAAAAAAAATATATATATATCACTGAGAAAAACTAGTGAACGTGCAATGGAAGACGAACTAATGGAATCGTATCAGTACCTTCGCAGGAAAATTAATATACACAGAGACATATTTACACAAACACAGGAAAAGAAAAGAAAATATCAAGATCAGAATAATCCTTCGCAACGTAAGACGAACTAAAAGCGTTACCAGGAGAATGAAAGAGAAGCTCTCGAATGGAACGGCCGTAAGGCAATCGGACGGCGTCGTCGTCTTCTTCTATAAGTTCCATCAGCATCAACGTAGTCGGTAAACGGATCGATATTCCGCCATTACCGATCGGTATATCGCTTGCTAATCCTTTCCCTCGCTCCGGAATTCCCGCTACAAAATGAGCACTTCAAATTCCGAAATCTTCATTATTCACTCGTTTTATACCCCAATTTCTCGTACTGTCCCAGAATAGAAATTCTTATTCAATGGGCCGTATAGATACTTTCACTCGTGGCCCAGTAAAGTTAGAAAGTGGGCCTACATCAAAATGGGCCCACCCATAACCTCTTAACAGCCTGTAAATGGCTAGATATTAATAAAACTCGAAAATAACTATTAAATTTTTTTAGATTTTTTTTTTTTAAATTTTAAGAGTATTATTAAAACTTTTAAAGTTTAGGTTTGTACGTATAGTTTACAATGCCATCATTATTTCTCTTTTTGGGGCCAACGATACTTATTCCAACAAGTAGGTGGGCGAAGATCATGAATTCAAGATCAAATTTGGGTGAGTTTCTCGTTTCTAGTTTGATTTATGATTTTTTTTTTTTTTTTTTTTGTGCGCGTGCATGTTTCTTAGCATAACCCACAAAATCCTTAGACCGTGTTGTAGGATACCCATAGCATTTGAACATTTGATCGGTCTTGGTGATTCCATCGAAGATGAACTGTTGAAGATTATTGGTAAGAAGTCTCAGGTTGGCTAATTAAAGGAGATGATAGTAAGAAATATATTTCATTGGTACGAGATCTTTTGAGAAAACCAAATGCAAAACCATGATAACTTATACTCGAAGCAAAGGGTTGAGTCGTTTTTAGGTAAGGTTGGGTGAGTAAAGTTACGACCCAAGCCCACTGCTAGCAGATATTGTCCTCTTTGAGCTTTCCCTTTCGGGTTTCCTCTCAAGGCTTTAAAACGTGTCTGCTAGGGGCTCTTATAAAATGTGTTTTGTTCTCCTCCCCAACCAATGTGAGACATCACAATCATGCTCTTGAATATATACACATTGAAATCTTGTAATCGAGCTTGAACTAAGTCCTCGATGACATGATGAATAACCTAAAAAATTTAAGTAAAGTAAATGTAAGGACTTAGATCTAAGAAAATGTCATCGGTTTGCAAAAAAAAAAAAAAAAAAAAAAAAAAAAAAAAAAAAANATAGTGGCACGACCTTGTGTGTTTGAGAGTTATCGTAGGTCGTGCTCTCGAGACTTTGAATTCTTGTGACTTAGCTTGCACTAAGTCTTTAACGATAATGACATCATGGATAAAATAGGAGAGTGTGTGTAAGAACTTAGTTCGAGAAGATACCGTCCATAAAAAAAAAATAGTAACGATAGCGACCAGATGTTTTGGACATAACATAGATCATGCTCTCGAATATGTATACACTGAAATCATGTTATCGAGCTTGATTTAAGTCCTCGATGTCATGATGAATAACCTAGAAATTTTAAGTAAAGAAAATGTAAGGACTTATATCTAAGAAAACGTCATTTATTTGCAAAGAAATAGTTGATAGTGGCACGACCATGCGTGTTTGAGAGTTACCGTAGGTCATGCTCTCGAGACTTTGAATTTTCGTGACTTAGTTTGCATTAGGTCTTTAACGATAATGACATCACAGATAAAACAGGAGAGTACCTGTAATAACTTCGTCCAAGAAGATACCGTCCATAAGAAACAGTAACAACAGTGACCAGATTATTGTTACGATCGAGCTTGAACCAGGTCATCGATGACGTACTTCTTTAAATGAGTGTTTCGAGAGGTCAATGATGGCGTAAATACAATGTATACTGTTCCATTTTTTAACGTGATATAAAGCTACATTGGATAAGAGAATAATGAGTAACTTGTAAAGGGCAAGCACTCAATGCCAAGTGGCCATGTCGTTGGCTAGAAGTGTATGATAAATAGTTAAAATCATTTTTGAATAATAATAATAAATAAATAAAATAAAATAAAAATAAAAATACATATTAAATTATTGTCTACCACTTTCAACATAAGCTCTCATGATTTTGATTTGGGGTTCCCCAAAAGGCGTCATATCAATGGAGATAATAGTATCCCTCACTTATAAACTCATGATCTTCTACTAAATTAACCAGTGGGACTCACTCCCAATAAGGCTTATGGAGCTCTCGAAGCTCTCGAATAACCTCCCCTTAATCGAGGCTCAACTCCTTTCTCTGGGCCCTCAAACAAATTACACCGTTTGTTCGACACTTTAGTCACTTTTGACTACACGTTCGAGATTCACAATTCTTTATTCGTTATTTAAGGATTCTATTGTCATGGCTAAGTTTAGAGCATGACTTTAATACCATGTTAAGAATCACGGATCTCCATAATGGTATGATGTTGTCCACTTTGAGCATAAGCTCTCATGTTGAAGAAGAACACGTTTTGAAGATCACTCATCGTGAACAATCTAGAGGAAGGAGTCAAGGTCGTGGAAGTTTTAGAGGCAAAGGAAGGGAACGAGACAAACAAACCTTCGAAAGACCTCATATCAATGGAGATAATAGTATTCCTCACTTATAAACCCATGATCTTCCACTAAATTAACCAATGTGAGAAGCGGTGGTTTACAATGGTTCGAAATTGCTTATCTCTAACTCGTGAACTTAGTTGATACAAAGTTATATGTTAACACTTTCATTTTTCCAATTCAACAGTTCGATCTACGATTTATCATTTACGAACATTGACAAGATCCTTCCATTAAACAACACCTTCTGATGATATAGCCTTAAAGTTAAGGGCGAGGTTCAAATGAAAAAAGGTTCACGGTGGATACCTAAGCATCTTGAGACGAGGAAGGGCACAGTAAGTGATGAAATGCTTCAACGAGATGAAAATAAGTTAGATTCCAGAGATTCTCGACTAGGTCGACCTTTCAAACTGTTGGTGAATCTGTGGGTAGGCAAGAGACAACCTTCCTTGAATTTTAAATTCTTTTATTTGGATGTGGTCTCGGTTTATTTATGTATCATTAAAACCCATGTTTTTTTCATTAAAAATCCCTAATTATTATTTATTTAAACTTAATGAATCTTGCATTGATTTTAAATATTAAGATATTGCTAAATATGATTGGGTACGAGAAGATCCTACCAATATTAGAGATTTTTTTTAATAATATTATATATTTAAAAAAAAATAATTCCAAAAAAAGAAAGAGAGTAAAATTACCAATTTAGCCCAAGAGTCGAGTTAATCATAAGACTTGGTTTTAATTAATTCTATAATTTCAAAATTTTCAATATCATTAAATCATTTTTTGCCAATTTGTCCGAAAATTCTCTAATTTCTTAATAAATTGAAAATGGCTAAATTGGAGAAAAAAAAAACCCTATCTTTCAAATTTATTTTTAATTTTTTTGTAATTTTGAAAATGGCTAAATTTCATAAAAAAGAGAAATAATTAAAAAAAAAAAAAACTTGAATTTTTTTTTTTTAAGAAAATACTTTTATTCTTTAAAATATTTATATCTCGAGCTTTTGAAATGAAAATTCATTAAACGTTTAGACTCGTCTTAACAACCTAAAATAATGTACAGACGACTATGCATACTATCAAATTAAAGCCAAAATAACAATATTTATGCAAGTAAACTTTTCGTCCAACATTCTAATGGTTTTTTTTTTTTTTTATTTCAAATTTAGTTTTAAAATATTTATGAAAAGTCAAATTATGGGTACCTGAGCTTCGGTAGGTAGATGTTTTTCACGGCATCTGTCTTTTAAGTCATTAATTTCGTATCTAGAAGTGGTTCGTTCACATATTTTTCAAGAACTTCATTTTGCTCAATTTCTCGTGGAGTCGGAGTCTGATCAATACAAGTCTAAGGAAATGGCCCCAAAATAACTTAGACTAGACCTCTTCTGCTGCCTCGAGAGGAAATCTCAATTTTAATTCTTAATTACTCGTTGTTACGTTGTTACCAATGACTAGCAAATCTAGAAATCGATCACTAATCCAATTTGAGGACGTCTATAGGACAAACCTTAATAGAAAATCGAGTAAAAAATATTACAAATTTAAAAAAAAAAAAAAGATTTTTTGAATAATGGGCAAAATTGGAAGGTGTTTTATTTATTTATTTAATATAATCGAGCATGAAATTTTAAAATCATAAAAGAGTAAATTAGTAATTTAAATGTTAACCCATAAATAATATTTATATTATATTAACAAAGCACCTGATTGGTTGGATTGTTTTCTCCACGTCAGGGATTTTATGGTAAATTACTATTTTAAATAAAATTATATTTTATTTAGTGGGGGGTTGTACGTCGCCTAATACCTGACAAAATTTGCCAGGCTATAATCACTTCCCCACTCTCTAATTTAATATTTATTTAATTTTTTAATCATTTTTTTAAATTATTTATTTTTCTCCTTTTTCCCTCACATGACAATACAATTTTTAATTAATTAATACAATAATCATTTTTTCTTCTTAGACTTTTTGTTTATTAACCAATCAAAATCCTCCATTTAACTATCATTTAATTAATTAATACAATAATTATTAATTATGTCTTATAATCAAATTTGCATTACATAACACTTAAGAAAAACGTGTTTTCCATTTTTTTTTAATTATATTGAATTTTTAAATAGAATATCTTTTTAATTATATGTTAAAAATAATCAAAATTCTCCATTTTTAAAAATTAAAATATTATATTTATAATTTCTTCCGTCCCTCGGGACCATAAAAGTATATATAGTACATGATTATTCACTGATTGTCTATCGATTACGTCTTTCGATCTGATTTTAAGCTCTAACTCATCCTCCATAGACGAGCCTTGGAGAGGAACCCTTAAATTCTTGAGACATTGGATTCTCACTAATATTCGTGTTACTTAGATCGACATTCTCATTTCCAATTCGTCCACTATTGCTCGAGTGAGTGTTTCTCTCTAAAGGGGAATGCTCTCCTACCGATGCATTTTTAGATCCAACAACTTTGACTAATAGCTTAGCTCCAGTCTCGTTTATCTAATCATAAGACAAATAAAAAATTAATATATATATATATATATATATATAAGAGGTGGGTGGAGCGGAACGGAGTGAGAAATTAGACGAAAATGGACAATACAATCTCGTCCTCAGTCTCGTTTATCTAACTAGAAGAAATTTTTTGCCACTCCCGCCCTTATTTTCTGTTTGAATGGGAATTCTTTACTTTGTTCGCGACGGGTTCCTATAAAATCTCAGCCCCACGAATAAATAGATATCTCTAAATTAATCACGAAATTCATTTAAAATGGTATGGGTCCACCAATGTCATAAACCATTTATAAATTAAATATTTATATATATATATAATGAAGACAAAAGGGAGCAATAATAAAAAAATACCCCATTCATATCCCACCACCTCCTCCCTTTCTTTTCAATTATTTAATCTCTTGTAGTTGGTAATTTCACAACCAATAAAAGAGTGACAAAATTATTATTATTTAATTCAATAGGTAAAATATTATTTATCACTTTAATAGTTAATAATAATGGTTGACCTAAAAAATAATTAAAATATAAAATTATATTATGAGACAATTTAACTATAAAATTTTTACGATTAAACCACTGAAAATGAAAATATATCTGGTTGGTAATTCTTTTAATTTTTTTTTTGTAGTCATATTATTCATAGACTAATGTTGGTTCATTCATGCACTCCTCTTATATTTGGGTGTCACATGATCTCCGACCTCTTAATTAATAATTATTTATGTAAAATAATAATTAATTATAATTACAAATCATAATGTTAATTATTTAGGGTACTAAAAATTAAAATGTGGAGCGGTTTGAGGGAAATAATTGCCGTCAATATTTGACTAACGGAGTTCCTAAGGCATTTCATTAGGTAGGTTCGGTTTTAATGGATTTTGGCCACGTTTGTGCCGTATACTGCCAAACGAGACTATGGACTCCAAACCAAAACCCTAAACATTTATGGATAAAAGGCTAAATTATAAAATAAATAAAAAATATTTGCTAAATTTGTCCGAGTAGAATTGGGTAGTAAAGTCTATTTGAATTGTTCGGGTTACTGTGTGAGATCTCATATCAGTCGAAACTTTTCTTAAAAGAAGTAAGAAATCTCTCCATACGAGACGCATTTTAAAAATTGTGGATAGCAATAAGTAATAGGCCAAAACAGACAATATCTTCTAGCTGTGAGTTTATGCTATTACACACGACTAAACCAACCCGATACTATTAAAAAATTTCTCAAAAAGAAAATCTAGAAGCACCACATGAATATGAAGGGCATGTCTAGCGTGTGGTTAGGTGCAGCGTAGCATTCCTCTAAGCAACGCATAGTAACCGACTCAACCAGCCCGAGACTATTAGAAAATTTCTCAAAAAGAAAATGTAGAAGAATCGACTGATTTGGATAAGTTGAGAAAACCGAGTGATGCAACCAATAAAGTGAGACTATTACTGTACGCCGTATTGCACTAAATCATTATCGTCATCATCATGTAAAAGTAAATACTCCCACTTTAATCACTTATAACTCTCAAATTTTCTTTTTCTTTTTCTATTTTAAAATAATATTTCAAACACAATTTGAAAGCTTTATTCATAGATTTTGTCCGATTCATATTTTTAAAATCATCATTTTAGTTAAAAATATGATATGATTAATGATTTTGTTCCATTTCTTTTTAATTATGGTCATTTATTAAGATGTTAAAAAAAGTGATTAAATAAAGTTAGTATATTGTTAATTAAGATAATCAAATTAATAATGTATAATTTAATTAATACATGAAATGTTCTGATGATCGCCCAGCTGATAATGAATCAAATTATTGATATATTATTAAATTAATAAACATAATTAATAATTTAAGACTTAATTTGAAATAGATGAGGGATTCTAAAATAATTTAGTAAATATTGTGTTTTTATGTTTGACTTAATGTATTTAATATAAATTATGACACTTTTTTTTTTTAAATATAAGTTATTTGATAAAATTTTAGAGTAATAAATAAAATAAGATAATGTTTAATTATGATATTTGATAAATTAATATTAAAATATTAAAATTTAGTTGAATTTTTAATTTCGATTAAGTTCGTATTTAATTTATAATTTATTATATGATAATTGTTTAAAAAAATGATATGATTCAAATGGTAAGTATTTTTTTTTAACTAAATGTTATAGGTAGATACTAAAGTCCATGTGATATTATTTTAGAGCAATAAATATTTGATTAAATTAATAAAAATACTCTTAAATTTTTAAAATTAGTAATGGAGTATTTTAAAGCTTATAATTTATTATTTTTTAAAAAATTATGAGTGCAAAGTATTTTAAAGATTTTTTTTTTAAATTTAAAAATTTTATTGAAACAAAGATTTAAAAATAAATTATAAAATTTGGAGTATTTTTTTTATTAATTTAGTCTAAACAATTTAATGGAAATTAATAAATAATTTATTTTAACTAAATACATTCACAAATAATACAGTGGGTCGTTGGACCCACGTGGACTGTAGTTGTCCAGCACATAACGCTCATGTAAAAACGGCCGTATCGTATCACACCCTTATCAAGTTATCAGTGGCAAACTCCGTAATTTACCGGAAAACCAGTGTCATTTTTCTGACACTTCATTTAAAAAACTTTTGCAGTGATATGGTCATACATTACAGATGAAGATAGAGAGAGAAAAATTAAAAACAAAAATAAATAAATAAATAGTTTTTTTTCTCACTGGACAAGAGCCAGTGTGGGGCCTCTCTCTCTTCGAAACAAGAGATAAGGACACATGCATGTTCACCCATGGTAAACTTCCTCCGGTTAAAAACTAACCATGGTTAGCTTTCTCAAGCTCTTCCTCTGTTGCATCACCACCCAGTTCGTTTTTGAGTGGGAGAGACGACGCTGTTCTTCTTCTATGTTCTTCTCTCTCTCTCTCTCTCTTTCATCTTCATCATTAGAATCGAATCCTGAGTTTTATTTCTGTACATATTTGTTTCTGTTCTTCTTCCACGGATCTAAATCGTTTTGATTTTGGAGCTTGGTTTGTTTTCTTCTAATCATCATCGTCTTCATTTTAATCTGCGGGATTCAATCGCCTTGTTCTTATCCTTCACCTCCATTTCGAAATCTGCGGCGATTTTTAGTTCGTTTTCTGGTTTTGTTATTTGGATATTTGACTTTCTTTGCCTCAATCTCTCTCTCTCTCTCTCTGCAATTTCAGATCTAGGTTTTTTGAACTGGTTGAGATGCAAGAGTCGTGGTTTTTTGAACTTGGATCGGTTGAATTCGCCGCGGATTTCGTATTTCATTAGAGAATCCGTTGGAGATCTGCTTGAATTCCTGCGAGTTTGTTTAGTTTCTTTCTTTATTCAGGGCTTTACGAACTTCTTTTTTTCCTGGGATGTAATAGTGCTGGATAAAGGGAGTTTTTATTTTCTCGTTTTCTTTTCAGAGGTTACACCTTTTTTTTTAATTATTTTTTTAAAGTTCGTTCTTCTTAATTCTCTTTTTCCTTTCCCTGGGGAAAGTTGCGTGCATTTTTAATTTTAATTTTAATTGTTTTTCCTGGAAAGTTTTTGGGGGAATTTTCTGTTTGGACGCTGAGAAACGATGAATTATTTTCCCGACGAGGTTTTGGAACATGTTTTCGACTACGTTACGTCTCACCAGGACCGGAACGCGGTTTCGCTGGTCTGCAAATTGTGGTATAGAGTAGAGAGATTTAGCAGAGCGAAAGTTTTCGTCGGTAATTGCTATGCGATCACGCCGGAGAGGGTAATCGCACGATTTCCCGGCGTTAAATCCCTAACTATAAAGGGGAAGCCCCATTTTGCCGATTTCAATTTGGTTCCTCATGATTGGGGTGGCGATGTTCACCCTTGGGTCCAAGCCTTCGCTAAGCGCCGGATTGCCTTAGAGGAGCTCCGTTTGAAACGGATGGTCGTCACTGACGACAGTCTCGAGCTTCTTTCTCGATCCTTCCCTAATTTCAAGGCACTGTTGCTCTTCAGCTGTGAGGGATTCACGACCAATGGCCTTGCTGCCATTGCTTCCAATTGCAGGTATCAAACAAATCCCCCCCGAACTTTGTTTATGAAGCTATGATTAGAAAGATTACGTTCTTGCTTGTTCTTGTTTGTTCTTGTTGTTGCTCTATATTGGTTTTTGAAACTCTTGCTCTTTCTGTTGTGTTGTTATCATTGACTTATAGGTTGTTCTTAGGCGTTTTGTTTAGCTGCTATGAAGATTGATTGTTGTAATTGAGATCTGTTGGATTTTCTGGTGATGATTGTATGGTTTCGTGAGTGTTTTGTTTTGTGTTCGTCGTTTTTTGTTCGGTTTAGATTTCTGAGGGAGCTCGACCTGCAAGAGAATGAAATCGATGACCACAGTAATTACTGGCTTAGCTGCTTTCCGGAGAACTGCACATCACTTATCTCCCTGAATTTTGCTTGCCTCAGAGGAGAAGTAAATCTTGGAGCTCTTGAGAGGCTTGTGGCGAGATCTCCTAACCTCATTAGTTTGAGGCTGAACCGTGCGGTGCCTCTCGAAACCTTGCAAAATTTATTGTTACGTGCTCCTCAACTTATAGACTTGGGCACGGGGTCATTCATTCATGATCGAGATTCCGAGATATATGACAGTCTCAAGGATACCATTTTGAAATGCCAATCGCTCAGGAGTTTGTCTGGTTTTTTAGATGTTTCTCCTCGCTGCCTGACCTGCATTTACCCCATCTGCTCGAATTTGACATCGTTGAACCTTAGCTATGCGCCCGGGCTTCAGAGCTGTGAGCTTATAAAGGTCATTCAGTATTGCGAGAACCTTCAACGCTTGTGGGTACGATCTTCCGACCTTACCGTTGCAATATAAACCTTTATATGTTTATGATTTCATTTGTATGATTTTGAATGACAAGAAATGTTCTTGGGCGATGTCAACAGATTCTGGATGGTATTGGGGACAAAGGACTGGAAGTTGTTGCTTCAACTTGTAAAGATTTGCAGGAATTGAGGGTTTTCCCGTCCGATCTCTCCGGGGTTGGTGATGTCGCTGTCACAGAAGAAGGATTGGTTGCTATAACGACGGGCTGCCCGAAACTTCATTCGATATTATACTTCTGCCATCAGATGACAAATGCTGCTCTTGTAACTGTAGCAAAGAACAATCCGAACTTCATACGCTTCAGGCTGTGCATCCTCGACCCCACTAAACCAGACCCTGTAACTGGGAATGCACTCGATGAAGGTTTTGGGGCGATTGTCCAAGCGTGCAAAGGTCTGAGACGTTTATCTCTCTCGGGCCTTCTTACAGATCAGGTCTTCTATTACATAGGGGAATACGCAACGCAACTCGAAATGCTTTCTTTAGCATTTGCTGGGGACAGCGACAAGGGAATGATTCACATAATGAACGGTTGCAAGAAACTTCGCAAGCTCGAGATAATGGACAGCCCGTTCGGGGACATGGCACTTCTGCAGGACATTGGGAAGTATGAAACAATGCGATCCCTTTGGATGTCGTCCTGCAAGATTACTCTTGGTGGCTGCAAGATGCTAGCGAAGAAGATGCCGAGGCTGAACGTGGAGATCATCAATGAGATCGATCAGACGGAATTCTACCGGGGCGATGAGCAGAAGGTAGGGAAAATGTATCTGTACCGATCCTTGGTCGGGCCAAGGAAAGATGCACCCAAGTTTGTGTGGACAGTGTAGGTTTTGGTTACTTCTTTCCTTGAAGGCTTCTGAATGACTTTGGTACTCTTTCTCTTATTCTTTAGGGCTCTACTGACTAGTGGGATTTTTATTTTAGGTAAATGAGTTTTAGTTCGTATTTATGTTATTGTAATTATTGGGAGTTTTTTCAATTTTCAGTTTTTCTCATTTTTACATAATTTATTATAACATAAGCTTATAAGCTCAAGAATCCATGGAAAGTTGAATTATGATTTTATATATAAATACTTGAAACCGTAAAGTTGGAGGAATATCCTTTTCGATTAGGCACTCACCATCTATTTTCATTGTTCAACTCTTTGACAACACGAAAAAACCATTGTTCAACTCTTTGACAACATGAAAAAACCAAAAATAGCTCTGCCCTCCCTCTCTATCTACCCAAGGGATGGAAGGGCAGAGGCCTTTGGTGTCCCCTCCAGTCAAGAATTGGGGCCTTACAATCACTAGCCAATATGCTTTTCTCTCATGCCTTTCTTCGTTCATTGTTCGATATTCTGGTGTTCTAGGCGTAGAGGAACCACACCAATCCATCCCGAACTTGGTGGGAACTTTCCAAAATAAAAATATTTTTGAAATAAATTTGTCGGAGGTGGAACTCTTTATTTATATATATATATATATATATATATATATTTTGTAAGTTTAACTAAATTAATAAAAATGCTTACCTGGTTAAATTTGAAGAAAATAAAAATATTTTTGAAATAAATTTGTCGGATATGAAACTCTTTATATATATATATATATATTTTGCAAGTTTAACTAAATTAATAAAAATGCTTACATGGTTAAATTTGAAGAATATCTTTGAACTTTTGAAAATAAAAATATTTTTGAAATAAATTTGTTTATATATATATATATATATGGTAAGTTTAGCTAAATTAATAAAAATACTCAAAGTTTGAATTTTCGAAAATAAAAATATTTTCGAAATAAATTTGTTGGATGTGAAATTTCTGTTTAAAATATCTCAAAACTTAAAAAAAAAAAAAAAAAAACACTTAATGTTAAGAAGTTCTAAGATTATCTGAGTATTTAAAAATTAAAAAATCAATTTTTTTTTTTTTTTTAATAAATGTTAAGTGTTTTTTAAAAAGTATTTAAAATTTTTTTTAGGGTATATTAATGAAAATTATTTTTGAAACACGAAGTTAAAGATATTTTTTTTTTTAATCCAAAACCATCTATGTAAATTCATTAGGGTCTCTTCTATGATACTCCAACCCCCATGAATTCGTTATTCCTAAACTGAGTCATGAAGGGTATAATCGGCCACACTTTCGTAACTCCAAATACCCGGATTCATAGTAGTCCTCTTGTGATACTCCAACCCTCCACGAATTGATTATTCCTAAACGAGTCATGAAGGGTATAACGAACATATCTTGTCTCCACATTGGATCAAGAACAAGATCAGGGAGATCAAAAATTGCTAATTTGTATAGGACCATTGAACTAGCCCAACTAGCAACTAGAGCGGTATGCATTATATGAACAGAAAACAAACGACATGCATCATTCAATACAAGAGTATGAACACGATACCAAGGCAAAGTCACGAAAATACCCCATTTATCAACGAAGAATAGACACTATACCGAAAAAAGATTCTTTTTTGTTTTTTCTCTTAGTTATCAGGCCGATGTTGGAGCTTCCTCAACATAAAATTAGCATAAAAAATCTCAAAGAAAGTTGAATCTGAATTGACAAAAATTGGGATTCAAGTCTTCTACTTGAGTAAGCCATTATTTATTTAGGTATTGTATGCATACATGTAAATCAGAGCTTTTAGGTATCAAACAACACAGAAAGTGTACACAAACACACAACAACCCTGAAAACTACAGATCTTATTTCAAGCGACTCGAAAACCCGCACTGCTTCATAATCATAGACACGAACGCTGCACGGCCAAGCAAACCGAACAACACCGATTTCGCAACGTCTATCGAAAACAAGCCAAGCACTCCTCCAACATACAACAACAACACAGTGTAGCTAAACTGCAAAACGGAGGAGGAAAATGGCATATAATAAGCTCTGCTAAGAAAATTATCCATAGTTAAATGTTCTTCTTGTTCTTTTTGAAAAAGAAACATTGATTAAACCTTAAAGAACCCAAAAAGGAAGCATCCTCCAAGTTCTACGCAAAATGACAACGAGTAGGAAACCGACAAAACACACTCGAAGGAGAGTGGGTTTCTTCGGCCATATCGTGCACGAGAAAATTTATAAATTATAAATGTATTGAACTTGTTCACTACTTATGTAATAAACCAAAAAACGGTTCTAATAAACCGGGAAAAATTGAAACAAAAAATAGGGACCTTTGACGAACGGAACCAAGACCAAGAATCATTACTTAATAAATGCATACTATGGTTAGATGAAGGAGAGTTAAATCTAACCATATCCCACACCTCGACCTCTCAAACACTCGAAAAATTCTATTGTTTCTCTCGAGCCAAATACCGGACCATAAAAACCAATAAAACAAGTGTTCCAAATGACTCTATCCCAAACTTGAAAGGGTGGATTCAAAAGAACTTAGTTCCTACACCATAGAACAACAATCTCGTTTACGTTCCAAGAAAATCCCGAAAGCGAGAACGAGAACGAGATTGTCAAGTTCTTCCATCCATAACTTAACTAAAAAACCGTCCAATTCCCTCTCAAACACTCGAAAAATTCTACTGTTCCTCTCGAGCCAAATATCGAACCATAAAAACCTATAAAACAAGTGTTCCAAATGACTCATCTCGAACTCGAAAGGGAGGATTCAAAAGAACCTCCTAGTTCCTCCACCATAGAACAAAAATCTCTTTTACGTTCCAAGAAAATCCCGAAAGCAAGAACGAGAACGAGATTGTCAAGTTCTTCCATCCATAACTTAACTACAAAACCGTCCAATTCCCTCTCAAACACTCGAAAAATTCTACTGTTCCTCTCGAGCCAAATACCGAACTATAAAAACCTATAAAACAAGTGTGCCAAATGACTCTATCCCGAACTCGAAAGGGAGGATTCAAAAGAACCTCCTAGTTCCTCCACCATAGAACAACAATCTCGTTTACGTTCCAAGAAAATCCCGAAAGCGAGAACGAGAACGAGATTGTCAAGTTCTTCCATCCATAACTTAACTACAAAACCGTCCAATTCCCTCTCAAACACTCGAAAAATTCTACTGTTCCTCTCGAGCCAAATACCGAACTATAAAAACCTATTCCCTCTCAAACACTCGAAAAATTCTACTGTTCCTCTCGAGCCAAATACCGAACTATAAAAACCTATAAAACAAGTGTGCCAAATGACTCTATCCCGAACTCGAAAGGGAGGATTCAAAAGAACCTCCTAGTTCCTCCACCATAGAACAACAATCTCGTTTACGTTCCAAGAAAATCCCGAAAGCGAGAACGAGAACGAGATTGTCAAGTTCTTCCATCCATAACTTAACTAAAAAACCGTCCAATTCCCTCTCAAACACTCGAAAAATTCTACTGTTCCTCTCGAGCCAAATACCGAACTATAAAAACCTATAAAACAAGTGTGCCAAATGACTCTATCCCGAACTCGAAAGGGAGGATTCAAAAGAACCTCCTAGTTCCTCCACCATAGAACAACAATCTCGTTTACGTTCCAAGAAAATCCCGAAAGCGAGAACGAGAACGAGATTGTCAAGTTCTTCCATCCATAACTTAACTAAAAAACCATCCAATTCATCAATTTACCATTCTCCTTTTCTTCCTAAACAAAGAAAAATGCAGCTTAGTTCATGATAACAAGAACAATAAAGCATTGGTTCAAAATTGCCCCTTCGAACAAATTAGAAATGTTAAATTAAATCAATTGATACTTAAATTGATCTAACAATCATTTGTTAACAAGAAAAAGTTCAAAACTGATCGAATTCCTAAACTAAAAATCCAAATAATTCCACAAACATTCATATCTTCAAATCCAAGCAATTTACACAAAACAGAATCAATCAATCAATTAATCAAGAAAATGATCATCCGCAGAGTAATAACCATACAGAAATTAAAGCAATGGGGGAAAACGTACCATCCACGAAGGAAGGAGGAGCATTCATCTCGATCGTCGTAGTTATAGTGCTGATGATGATAAGGCGGTGGAGGAGGGCCAGGCGGTGGAGGCGGAAGCGGTGCGGATGGTTGATAGCCATCGTAGAAATACTCTTGATAGCCTTGATGCGGCGGCGGAGGATTGCCGGGGTAACCAGGCTGCGGCGGAGGGTATCCTACAAAGAGAAGAAAGAATGAGATGGAATGAAAATGGAAGAAGGGAAATCAGAAGAAGAAGGGATCTCACCGGGAGGAGGGTAGGTTTCAGGCGGAGTATGGTGGTGGCTGTAAGGGTAACTCATAATTTCCTTGGAAATGGAAATGGAGATGGAGGAAATTGAAGAAGAAGAAGAAGAAGAAGAAGAAATTAAGCTTAAATTAATTATAAATAAAAAAGTTCGAATTTATTGAACAATAATTTATTTCATATAAACTTAATTTTTAAAAATTACAATTCCCAATTCTAAATTGAGACTTAATTATTAAGCAATGTTATATATGGGTCAATTTGTTTTGGACTCATTTTATCATTTTTCCCGGTAGATATTGTTATTGTTTGTTTCAAATTTTATTGCATAGCCTCAGTCTCAAGATGTAATCCACCGCTAGTAGATATTGTCTTGGCCCATTACACCTCTTTCATAAGAAAAGATTAGACCCACCGCTGTTTGATATTGTCTTGACCCATTACACCTCTTTCATAAGAGATCAGACCTACCGCTAATAGATATTGTCTTTGACCCATTACAGCTCTTTCATAATCTTTCATAAGAGATCAGACCTACCGCTAATAGATATTGTCTTTGACCCATTACAGCTCTTTCATAAGAAAAGATTAGACCCACCGCTGTTTGATATTGTCTTGACCCATTACACCTCTTTCATAAGAGATCAAGAAAAGATTAGACCCACCGCTGTTTGATATTGTCTTGACCCATTACACCTCTTTCATAAGAGATCAAACCTACCGCTAATAGATATTGTCTTTGACCCATTACAACTCTTTCATAAGAAAAGATTAGACCCACCGTTATTTGATATTGTCTTGACCCATTACACCTCTTTCATAAGAGATCAGACCTACCGCTAATAGATATTGTCTTTGACCCATTACAGCTCTTTCATAAAAAAAGATTAGACCCACCGCTGTTTGATATTGTCTTGACCCATTACACCTCTTTCATAAGAGATCAAACCTACCGCTAATAGATATTGTCTTTGACCCATTACAGCTCTTTCATAAGAAAAGATTAGACCCACCGTTATTTGATATTGTCTTGACCCATTACACCTCTTTCATAAGAGATCAGACCTACCGCTAATAGATATTGTCTTTGACCCATTACAGCTCTTTCATAAGAAAAGATTAGACCCACCGTTATTTGATATTGTCTTGACCCATTACACCTCTTTCATAAGAGATCAGAGCTACCGCTAATAGATATTGTCTTTGACCCATTACAGCTCTTTCATAAGAAAAGATTAGACCCACCGCTATTTGATATTGTCTTGACCCATTACACCTCTTTCATAAGAGATCAGACCTACCGCTAATAGATATTGTCTTTGGCCCATTAGAGCTCTTTCATAAGAAAAGATTAGACCCACCGCTGTTTGATATTGTCTTGACCCATTACACCTCTTTCATAAGAGATCAGAGCTACCGCTAATAGATATTGTCTTTGACCCATTACAGCTCTTTCATAAGAAAAGATTAGACCCACCGCTATTTGATATTGTCTTGACCCATTACACCTCTTTCATAAGAGATCAGACCTACCGCTAATAGATATTGTCTTTGACCCATTACAGCTCTTTCATAAGAAAAGATTAGACCCACCGCTATTTGATATTGTCTTGATCCATTACACCTCTTTCATGAGAGATCAGACCTACTACTAATAGATATTATCTTTGGCCCATTACACCTCTTTCTTAAGAGATCAGACAAATCAGAGTGGAAGACGACAAAATGAAAGGATATTAAAGAAAATTTTGGATATGGAAGGGAAGAAAGGATGGAGGACATTAAATGAAATTGAAGAAGAAGAAGGAAGAAACAAGAAGAAGAAGAAGCGAATAGAAATTTCATTTTTGGATATTTACAAAAAAAAAAACTAAAAAACTCATTATTTTATTTTTAAAATAGCCATAATTTTTTTAAAAATATATTTCAATTTTAAAAATTTTCTTTAATATCCTTAAAATTTTAATTTATTTGTATTTTCTGTTATCTCTTACGGAACAATAATATATTTAATATAAACTTAATTTTTAAAATATACCATTCACAATTTCAAATTAAACCTTAATTATTAAGCAATTTATGGGTCAAATGGTCCACTTTAACCAGTTACATATCATCATTAGTTTTACGATTTGTTATTCATTCAAATTCATTGGTTGTAAATATTGTTTCGATACGTGTCGTCAGCCTCAAAATTTGCTACTCAGACCCATCGATCCCACTCGTAGATATTGTCCACTTTAGCCCGTTATGTATCGTCTTCAACTTCAAAGTTTGCTACTCAGACCCATCGATCTTACTCATAGATATTGTCCACTTTAGCCCATTACATATCACAGTTAATATTTATTCAAACCTCTCGATCATAGATATTGTCCGCTTTAACCCATTACATATCGTCGTCAGCCTCAAAATTTACTACTCAAACCAATCAATCGTAGATATTGTTCGATTTAACCGGTTATGTATCGCCGCATCCGCCTCAAGATTTGCTACTATTTAGTTGGCACTTTTGTAAACCCAAATCATTCGATTCTGCCTCTCCCTCGAGTTTGCTACTATATATATATTTTTCTAAAAATTAAAAAGTTGAAACACCAAACTTGGTTTAAGACCCTGTCAATTTCCTAATCATTTGCGTATGTTGCAAGGAAAAGAACACAAGACAAAGATTCATGGCGAAGAAAAGAAGAAACCAACTCTGAAATACGATGAACAAATCCGCATAACTTAACAAACCAACAAGTCAATTACTGCACCATGTGTTCGGCGACTCTCAGCGCGTGCCTGTGATTAACTCTTCCGTTTCCTCGGGGTCGACTTCATTAGGGGGGTGAACAAAAAACCTATCAGTTAAAAAAGTTCTGTACCTTTGCTAACCCAACAAAGTATGAGGGAAAATCCTCTATTTTAACACAGTTAAAACTACTTTTCGAGCTATCTCCGAATCGTAAATCAACGCTTCTTCTTGCTTCCTTTTGCAGAAGATTTTGATGGGCTGGCCACAAGATAGATAAACAGAATGACAATGGAGTTCACTGAGATCAGGGAACCGTACTTAGCGAGCAGCCTCTGCAGAGGAAAAATAATCTCGTGTGAAAAAAAAGACAGCGATCAAAAGAACAAAAGTCAATGCAGCAAGCACGAACTTTGTGATGGTATGGTATAAAATGAGGTTGACAATCGATACGTAATAGATATTAACAGAAGAATTAAGAGCATGGGAGCACGGAATGGATCATACCTTAACCTGTCGAATTCATGCCCCAGTGTAAGATAAATTCCATGCGAAGGAAAAAGTTTGCATCAGTTAACCGAACGGCTAAGACTATAAATCATTACGCTTGAAGCAGAGCACAAATTTTCGGTTTAAACTTACCCACTCAAACTTATTCTCTGGTAGTTTTTCAGCGAGGACATCCAACGGTAGAATTGGGGTCGATAAGGCTTCCTACAGATATCCAGAAGAACGGTAAAACGTCTGTAGGTTAAGTAACCCGAACACAACCATAACCATTATTGATAGGATACTTAACCTGTAAAGCAGGCTTTGTAGGGACACGGAATGTGACAACAGCAGGTGAACCATGAAACATTCCTTTTGTTTTTGCTTCCAACTCAAAAGAATGTGATAGATGACCACCACTGTCAAACAGCGGATTTGTGTTAGTGGCATGAAAACCCGGTGGAGGGTACGATGGCATATAGGAAAGAATACAAAAAAAATGGTGTTGCTTACGCGTCGAGTCTTTCCCATGATTTCGAAGTTTCGCCACTGATAACATCAAAGACATCTCCTGGCCAGCTTGCATCGTTCAGACTTACATCATACGCGGTCCTGGTAATCATTATAAAAGAGAACAGAGTTAATTGAAAAAACAAAAGAGTTAAGTCTCTCCTTTGCCTTAAAAGTAAGCTCAAGTGAGCATAAGCTTCTCATCATTGGCTCCATTTATGTCAAATAGATACTCGTACCAAGTTGATTTGGACAATTTCTACTTTTCATTTAGTGCTCAACACACACATGGTGAGATCTCACATTGGTTGGGGAAGAGAACGAAGCATTCTTTATAAGGGTTTGGAAACCTCTTCCTAGCAGATGCATTTTAAAAACCTTGAGGAGAAGTCCGAAAGGGAAAGCCCAAAGAGAACAATATTTGCTAGCGGTGGGCTTAGACCGTTACACGCACACACACAACCCTCCTCTCACCCATGGCTACCGTTCAAAACAAATAAATTTACATCAAATTGTAAAATTTCGACAAAGATTCACTCCAAGAGGCCGCGGTTATATATTCGTGTCAAGTGCAAAATGTAGCAGCCCTTATTGAAGCAAGATTTAGGCACAACTCCTGGAATGTGATCACGAATATCATAGTAGATGATCGAATATTCAGACAGACAATGCAGCAATCGTCAAAACAAGCAACTTGGTAAACCCTTTTAAGAAAATTTACATTAAAAAACCAAAATACATTAGTTATTGATGCAGCTAAGCAAGCTATGCCTGGTTGCAGTTCATAATAGCCTTAAGGATCTCGGTATCCAACCACAACTAAAACAACTTATTCCACAATTGATAAAATACGAATGCACCAAATCTCACATCAAGTTGCCCACCCCTTCAAACTTTCAAGTAAAACCAGAGTCTTGTATTCTTCAATCATTGATTACGATTAAATAAAAACAATCACAAAACAACGCACAACCAAATCCAATTCAGATCCAGAACAAAACATAACGGATCAAACGACGCATGCGCAAATACGCTTCGATCTAGATCAAATAGACCGCAGGGTGAGTATAGCTGAATCTAAAAACCAAAAGCGAAATCAAATTAAAGTAATCGAACGGAACATACGAAGATCCTTGATTGTAAATGTCGATGGAGACAGAGACACGTTCGGCGCCAGATTTTAGCCGAGTGAGCGACGCCTTCTTGTGCGCGACAATGAAAGGGACATCGGAGTTTGCAATCGTGGATGAGACTAACAGCAAAGCCAAAAGGACATAGACGAGAGGAGCCGGAGTCGGATTCGCCATGAAATTGTCAAAATTCTGGCCACGGAGATGATCGGCGAAGAAGAGAGGCGTCGACGAAATGGGAGTTTAAGAAGAGCCGCCGAATAAATTAGGTACGCAAAACCGTAGAATGGAGCAATGAGAGATCGTACGATGAATTTTGAGATCCCCACAAAATTTCAAACAGGGATAATCTTGTCATTTCACTCCAAATTAACTTTTTGGAACTATGAAATTATTTGAGTTAATTTGGATTGAAATAAATAAAAATTTCTCTAAAATTAATTAATTTTTTTTTTAAACGAATATTTATTTTATTTTTATTTAACTTAATAATTATCTTATTTATTATTTATTCTCTAGCAAATCTGTATTTACAAAAAAAGAAAAAAAATACAAATTAACATTTTTAGTTTTATTAAAAATAATCTAAATAATTGTTAAATTAACATTAAAAAATACCCTTTAAATTTTTAAAAGTTTTTATTTTTAAAATTTAGGGAGGTATAATTTAAATATATATTATCGGTAATAAATAGGGCAAGAATGTTGAAGTTGGTTGACCAAATGAGCGCGTTACAGCGTACAAAAGCCTTCTCTGCCATTTACCAATTACGGAATTGGCGACCAGTCCGTAGCCACCGGCCACCACACATGTCTGAACTCAAATAGTCCAGTAGTGACCAATTTTCCATAAACGCCCGCTGCCCACAACCTACAATAATCTGTACTTCCGCTGCCACTGCCGTTACCGTCGCGGTTGCAGCTGCCACCACCGATCCCCTTCTCCCACACTTTTCCCGTTCAACTCGCTGTTTTGACCCTGTTGCTATCGTTATACCTTCCAATTTAAGGCATCCTTCGACAATTGACTTAACTCATTTCGTCTTGGAGCGGGAGACTTGTCTTTTTGCTTCTGTGTTTCGTTGTGGTTCTTTCTCATGGCTGCCACCGGGTCTTGTGTCTTCCATGGCGGTGTGTTTTTGGCTCTCCGGCGGGATTGGATGTCGTCCAACGGGAGTTTCAAATCCGGTCCGATTGGGATCCCTAATGCTCGGCGACTTGCTGTGTCTGCTACTTCCATGGACCAAGTTGCTTCGACATCCTCACCGGAGATTACTGCTACCTCATCGGCGATGGAGAGTAATGTGTTTGGTAAAGGCCGGTTTGAGAAGAATCACGAACATGCTGCGACAAAGATTGTAGGAGTTGGCGGTGAAAATGGAAGTCGGTCGAACTTTGGTTGGGAGGATATGGAAGTGCGGAAGAGCTTGAAGGACTATTTTGAACAGTCGGTTGAATTGATTAGATCGGACGGGGGGCCTCCTCGCTGGTTCTCGCCATTGGAGTGTGGTTCTCGGATGGATAATTCTCCTTTGCTTCTGTTCTTGCCTGGTTGGTTTTCTTCTCTTGATTGGATCGTTTGTTAGTTTGTAACTTGTATCAGCTTTTTGTCTGACGGCCAAATCAACAGCTCATCTCATAGAATTACTAGTTTCTTCTTCATGTTCTCTGTTTAACGTCCATGTATTTCCTTTTTCTGGTTCTTCTGGACGTCTTGGATTCGATGCGTGTGTATCTTCTTCTTTCTTTATATCATTGCGTTTGATTATCATGCGATCGCTTTATGATTTGAATCTGCAGGTCTTGATGGAGTTGGACTTGGACTTATCAAGCATCATCAAAAACTGGGGAAGTAAGTATCTCCTTGAGTGCGCAATGATTTCCAATTATTAGTTTCTTATCTTTCAATATGATCAAAACTGGATTCGAATTTCGAAATTGGCGGAAACGTGTAGCAGCAGCTAACTCTTCTATGATTTTTGTTGCTTCATTCAAGGATTTTCGACGTATGGTGCTTGCATATTCCAGTCCGGGATCGAACGCCATTTACAGGTCATTATCAGCTTGCTTACTGAGTAATATGGCATTTGAGTTTCTGCATCGTCCTTAGAAGAAGGATTTTTCTTTAATCTTGACAAAAAGTACAATGATTATCTGAATTTCGTTAATCGAACGCCATTTCAGAAAGTTAGATGAACACGACTCTCCATACTGGTATGATATTGGCCACTTTGAGTATAAGCTTCCATGGCTTTGCTTTGGGCCTCCTACCAATGGAGAGGGTATTCTTTGATCATAAACCCACGATCATTCCCTAAATTAGCGGATGTGGGACTTTCATCATCGAACAGAGAATATCCATCAAAAAGAAATAATCATGATTAGTTTTGGCCTTCGGGTGAGGATGATTCTATTTTTGGTGTCTCAACTTGGTAGATTTAGATTAAGAAATCTGTATTGGTTATACTGAGTTGTCTGCTATCATGAAAAAGTAAGACTGAGTGTTCAATTTCTTGAAGTCTCTGAATTATATAACTCAATGCAGAATTACTGAAATTGGTCGAAAAAACGGTAAAAGATGAGCACCGTCGTTCCCCAAAGAAACCGATTTATCTTGCTGGAGAATCCTTGGGAGCATGCCTTGCTCTATCTGTTGCTGCTTGCAATCCACATATCGATATTGTATTGATTTTGTCTAATCCAGGTAAGCTCAATGAACTATTTGATGAGTCTTTTTGCCTCTATGGTTGCACGAAACCAAGCTCCTGCCTGTTATGGCGTGGCTGAGGTTGAACTTTGATCTTATTACTAAAAAATACAAGATGATTACTAAATTGAACGCCTGAAGACCAAAAATCGTCGCGGTTCTTAAAGTAGACTGCAGAACATTTTGTAATTTTGTGATGTGATGCTTGTGAAGGGATGAGTTTACCGGGAAAATCAAGATGCTAGCAATTTATTGAGGGTTAAATTTTGTAACGACTTAAATCCACTGCTAGCAGATAATGTTCTGCTTGGGCTTTCCCTTTCAGGCTTTTCCTCAAGGCTTTAAAACGCTCCACACCCTTATAAAGGGTACTCTGTTCTCTTCCACAACCAACGTGGGACATCACAAATTTGATCTTAAGAATTCTGTGTTTGGTGGAGTTTGATACATGATACAAATATACGTATTTATTCAATATGTTATTCTTTCTGACTTCAATTAACGTTTTGTGTATCATATGGATTCAATCTCTTCGCTCTACTGAATAATGGTTTTTTTATTTTCCCTGGCAGCTACTTGTTTCAGTAAGTCGCCATTACAACCTGTAGTATCCTTGTTAGAACTCATGCCAGAATCATTGCAAGTTAGCCTCCCTTACATACTGAATTTACTGAAAGGTTTTTTTTCCTTGTTATTCAAGTTTTATTTTATGTACTTATTGGTTGAAATACATACTTCATTTGCACTTGGTAAGTTGATTTTTTTTTTCTTTTTCACGACAGTATTTCCAGATTCGTAATAGAATGATCTTCAATTGGGAGTTTGGTATTCTTCTAGCATGACAGACATAGGCAATGAATTACTTGAGCCTTGTTGAGGGCATTCTTAAACTTTTGAATGCTCTTTAGCTGTTAGGTGAATTTTTGTAATCCTAAAGCATCTCTAGATGTTTGGTCCCATCTCATCATTTTCCAGATCCCACATTGGTTGGAGAGGGGAATGAAACATCCTTATTAGGGTGTGGAAACCTCTCTCTAGTAGACGTGTATTAAAAGTCTGAGGCTAACGGCAATACGTAACGGACCGGACAATATCTGCTAGCGGTTGGCTTGGGATATTACAAATGGTATCAGAGTCAGAACCAGGCGATGTGCCAGCGAGAACACTAACCCTTAAGGGGGTGGATTGTGAGATCCCACATTGGTTGGAACAAAACATCCCTGGTTAGGGTGGAGTGGACTGTGAGATCCCACGTTAGTTAGAGAGGGGAACAAAGCATCCCTTATCAGGGTGTAGAAACCTCTCCCTAGTAGACGTGTTTTAAAATTGTGAGGCTGATGGCGATAGTAACAGGTCAAAGCGGACAATATTTACTAACGGTGGGCTTGTGTGGGCTTGGGCGGTTACAAGTACTGAAGTTCATGGAGGTGTTCTTTTGCCAATATTTAGTTCCAGTCTACCGTAGTTGTCTATCCAAGCCTTTTGTCACCGGATGTTATTGTTACTATTTGCACTCTGCATAGCCTTTCCAATCGGTGGGAGAATTCATTCTACATCACTAGGTGTGAAGACACAAGAAGCATGTTTTCTTGTAAATTCAACAGTATGCCTTTAAAATCCTAAACTGCTGCTATTCATTCAAATGGATGGGCAAGTTGCTTCGTACTTGATTGAAAATTGTACTTCGAAATATACTTTTTACGTTATCGATATCAAAAGTTTGATGTTGAAGAATGAACTGAAAATATTGAACTTAATATGATATTAAATTGGAAGATTCAAGTTCTAATCCTAGAATGTAGCTTTTGGACATAGAGGGGATTATGCTCCAGAGGACCATGTTTAATTATTGGTACTTCATGATGATTTTTAACTTTATACAATAATTGACAGCAATATATTTTTTAGGTGATACATCTAGACGGCCATTGGAAATTGTGGAACTCATATTGCAACAAATAATTAGCGAATTATCGCAGGATCTTGGTGCATTATCTTCTCACCTCTCTGTAAGACGAGTTCTCTGATCTCTGTGTGCCCAAAACCGAATATGATAATA
The DNA here is from genome assembly GCF_002738345.1 of Cucurbita maxima. Taxonomy (NCBI): domain Eukaryota; kingdom Viridiplantae; phylum Streptophyta; class Magnoliopsida; order Cucurbitales; family Cucurbitaceae; genus Cucurbita; species Cucurbita maxima. The sequence continues at coordinate 2,934,240 of NW_019272027.1, forward strand.
GATTGTTTCTCAACATAATATCTCCTTAGATTCTTATGAAGATATTGCTTTGTAATTGGATTTTCTCAACAATGATGCGCACGTTAAATTTTCATATCCTGTGCTGATCTTTTGAGATCTAATTAATGATTGAGATTACAGGTTCTTGCTGATATTTTACCAGTAGAAACACTCATCTGGAAGTTGAAAATGCTTAAATCTGCTTCAGCAGATTCCAACTCACGGCTCCATGCCGTAAAAGCTCAGACTTTGATACTCTGCAGGTCTATATCTCAAGTCAAATCCTTTATGTTAACAATAATGAAGGGGATTTTGCTCTGTTTGTTGTCTAGCTTCTGTGCACCCTCCCTTAGTACTTTAGTACTTATAAACGGATGATCATCCCCTTAATTAGCTGATGTGGGACTCCCCACCAACAATCCTCCCCTCAAACAAAGTATACCATAGAACCTCCCCTGAGGCCTATGGAGCTCCTCTTAATCGAGGCTTGATTCCTTTTCTGGAGCCCTCGAGCAAAGTACACAATTTGTTCAATACTTGAGTCACTTTTGACTATACCTTCGAGGCTCACAACTTCTTTGTTCGACACTTGAGGATTCTATTGACCGAGTTAAGTTAAGGGCATAACTCTGATACCATGTTAGGAATCACAACTCTCCACAATAATATGATATTGTCTACTTTGAGCATAAGCTCTTATGGTTTTGCTTTTGGTTTCTCCAAAATGCCTCATACCAATGGAGATGTATTATTTACATATAAACCCATGATCATCCCCTTAATTAGCCGATGTGGGACTCCCCACCAACAATCATCAACACACTAAGCCAACCGACCCTCGTAATAACATATTTGTGTTCTTTATTATGGTTGGCTTTAATATTAGTATAATCCAGGCTTTCTTAGCCTCTGAACAACCTAGTGGAAACATGGTCATAATATATCTTGTTTATGATCCTGAATTATTGTGTCTTTACAGTGGCAGAGACCTGTTGCTACCCAGTATTGAGGAAGGTAGAAGACTTAGTCAGTTTTTGCCAAAATGTGAGATTCGAAGATTTTCCGACAATGGCCATTTTCTTTTCTTGGTAGGAGACCATTTTCCTCGGGAAGAAATGTTTAACTTTCTCAGCTTTAGATTCTTTTTTCTATTTTTTCTTCCTACTGACTACAAAAGCAATCCAAGCCTATAACTATCTACCCAAACAAAGGTGCTTATAAATAAAAATAGTTAAGGAGAAAAGAAACTGTATCTGTTTCATGTAGGTGGAGGAAATAGATAAAAGAAAGCAACTTTCTTTCTATTTTTCTTCTTCCTAACGCAGCTGGTTCCATTTCATTCAGGTTGTTATAAACTTTATTTTGCAAATAGCAAGTGAAATGAAGGGAATTTACTGAAATTAATAAAGAAATAACATAATTCTGCTAATGAAATGCATGGCAGGAGAATGGTGTTGATTTGGCTGCTACAATCAGAGGTGCTAGTTTCTACCGCCGTTCACAAAAGCTGGACTTTGTTTCTGATTTCATCCCACCATCGCCTGCTGAATTCACAAAAATATTTAAGGACTATAGGTAATTACACTTTGACACAAATTTGTACAAATATTTTTCTCTTTGTTAATGACGAGAAAGCCAGTCAATTCATATATTTACCATATATGTGAAGGTATTGGGACTTCAAATTTGTTGATTTTGAGAATTTTAAAGAAGAATTTATGATGTTCCACAATTTTAGGACCACCCATTTATAAACATGTTATGCTTTTTCTAGATTGATTGATTTGGTAACTAGTCCGGTGCTGTTTTCAACTCTAGAAGATGGGAAAATTGTGAGGGGACTCGCAGGTATTCCTGAAGAAGGTCCGGTCCTGTTCGTTGGCTATCATATGCTATTGGGACTAGAATTGGCTCCCATGGTAGGCCAGTTTTTCAAAGAAAAGAACATAATTTTACGAGGGATGGCACATCCTATGATGTTTGTAAAAGTGAAGGAAGGAAGTTTACCTGAATTAGCATCATATGACTCATTTAGAATGATGGGTGCTGTTCCTGTCACTGCCCAGAACTTATATAAACTTCTTTCTTCGAAGGCTCACGTCTTATTATATCCCGGAGGCGTGCGTGAGGCTCTACATCGGAAGGTAAGTTAAGACTGATGAATTGAAGGAACTAATTCTTTCCCTCAAGTCACATCACCAGCGTTAAATTTTGGTTCGATTTTCTTCTGTTTAGTTGCCAGGAACTTAATTCTCATAATGAGTTCGTTCAACTCAAGCCATTCAGTTTATTTATAAATATCAGGGAAAATGATTTTACATGTAGTTCCACCTGAAATTATTTCTTGGGTCATTTTGTTACATAGAATAGCTCCACTTATAAACTTGTGCAAATTCTTTCTTCCATCATAACAACATGATTTAACATATCGTATGGGAGCTAAAGACTTCTGTTATTTGACTCTCTTTCTTTACAGGGTGAAGAATATAGGCTATTCTGGCCTGAGCAATCAGAGTTTATCCGGATGGCTGCTCGGTTTGGAGCCAAAATTGTACCTTTTGGTGTTGTGGGAGAAGATGATTTTGGTGAAGTAAGTTTCCCCTCCCCCTGACCCACCATTTTCATTAATATCTTTCGCTTTCTTTCACTTTTTCTTGCCTCTAGGTCCAGAGTAGTTGATAACTTCAAGTGTTTGGTCATCTGGCATTTTTTTTTCTCTCTCCCTCTCTCTCTCTCTTCATCATCAAACCTATGTTGAGGATGGATGAGAGGGAGTCTCATGTAAATGGGTGGATCATAAGTTGATAAGTAAGAAATACATCTCTATTGGTATAAGGCATTTTTGGGAAACTAAAAGCAAAACCATGAGAGCTTATGCTCAAAGTGGACAATATCATACCATTGTGGGAGTTCGTGGTTTCTAACATGGTATCAGAGTCATTCCCTAAATTTAGTGCGATGTCCCACATTGGTTGGGGAGGAGAACAAACGACCATTTATAAGGGTGTGGAAACCTTCCCGTAGCCGACGCGTTTTAAAGCCTTGAGCGGAAGCTCGAAAGGAAAAGCCCAAAGAGGACAATATTTGCTAGCAGTAAATCTGGGCCGTTACAAATTGTATCAGAGCCAGACACTGGACGATGTGTCAGCCTTCTCGTTGTTCCCGAAGGGGGTAGACACGAGGCGGTGTGTGAGCAAGGACGCTGGGCCCCAAAGGGGATGAATTTGGGAGCGGTCCCACATCGATTGGAGGAAGAAAAGAGTGCCAGCGAGGACGCTTGGGCCCCGAAGGGGGGTGGATTGTGATGTCCCACATTGGTTGGGGAGGAGAACAAACCACCATTTATAAGCGTGTGGAAACCTTCCCCTAGCAGATGCGTTTTAAAGTCTTGAGGGGAAGCCCGAAAGGAAAAGTTCAAAGAGGACAATATCTGCTAGCGGTGGATCTGGGTCGTTACATTTAGTCATATCAATAGAATCCTCAAATGTCGAACAAAGAAGTTGTGAGCCTCGAAAGTGTAGTCAAATGTGACTCAAGTGTTGAACAAAGAGTGTAATTTGTTCGAGTGCTTCTTTCAGAGAAAGGAGTCGAGTCTCGATCAAGGAAGACTGTTTAAGGGCTACATAGGCCTCAGGGGAGACTCTATGGTGTACTTCATTCAGGGGAGGACTGTTGAGGATTATTGGGAGGGAGTCCCACTTTGACTAACTAGGGGATTGATCATGGGTTGATAGGTAAGAAATACACCTCTATTGGTATGAGGCCTTTTGGGGAAACCAAAAGCAAAGCCATGAAAATATAGGTCCACAGTGAACAATATCATACCATTATGGAGAGTCATGATTCTTAACAACCTATTCGTTCAAAACATTATCTCTGGCTCAATTCCGATCTCTCCTGAAAAACTAATTCCTTTTGTTATCAGGTGGTTTTTGATTATGAAGACCTGATCAAAATTCCGTACTTCAAAAACCAAATAGAGGCTCTAACCAGCGAAGCCGTGAGACTGAGGTTCTTTCCATTCTCGTCGTTAACGTCATCTATTCGTAAACGCAATATCACTTTCGTTTTCAGGATATTTTTCTAAATGGTCTCGATTATAACAGGGCTGACATGAAAGGGGAGGTAGCAAACCAAGCTGTCCACCTTCCTGGAATTCTCCCCAAACTTCCAGGAAGATTTTATTATTACTTCGGAAAGCCATTTGACACCGAAGGTACGTTTACTCGAAGAACATCGTACTCGTTTTGATGTTGTTCTTGTCAAACTTGTGATACATATACTTCCAATTGTTATGCATATAAAGGTCAGAAAGAGGAACTACGAGACAGAGAGAAGGCTCATGAGCTATATCTTCAAGTAAAGGGCGAAGTGGAGAACTGCCTTGCATACCTACAGAGCAAAAGAGAGAGCGATCCTTACAGACGGCTATGGGATCGTCTAGCTTATCAAGCTAAGCATGGCTTCACATCTGAGGTTCCCACGTTCGAAATCTGAGCCAACAAGAACTGTCTGAGATTTAGTAGTTAAGAGAGTGGTGGTCAATTCTTCGCTTCTTTTCAGGTAAAAACTATAAACCCATCTCTGTTCTTGTTAGGAATTTAAATATAATGCCATTTTGTGGATGTAAATTCTATTCATTTGCTGAGAAGAACTAGCCTTTGATGTGGGAGACCTTGTATTCATGATTGTTCTTGTGCTTGCATTGCAAAATAATCAGATAAAGAATAAATCTGTTTTTTTTTTTTTTTTGGTGCTTTTTTTAAAATAAAATTGATATGTTTGGATTTGCACGGTAACCGTTCGTTTACCTTGTCTTCCTAACACCGTCTTGAAGATCTTTAGAAATTTTATAACATAGGAAAACCACAGAAAATGAATCTACTAAGGAAGGTTACCGATTCGGTCAAGAGGAAGAAACTTATAATATCGTAGCTTCTCGTGGTTATTTTGGCTGATTCATCTTCCAATATGCTAGTTTCAACAATTCTCTTTCTTTACACTTCTTCCTAGTTGCTTGGCTTGTAGTGTTCCGTTGTCTTCCTAACACCTTGAAGATCTTTAGAAATTTTATAGATACTTGTTTATTAGTTGTCAGCCACGTTAGCATCATTTAAGAATGCTATAGTGTCCAACAACATAAAAACATGATTTTTTTTGGTGAAAACTCATAATAGACACGGGAATGATATAAAAAATTTATAAGTAAAGTTGAGTGTTGTTGTAGACTTTCGATCTATAGTATTACTCTCTTTTTTATTTCGCTGTCGACTTCCAAATTTTCTTGATAGATGTATGTGTTACATGAATTTGAAAGTATGAATTATACCGAAAAACATAAACTATGCTAATGGGTTGAGATTAGTTTGAATTTATCATCTCAAGAGGAATTGTTGTCGTAACCGTCAAACCATGCTTCATGTTGATCGATAAATACCCATTTCAAGTTACTTGTTTAAACGTCGTGACCATTTCATCAAAATTATGTTTCATTGTTTTGAATATTATGATAAAATCTTTGAATCCAGGTTTGGAATCTTTGTTAACATGTTTTCATCCATATCTAACCTATAGAGCTTCAACTCATAGCTGAACATAGTACAAAGTCACACCACTTGATTGACAAGATTTCTTTAGTTCATTTGGGCTTTCCCCATAATTTCCATTTCTCTCTTAATTAAATTTCAAATTTCAAAAATAAATATATATATATATATATATATATTAACTCAAATTGAGATATTAACTCTAATTTTTTTTCTAGAAAAATTGAATTTGTTGATCGAGAATATATGTCTTAATTAATTAAAATATTTTTATACTGAGAATCAATATTTGGAATTTTGCATATAAAATAAATGTGTTAAAAGTATTTATTTATGCAATTCAATAAAGTTTTGGAAAAAAATAATTGAAAAATAAATTAAAAGTATATAAAAAGAAATTTGAATATGGTTAAAATATAGCATTTGATTCCATGGGGAGATTTTTGTAAATATATGATTTCTCATATACAATTTGGCCCTAAACAGTTTCTCAATCTCTATGAGCTAAACAAAAACCGCCACGTGGCCACCGTGGAATTCCAAAACCGCCGCAACAAAAATAAAGTCGCCGGAGAATCCTATTTCAGAGATTTATTCATAAGCGAAGAGTGAGATCGATGGTTACGTGTTCAACGGCAGCATCAGCATTCGGTGAGAGATCGTTCGGCGAGGCGGAGGCAGAGGCTGTAGTGGTAGTACCTCGGTAGTGATTGTTCTGATGGAACCAATGCTCGTCAAAAAGCGCCGACGGAGCCAGTGCTGTAGCAGACGGCGATGCAAGATGGTGGTAAGTAGTCGGCGGCGGCGGCGGTGGCCTCGAGTGTTGAAGCGAACCGAGGTGAAGAATTTCAGAGGTGAAGACCTTACGCGAAGCTGCTCTTTCTCTTTTGTGAGCATTTTGGTGGCCGCCTAGGGCTTGGGAAGTGTAGAATTTTCGAGGACAGTAAAGGCATGGAAAAATGCGTGAGGAAGAGTATTGAGACTGAGATTTTCTGGAGGTCGTTTTCGGTACAGAATTAGAAGCAGTCGTTTGGCTAAGGAAGTCATAAATGGCAGGGTCCGCCATTGATGAAGAGCTTGAAAACTCAGAGAAACGAAGAAGAAGAAGAAGAAGAAGAAGAATGAACAAAAAGAAGGATAAAAACGGAATATATAATAAGCTAAGAGATCAAAAGAGAGATTTAAATATATAAAAAACGGAGTGATTAGAGGAATAACATTATCAATGATTTGTTAATTTTAATTGGACAATTTTGCCCTCCCAAACTAAAAAAAAATTCAAAAAATCATACTATTATGGAGAGTCGTGTTCGCCTAACATAGTATCAGAGTCATGTCTTAAACTTAGTCATGCCAATAGATTGGTAAATCCTCAAATGTCGAACAAAGGACTCCAAAAGAAAAAAGAGTCGAGCCTCCTCGAAGGCAGTAAAAAATGACTAAGACTCCTTGACTCCAAAGGAGTCTAGCCTCGATTAAGGGGAGGCGTACTTTGTTCGAGGGGAGGTGTTGGATAATGGAAGTCCATCGGCTAATTTAAGGAATTATCTTCACATGAACGATTTAAATCAAATTATTTGTAGCAAATTACAAAATATTTTATATTCTCAGTGTTACTGAGATAAGACAGACATATACTATTTTTATGTAACAATTAATTTATTTTATAACGAGAAAACAAGCACGATTGGATCATCAAACGAAAACCTAAATAATTACGAAACTAACCCTAAGTATTAGGGTTACTAAGCCTATCCACTTAGGGGTAAAGGCTATATTTGGTTGATGTAGTAGTAGTTTAAGATAGAAGGGCAAAAATGGAAAAAATGAGAAGAATATTTTGTTGAGGATTTGGATGAAGGACAGAAAGCGGTAGCACTAACAATCCCCTGCCTTGCAGGGGGAGTTATGTCCGACATCCACGAACCAATTTTTCTTTTTTAAACAATAAAAATAATTAATATATTAATAAAAAAAATTGTCATGTTTAATTTTATTAAATTAAATAAAGATATTTATATGATTTAATAATGGACGACCCAAGCCCACCGCTATCGGATATTATCCTTTTTGGGTTTTCCCTATCCTGCTTTTCCCTCAAGGCTTTAAAATCAGTCTTCTACCGGAAAGTTTTCACACTCTTATAAATGGGGGTGGTTTGTTCTCCTCCCAACCACATATTATCTTATAGGGGAAAGTTTTCACACCTCACCCCCTTATAAATGGTGGGATATTGTCCTTTTTGGGCTTGCCCGAGGATATTGTCCTTTTTGGGTTTTCCTTTCAAGTTTTTCCCCTCAAGGCTTTAAAACCCGTCTTCTAGGGGAAAGTTTTCACACCCTTATAAAATGGTGGTTTGTTCTCCTCCCAACCACGACCCTTATAAATGATGATTTGTTCTTCCCACCCTTATAAATGATGGTTTATTCTTCCCACCCTTATAAATGATGGTTTGTTCTCCTCCCAAAAGTTTTCACACCCTTATAAATGGTGGTTTGTTCTCCTCCCAACCAACATGGGACATCACAATCCACCCCACAATCCACTCCCCTTCGGGGCCCAGCATCCTCGCTGGCACTCTTTTCTTCCTTCAATCGATGTGGGACCGCCCCCAAATTCTCAATGCTTTAAAACCCATCTAGGAGAAGGTTTCTACACCCTCAAAAATGATGATTTGTTCTCATCTCCCAACCAATGTGAGACATCACACCAACCAACTTCGACTCGGTAACCAAAAGAAAATTTTATACTAATTTTTTTTATTAGATTAACTCAATCAACCCCAAAATATAAATATTAAGAATATTTAATGATGTTAATAGTTTAGACGTATAAATGAAATTTTCTTAAATAATTATATAAAAAAATCCAACCCAATATGTTATCAATAACTAAATAATTAAATTTATCAATTTTTCTAAAAAAAAAATGCTATAGATATGTGATATTTAAATAATATATTTATTATTTTGGAATTAGGGTTTAAATGTGTGATGTGGCGGGCAGCAGATTTGAGTTGCGGTCAGTGAGCAGAAGTACTGCCCGCAGAATACGGCGGCTGTGTAAGTGGTGGTTTATTAAAAGCGCTTTTGGGGTTTGAATTTATTTATTATTATTTATTTATTTTGATAGAAAAACAAAATATAGCTTTCCGTTTTGTGGTAAAAGGGAATATACAATGAAACGTCATGTCGACTTGACCATTAATGTATAAGCACATGCAACTCTCTTACGTAATCTCTATACTTTTTATTTGTTATTATACCTTTTGATTTGATTGCATTTATTTATATACATATAATTTTAGTATCGGGACACATCCTTTTAATCTATTATAGAGGCTCGTATTGCTTACGTAATCTCACGTCTTTAACGAAGCAGGAAATAGGGGGACGAGCGAAGAGAAATTTCTTTCTATTAGGTAAACTACCACTCAAAAGTGTGAATAGATATGAAAATATAATTACTCAATCTTCATTCATATTCACAACCTTTAAATAGGATACAAGATATTAAATAATATCTACAAAAAAAAATATATAAACTAACTAAATTTGATAATAAAATAAAATATACTATTATTCAAATTTAACTGATTACGAATATCGAAAATATATTTACTAACTAATATATTATTCAAGATATTAAATAATTACGAATATCATATATTTCATAACTAATTCAAACTCGAAATAAGTTGCACTAAATTCTGACAAACGGAGCCAAAGATGAAGATTATATATTCATATTCATTGTCTCCGTCCCTTAATCCCCGACCCTTGTGCCCCGTCCCCCACCCCACTTGATATGTATATACCTAATCTTCGACCCCACTTAGTAAATAAATAAATATATATACATATATATTTATTACTAATATGAAATTTCTTATATTTTCTTTTAATAAATTGAGTCTACTCAATAAAAAAAAATTAAATTAAAATTAATTAAATAATTAATCTTCTAGATTACTTCAATAGGCTCATCTAAAGTTGATATATAAAAATATTTTATTTATTTTCATATAAAAAATGGAAGAATTACCATTATATTTAAAAAATATTCATAAAATTTTACTATTTCATTAAGATTTCTCCCAATTCTTTTTAACACCTACAAATATTTTAATATTATTTTAAAATCGTATTAAAAGTTATAATTTTTTATTTATATTATTGAAGTTTTTTTTTTAATAAATTGCAATATTTTTATTAATATTATTTTTTTTTTCCTTGTTGTAAAATATTTAATTACGACTTTCTTATACATTTTCCATCCAATTTCGTTAATAAGTAAATAGGCCAAACTTTGAGACGTCAAAATTTTAGATAGAAGAAACCCGAAACTTGCTTAAAATGACTTTCTAACCGCTTAAAAACACTTATTTTCTCATCGGGTCATGATCGATCAAAAGAAAATCACTTATGAACAAATCATGTTGACTAAAATCACTCCCGAACCTGCCATGAACCTACGGGAGGGCATGACGAAAGGAACGATAGAAGAGAGATTTTTCATTATTTATTTTCTTTTGGTGTTAAAGCCAAAGCAAAGTGAAGGGTTTGTTCAAAATATGGAATAATAATAATAATAATAAGATTATATACAGAGGAGGAGGTAAGCCATTTTTTGAGATGGAAATGACAGAGAACAGAGAGTAAAATATGTGCACATGGAAGTGTTGGGGAAAAAAAGAACAATTTTTGCTTATCTGGACATTTGGAGGATGCCACGTCAGCTGATGTTGAAGTATCTGGGATCTTCTGGAAAATGGTATTCCACCTTCAACTGTTCATTACAGAGGGAAAATGAAGAACACTTTCAGTAGAAGCCATGGTTAACTCATGAACATGATGAATAGCGAGCTTTAGAGGCACATAAAATCACTACAACAAGCTTATTAGCCAACTACGACAGCAGATTCATCAACAAAAATCACCAGCAATTAACATTAAAAGTAAGCTGAGATTTCCCTACCGGTTACTCAAGCCCACTGCTAGTAGATATTGTCCATTTTGGCCTGTTACGTATTGATGTCAGCCTCACACCCTCTACAACCGATGTGGGATCTCACAACCCACCCCCCTTGAGGGCACAGTGTCCTCGCTGGCACACCGCATGATATCTAGCTCTAATAGTATGACAATGAGGACGCTGGCCCCTGAGAAGGGTGGATTGTGAGATCCCACATCAATTGAGGAGGGTAACAAAACATTCTTTATAAGAGTGTAGAAACCTCTATCTAACAGACGGGTTTTGAAACCGTGAGGCTAACACCAATACGTAATGAGCCAAAGCGAACAATATATACTAGCAGTGAGTTGTTACACAATCAGTTTGAATCCATGTATGTGTGTGTGTCGATGCAGGACAACGTACATAAATGGCGGGAGGAAGAAAAACAAGGCTTTATCAGTGTTGAGTTTATAATCAAAAGACTACTACTGTTAAACATTACCTTGCCCTCATCGGAATCGGAATGGCGTTGAGGGAAGACGACCCTCAAGTCGTTGTAAAGATAGAACTTTCTCTTGCCATTGATATCCAAGTTAGGCGTGTTTTGCGCAGAGACATGATCGGATTTGGATTTCCGAGACGATCTAGAGGACATTTTAGGAAACGGACAAAGGAAACGAAGGTGAAGCGCGTAGCGAAGAGCACCAGCAGTATTCTCATTGACCTTTGAACAAACATGTAATAGTTTTTTGTCAGTCCCACAGCAATTATCAGCCCAGCAACCATCCTTCTGATCAGCCCCCCTCCTCTGGCACTGGTTCTCAAGACCGAGAGGCGCAGTATTTGTCTTTCGGGTATCGAAAATTCGCTCCGATCCATCCCCATTATCGATGAAGTCGACCACATCAGAGCTTTCACTTCGTCCACTTTCATTCCCCAACTCCTTGTGCACAGTCTTAACACCATTGGTCTCTGTTAGATTCTTGCTAACCACTTCAGTATCACCTTTTTGGGAGGCTAAAGTTGTCATGTTGTCCACCATTTTATTGTCGAGATCGACCTTCCCGTCTCTTGATGAAGCTGCATTGGATGAACCTAGAATAACCTTCTGGCGCATGAAGGTCTAGTTTTCACAAAAAAACACGAACATAGTTAGATAAACCATACACACAAAAGAAAGCTAGCAAGTGCCAGCTATAATATGAACCATACAAACCATGACCATCTAAAAGTTGTCACATATTGCACACCGCTGGTCGATAAAATGATACGTAGAAAACAAAAGTCGCTCGAGGAAAGATTCACTACCTTAGTGCCAGCAGGCATGTCGCTCAAGTCATACTTGCAGAGAAAAGTGTGCAGGGGAGTATTCTCAGGATTGCTGAGAACCTGCCAAAAGAAAATACATGAAAATCAAAAACCTCAATGGAAAAATGAGATAAGCCCTCATTATAACACTTTAAAAAGATTATACCATGAAAATATTCGATCAGATTAGTCTCGAAAAACGAGTACATCGATGCCAACATTCAAAAACATTAAATCCCGATGCACCCAAAAACAGATTCACCCAAAACAGCAGTTCTAACACAACAAAGGGTATCTTGAACAAGACTAGATAGCAGCAACACTTGATAAGATAATGTAATGATTCAATGTTCTTAACTCAGATATCAATTCAAACCATGAAGAAGTAATAACACAATAAATTTGATGTTGTTCCAAATAACCGATCGAACAAGATATGCACGGAAGAAAATATTTATGAAATAATACAAATCTTCAAAAAAGTCGATCCACCATTAAAACTCTCCACATTTATACTGTATAATACATGAGTAACCTTCACAAGCTCCCATATCAAGAGCTAACAAACCCGTTCTATCGTTAACAAGCTGTCCAGTTCAAGCTAAGAAGTAAAGCATTTTAACCAATCCACACCCACCGCCCCCCGGCACCCACAAAGAGATAGAGAGAGAGAGAGAGAGAAGCTGCTAAACATATAAAAGGTAATCCTAACTAGTCCTTAAACGTTCATCGTGAAAATGAACAGCCCACGAACATACAAGCATCGACCGATAAGGAAGACAATAAGTATGATAAATGGTGGATGCTATAAAAGAATATAAATCCTTCTCATATAATTAATACTCACAAATATAGTAATGATATCTAAAGAGACTAAGCAACCCACCAGTTGTATACGGCCTTTCATAGGAACCTGAAGGCGACTCTTCACCATTTGTGACACGTCATTGCTCGAAACTAGTTTGGATTTTTGAACTCTATATTTATTTAGTAAGGAATTTTTTGCAAGATCAATGGATGCATAATATAGCAAGTACCGATCTCCATCGACACTTGTTACTGAAAATGGAAGCTTTTGGGACTGTGGTGAGAAGTTCCCTCCCGTTATGCTTAGTACAGCTAGAAAACCGTCGATTTTCTGCGCATAGAACACGCAAGTAACAAATAACCAAGTCAAGAACATGGCAAAGTAAATCCTTGTATATCAATTCACGACTGGCATTGTGCAAAAGAATACTAACCTGACAAAGTTTCCCAGATAAGAATCGACCAGATAATAACGACTCCTCAAACGAACCAACCAATGATCTCCTAACTGGAAGTCCACTCAAACTTCTAACGAAGCGCATGCTGTGGGAAGTAGGGGCTGAATCCTGAGACATAATCCAACGTGCGCTCTTGGAATGTTCCAAGGAGGACGGCCGAAACTCTTTCTCTAATATAACATCTTCAAATGATTTGGTTTCTTCTTCGTCAGAGGCGAATAAAATATGCGAGTCCGAACCATCGATTGATTTTTCGATATCGCCGAGAAGTGAATGATAACCAACATTCTCTTTCTTGACGTTTTGGAATCGTCCTGCTTTTTTCATTCTCTCCGAAATTTTTGGGCCAAGAGGTGACAGAGAAAGTGGTATCACAGGCACCATCTCAGGAGATTGAACTTCAAAATCCACATGGGTTCTTATTCTACTCAACTTACCGAGTTCATCATGTACTGGACAAGATAAAATCTCATCTTGAACAAGGGATTTCTTGTTTTCTAGCAGAGGACCATCACTTAAAACAATTGATTTCACAACACCACTGTCATACAACATTTTCTTCTGTTGCAATAAACCCGTTAGAGACCGAGTTCGAAGGGTAGAATCATTTTTGCTTCCAACGTTAGCTTTCTTAAAATCATGAGCTGCAGAAGTTCGAAGATTTTCAGATAAAGATGCATCGGTTAGGATACTTCTACTACCAATGTCCAAAGAATCACCCTTAAATTGGTCCGGAAAAAGCATGCTACTCAACGGAGATAACAGCCGCTTTCTAACAGTTGAACCACTGAATTCAGTTTCATTGATCCTAATATCGACTTTGCCTTCATCATTTCTCGAACTAGTTTCCCCCGACACAAATCCCACTATCCTAGAAACAGGTTTATGGCTCTCTCGTCCACATTTAGAGTTAAACCTGCAACCATCATCCATAGAGCCAATTTTCTGACCATGATAATTGGGTGAACTTTCCAATCTGCCACCAACCTTAGCCGAGTTCTCGTGAAAATTCGGAAGCTCCATAAAGAAGTTTCTCTCAGAATCTCCAGAAGACGAGCATGGTGAACTCCCAGCACACCTGCTCAAGCCTCCATTACAGATCCCAGCTAAATTACAGGAGCTCACATCATTAAAACGTGGAGGGCTCTGCAGAAACATGCTCAACGAGACTGCTGGTACCTCCTCAGCTGTTCCACTTACAGGAACTTGCGGTAAGCCCATGATCAATGTTCCCAGAAACTAACTCGTGTATTTCGAATAGGATTCGACTCCAGTTCCGTTATCTATTTTTAATACATATATAGTTTAAGAGTATGATTCAAGAGAGCTTTGAGTTCCCCTCTGTTGCTATTGGATATCAAATACCAGCACCTCTACCAAGGTTTCTACTGGATAATCTTCTAATATCTCTCTACCCTATAGCACTATGATCATAAATTCTTAATTATCTATGCTTGTTTGTACCCTGACAAAAGAAGAACAATAAAAAGATAGCAATTCCAAAATCTAAAGGTAAGCCAATGCTATGTATCTTCCAAATGCATCCATGATTTAGCCATACCCTCTTCCATGCCCATGGAATTTTTCATGAAGAAAATCAAGCAGATGAGGGATATCCAAAGATCACAATGAGCAAATTTCTTCTGACCTCCATTCAAATGAACATCCAAAGACACACAATTCCTCATTGCCAATCGAACGAATGAACACACCTGAAAACGATATGAACAACGATTAGTCCTTGCATTTCTAAATGCCTGGTATGGATCCAATTCCATTAAAATTATATAAAGCAGCACAACTTTGTCCATTACTCTTCATGATATGATCTACTGGAGTTGTATGTATCCCAAATGGATGAATGTGAGGAAAATGCGGAATCCACTAGAGATGAACAAAATGGAAGAACCAAGAACGGAATCGAAATTAACATTACATAAAGTAAATATTCTTTACATTCACAACCCCTCCATAAGACTAGAATATCGCATTTCTTGAGCAAAGATCTGGAAGAGATTGTTCATCTTGTAAACAAACACCAATCCAAAAGGCAGAATCGAAGTTCTAAAACGTTCAAACAGGAAGAAAAGTTGCTTGTACGATACCCACAACACATTCAACGCAATTGCATTACATTTGGGTCACCATCCACAGCAAGCAACTGGTTCTTAATTGTTAATCCATATGTAATCTTTTTATCTCTGTTCATCTTTTGAAGTCATTTCATTCTTCAGTGATTAAAACAAGCAATAAAACAGATTTCCATAAAAATAAAAAAATAAAATAAAATAAAATAAAATAAAATAAAACTAAAAAGTCTAAAACCACAGCTCGCTCCTCCAGCAGCACACAGAAATGACCAAAGAAAAGCTAAAATCAGAGCTAGAGAAAGCTCGATCATCCAAAATCAAGAACAGAATCAAAGGTCGCATGTGTTTAGTGAGTGAAATCAAGAACAAAACATCCCGATTAAAGGACGCACCAATTAGCCGTCGGGTGAAAGAATCCGGGGGAAAAATCATTTCCAAACAAGAAGTCTAGAGCAGCAGATCGAGAATCCGAAACATTCAACGATTAAAGAGAAAAGAATCAAACGAGGGAAGTTGTTTATCCTTAGAAGAAGAAGAAGAAGAAGAAGAAGAAGTGGGTAATGGAAATGGAAAAATGGGTATTAGAGGAAAGCAAGTGTGTGTAAAGCTTCGCTCTCCCATGGCCTTTTGTTTATACTCCCAAATTACACCATCGTCATCTCATCACCCCATCATCGCCCCATCCCCAAACCTTCCCACCGCCATTTCTTAGGCTCTAATTTCATTGCAAATGCCATCTCTCTCTCCTCCCCTTGTCTTAAATAAATTTTTGTATTAAAAATATTTTTAAATTTTAAATTTTTTTAATAATACCATTCAAACTCATTAAAAATTTTAAAAATATTCTTATCTGTCTTTTAAAGCTAAATTACAATTATACCCTTATAATTTTTAAAAATATTAAAAAAATACTTAACTTTTAAAATTTCATTGGTTAATATTTTAAATTTTTTTTTAGAGATATTTCATAAATTTATAAAATATAAAATTAAAAGTGGAGAGAATTATTAAATATTTTTTAAAGTATTAGACATTATATCAATTAACAAATAAAAATATTCTTATCGTTTTTTAAATTATCATTTTACCATTAATTTTTTTTAAATATTTAAAAAATACTTACTTTTAAAATTTCATTCATGTTCTTGCATTTTTTCATTAATTTTTTAAAATTTTTAGAAAATTGTTTAAAATATTTTTTAAAGAAATTTTTAGAAAATTTCGGATATTTATTAAATTTACTAATATAAAATTAAAAGTTGAGATAATTATTAAATATTTTTTAAAGTATTAGGCATTATATTAATTAATAAATAAAATTCAATATTTAAATAAATGTTGTTGATGGGTTGGATGTTCGAAATCTTTAAAATTTTAAAAATGTAAAATATCACCCATTGGTTAAGATATATATTTTATAAGAAAGGGTCAAACATTTAAATATATAGCGTTAATAGAGTCAATGTACCGCTCTCAATCATATGAACGTATTATCTATCGTGGGATGATTTTATAAGTTAGATATAACTCATGCGCCACTTCCCTGAGACCGGACCGTGTTCTATATTGAATGATACTAGAGACCGAGCCTAATTATTTGTGTATATGTTTATATTTATATCTCTAAAGAGGATACGTCATACCGCAGGTGCCCCACTCCAAAAGCATGATGCAGTCTCCGATGACCATCTCAACTTTCATCGGAGTCTGCGAAGAGTGGAAGGGCAGAAGTAAGACATTCTATGTTGTGAGTTATATCTCTCTGTTTGTGTGAGTGTCTGCTCTGAAAGTATAGTTTGTTATTCCAAAAGTACTAATTTGTGTTAAGTATGTCTGTTGAATGTTTTTTCCCTAAAGGGTAACGGAAATGGGTGAGTACTTTTTTTCGACTAATGAAAGATATAATAATATTTGTTTAATATTTTATTTAGTTTAACAACACTCGGGTGAAGTTTAAGCCTAAAATATATATGTTTTATTATATAATTTTAAGTATTAATACAATTTGACGTGAAACGAGTATAGTTGATTAAGACGTTCTCGATCCAATCGTCCCTATCTTTTCAATTCCATTCTCTTTGAATTTTAAAACGGACTTTTTTGGAAACCAAATATTCATGCCCATTCACAGGTTGATATTTTTTATCGGGTCAACCCGACCAATCCGAAAAACAGGGTTACAACCTAACTCAACCTTATTTTTAAGATTATTACGAAAGCTAATAGTATTCGACGTTCATAACCAATGTTTATGATGCGTTGTGACTTGTGAATGTTTGATATTTGAGTTTGATGAGATATTAGTTATTAACCGTGGATAACTATAATTTTTTAATAATAAAAAAATAATAATTCGACAACTCAACCGAATCCAATAAATCCGAGTTTGGTTGGATTCTAAATTCGTGTTTGGGTCATCAATTTAACCAATTCAATTGGAAATTTGAATTGATCCAAAGAAAATTCCAAATCATATACGCACATACTTCTGTTATCGACGTAACTTGTATAGTGAATAAATAAGTTTTTTTTACCCTTGTAAGAATTTAAAAAATTACAGTAAAAAAAAAAAAGCAATATATCAACCCGGGATTTTTTATCTATTCAAATAAGCAGACACACACGAAAGAATCTCATAAACTATAAATTTTAAATATCGTTATCGAGAATTTAATTCAATCCAAATCAAATTTATGGTCAACTTTGATAAGTAGAGTATTATTTTCTCAATTGATGGTTATTAATTTCTTATAATTAAGGAGATATGTCATGTACATCCATTACTTTAATAAGGGTGTTTTATGATCTGACAAACCTATTATTATCGGGCGAAATTGGGTTGAATTAGATTTTTTTTATTTCTGGTTGTTGGGTTGGATTTTTAAAAAATAAAAAAAATGGTCAATTCGCGAGAATAGATTTTAATTTGGTTAGGTAAACTCGACAGACCAAAAAATAAGATTCTTAAGATCGTTAAAAGATTAAAAATATTTGACTTTTGTAATCGATCTTAGTAATGCATTTAAAGGTATAATATTTGAATGTTATGAGACATTATTGATTAATATAACACGTTTGGGAGAATTAATTTTTTTTTTAAATAATTAAAAAAAACAAATGAAAATCCAATCCAAACCTAATCGAGGATTGAATGGTGAACTCTATTCATAGGATCTCAGTCACCCATCTAACTAACCAATTTGAAATTTCATCTGTGACATATATTTATATATATATATATATATATTACAATATTTTACTTCATTTTTCATTTAAATTTATAATTATTATTAAAGCGAAAAATTCTTTAAAATTTTAAACATAAATTGAGATATGGAATATTGTAACGTTAATCCAAATGTCTCTCTATAAATATGAATAAATTCTTAAAAAAAAATTAGAAATAATTTTTTTTTTTATAAATGTTTAAGTATGAATAATTAATTAATTAATTAATTTACGTTTTTACCCCTTACATCCAAAAATAAAATTTAAAAAAAGTGATTTGACAACGGAGCATTGTATATAGCAAATAAATACGTAACGGGAAATGTCGACATATTACATTAGCCATCAATTTTATCCTTCTTCCAATCATAATTTTCTCTTTTTCTTTATTTATTATATATATTATTGTAAACCAAAAAAAAAAAAAAAAAAATTAAAAGAAAATTATACTTTTCACATTTTTAATTAATTATAAATCCTATAATTTATAATGTCGGCCAAGATTCGAGCCTCTGTCTAACAAATTTGGAATTCATGTGACCAATAAAACAATTAAAACGTGCACTCTACACGGGCCAGGATGGAGAAAAAAAATTGTTTTTACAACTTAATTGGTAAAAAATCATATCATATAGTATTCAACTGTGATGTCTCACATTAGTTGGGAGGGGGGAACAAAACTCCTTTTAGAAGGGTGTGAAAATCTTCCCTTAACAAATGCATTTTAAAGCTTTTCGGAGAAGACCGAAAGAGAAAACTCAAAGAACACAATATCTGCCAATGGTTATTAAAATAAGCATGAAGTAGGATATCAGAGCAGGGCGGGTGCGGATATTGGTGAAACAGGAATGGGAAATATAATTTTCGTCATCGGTCATGTTTAGTTAACAATGAGAAATATCCTCCTGCTCCCTCTCTCATTCTCAATTTAAAACGGTTTCCTTCTCCAAACTCCAAAGGCCTCGATGCTATGTCACAACCACACACTGGTATGACTCGCAATAAAATTGTACGCCACTTTATTCTCACTTTCGAATAAGTCAACCAACTAGAATTTGGATTGCCAGAGTTGAAGTTCACGAGTATTAATTTTCCACCAGTATGGACATGACAAGGAGCAAGACAATGTCATCCACTTGTAATATTTGACATGTCCTAACCCGTATGTAAGTTCAAAAGCTGTGGCTGTGGCTGTGCCCTATGCCTTTGTCTATCCATTATACTGCTCTTCTTTCTTTTTCACGAAACAAAAAGCTGCCGCGGCCTGGCCTTCCCACAGTCCGTTTGGCTTCTTTTAATGCAAATGGCTCTCTCATGGCCTATTTATGTGCTTTGTCTTCATCTTATAGTCCTATTGCACACACAAAACATGAATTTGACTATACTGTTAAATTCACCCCTTTCTACTCCAACTTGATTCGTACCGCTTTAAATTGATTCCCATTTCGTCTTTGATTTGGAGTCGACTCTTCTGGTACCTGCGTAAAACTTTCACTTTCATCTCGTTTCTCCTGTTTTTTTTTTACCTAGAATAATTGATTTTAACATAATTTTGTCAAGTTAGTAAAATATGTCTTATTATGTTCGAACTCTAGAAATCAAATTGAAACTCTGTCTATATCATAATAGATGTAGGATACGAACAAGAATGACTTCTCCATCCCCATCTTTGCCAAAATTATCTCAAGAGATTCATGTTCTCTTGCTTACCTATAATAAAAGAAAACTCAAATTTTTGAAGAAAATAGTTATCAAAGAGATGGAGGGATCCATTTAGTTACAAGAAATTTTTCCCTACCCATATATTATCAAATCGTTTAACCTAATTTTTATCACGTATACGATAATTTATCTAATTTACCGTATAATTCACATGATTTTGATTCTCTAATCTAATGAATTATATGTACTACACACAATTTTCTAAGTAAGATAGACCTTCCATGGAAATTTTTGCCCTCTATTTACATTCGGTAAAGAAAGAAAGAAAAAAGTCCCTCTATTCCCTTTTAACTTAATCAGAAAATTCATTCTACTCAGTCAAGAAATCATGTGATGTCCCACATTGGTTGGGGAAGAGAACAAACCACTAGTTATAAGGGTGTGAAAATCTTCCCCTATCATACACGTTTTAAAACCTTGAGGGGAAGCCCAAAGAGGACAATATCTGCTAGCGGTGATCTGGGGTGTTACAAATGGTATCAGAGCCAGGTTACCGGATGATGTGCCAACCTTCTCTCGCTTTTCCTTGAAGGGGGGTAGACACGAGGCGGTGTGTCAGTAAGAACGCTGGCCCCGAAGGGAGGTAGATTTGGAGGCGGTCCCACATCGATTGAAGGAAGGAAAGAGTGCCAGCGAAGACGCTGGGCCCCAAAGGGGGTGGATTGTGATGTCTCACATCGGTTGGGGAGAAGAACAAACCACCCTTTATAAGGGTGTGGAAACTTTCCCCTAGCAGACGCGTTTTTAAAGCCTTGAGGGAAAACTTAAAAGGAAAAGCCCAAAGAGGACAATATCTGCTAGTAGTAGATCTAGGGCGTTACAAATCATCAGGTAAACATGTTCCATTTTTCATAAGATACGATTTTCGAGTCAGTGCACTAGTTTGGACTTCTAAATTTTTTTCTGCAAGTACAATATTAATAAGGAGTTTGAGAAAACTGCAATATGATAATAACAAGCATGAGAAAGGTTATTATAAATATATCCTTATCAGACCAGAATGGCTTACCCCAGATGGGAAAAAAGCTACCTGATTGGGGCTCTTGATCGTTTTATATGAACACCATAGAAGACAAGCTGCATTTTTTATTAAAAAGGTTTTGCTGCTGCTTCCATCATCTTCTTCACTCTTATCAGCTTTTCTATCTCCTTCAGAGCCTGTTACATAATAAGTCATTGATGCAGAGCAACTTACTGGTTAGAGTAGCTATAACATTCCAAAATTCTCTGGAATTTGAACCAAAATAAATTCTAAGGTTGAAGTTTAGTTAACATTCCAAAATTAATCTTGTATTTTTGAATTTAGTTAACAATATGAAAACTATGGTAATGATTAAAAGAAGAATAGTTTTCAAAAACAAAAATAAAAAAAATCAAATGGTTATTTATACGAGGCTAAATAGTAGGTTTATTAACTTGAGTTCAATAGGTTTTTTAAATTTAAAAGTATATACTAGGTATTTGTATTTTTTTTTTTTAATTTACAAACCTGCTTAAGATATTACTAGACATAAAATTCAAGCAAATAGACAATTTTTTTTAATGTTTTAGTAACATATAAGACACAATATTAAAAACTCACTTCTTTTTTACATTTTTAAATTTTTTACATTTTTAAAATGGAAGGGCATTTTAGACAAACATAAAAGTTTAAAAACTAAACGCATAACTAACAAGATTATAGTATATAAAGCTGGAAGGTAAAACTTTTTTTTTAATGAAAATTATGGTTCCAATTCCAACTCAGTAGTTAATGGGGGCAAGTATAAGTAGTGCAAGGATTCACACCTCCAAAGCCATGTCTTCGGTTGTAACAGCATTGAAGTCATCGTATCCTAATGTACTTGCTAGTTCTGTGAGGCATGGAAATGTTAGAAGCCAGAATATGCATGAAATCCTGGATCATATTGCAAGTGTGGGAAGGATCAGAATCACATACTTTGGAGTGATATTGAAGCATCAGCCGTGGCATATCCTACTTTTATTTCTTGGTATAGGGAAGTTATTTGACCCAGCACCTGAGTTATACACAAGAATAGCAAAAGGAATGAAAGATTTCTATGGTTTCAAATCATGAAAAAAAAAAGAAGAAAAAAAAGCACCAAGAAAGGTGAATTCAAAACCTAAGTAGAAAATTCAAGCAGATTTAGAAGATTCTAGAACAATAATTTCATGAAAACATGTTGGCATAGCTGTTCTGTAACGACCCAGGCTCACCGCTAGTAGATATTGTTCTCTTTGGGCTTTCCCTTTCGAGCTTCCTCTCATGGCTTTAAGACACGTCTGCTAGGGGAAGGTTTCCACTCCCTTATAAAGGGTGTTTTATTCTCCTCCCCAACCAATGTGGGACATCACAATCCACCCCCCTTCGGGACCCAGCGTCCTCGCTGGCACTCGTTCTTTTCTCCAATTTGATGTGAAACCCCACCAAATCCACCCCCTTTTGGGGACAGCGTCCTTACTGGCACACCGCCTCGTGTCTACCCCCTTCGGGGAAGGGCGAGAAGGCCGACACATCGTCCGGTGTTTGGCTCTGATACCATTTGTAAGGACCTAGGCCCACAACTAGTAGATATTGTCCTCTTTGAACTTTCCCTCAAGGCTTTAAACCGCGTCTACTATGGGAAGGTTTCCACTCGCTTGTTCTTTAAAAATTGTTTTTATGGATGACGTGTTATTTTGGAAAAAATTAAATTAGTTTTCTATTCAAATTCATAACTCTGTAAATAGAAATTTTAGAAAACCACTAGTTTACAGTTGTCAAAAATGGGTTAAAGAAGGTGTAAAACTATTTCGCAAACCACTTTCAAGTCCAAACAAACCCTTAATTACCTCTGAATAAGATCCAGAAGTAGATATATCAAATACTGGAAGTTGCCCACGATCTTCAGCAAATTCCTCTGCTATTATCTGTAGGGGTATATCAATCCATAACGTTATGCCATGCCTCAAAAGCGCCCTGCATGTAAAATGTTTATCAAATGTCAACATGAACATAACAATACTGAAAATTGCCTTAGGGAACTACAAAGAAAAGTTTCATAGAAAAATGGGTGAACTAAACCAGAAAAATTAAGCATTAAACATTCATACAGATTAGTAGAGCTCCGAACAGCACCATTTCCAGCACAAACAACTAGTCGACCCATTGAAGATAATTGTTTTAACACTTCAGTCTGCAACAAATGGCATGTCAGGTACCTGTTACTAGATTTTATAGAGAATTTAAAGAAAGTGTCTTGTTAAGCATTACCCAAGGACGTTCAATAAGTGTCCTCAAGTACATGAGCCTCAATGTTTTCACAGGCAAGTGAACACTCATTAACCAACCACCAGTAACCAAAAATGAAAAAGAAAAAGAAAAGGAAAAAAAAAATGTAGCTCAATAAAGATACTACTAAACCACCAGTTTTGACCAAATAATTTCTGAGCGGATGTAACAAAGCATCACCAATAAACATGAGTTAATTACCTCGGATGCCCGAAAACCATTTTCATCACTCTCCTTATAAAGTTTGGCAGCAGCCACACCACCACTAGCTTCCACAACCAAACCATCACTATATGCATTTGCATATGACATATGGAAATTCAGAATTAGCAATGTTAGGAAGGAGAGCAATACCACATGCCAAAATGAGAAAAAAGTACCTCAAGAAGTACCTGTCAAAGTAATAATATCTCAACATATCAGCAAGGAGTTTCCCCAACTTAGTTTTTAGGGAGCTGTTGATCCCTACATGAAAATTTTACATACATTAGTTTGTTATAAATATAAATTGCCCCAAAATAGAAGATCAATGCTTACCCACGAGAAAGATGGAAGTTCCTTTCAATTCAGGAGCTACATCCATTGCTTTCTTCTGAATTCAAACTGAACAGTGTAAATAAACACTTCAAGCTACAAAAAAAATGAAGCCAACTAAAACCAATCTTATCGCACCATCACGAAACAAGACTTAAATAGAGCAAAAATTAAGAAAAAAATGGATTCTCTGAGGCTTAAAACTTATGTTTCCTCCATTCTTTCTGTTCACTAACCTTCACTTCAAGAGACAGATCATCGGTAGTGGCCTTTGCCTCCACATCTAACAAAGGCCAAAATAAATCACTGAGTAAAGAGAGATGAAGCTCAAACTAGAGAATTCATACTTTACATTCTTATTCTTAAAATGATTGGCTGAATTAGATATCAATTTAACTCCAGTCTCCAACTTCAGACAAGCGCGTTTCACTAAATTGCACAGATTTGCAGCAGTATTCGGATTAAACTAACTAAGGCTCTTTTTTATCTGTCAATCATGATTTCTAGCATACTAGAGAATCCAGTTCCAAGTGAACTAACCGACCTATGAATTGCACTATCCTAAAGCAGAGACAACATTCATAAACCAATTAACTGAATCATAGTTCACTAGAGGAAAATTCAAAAGCCATTTCTATAAATTCACCTTGGTGAAACAATAGATGTAATCGAACTACGGAAAAAATTGAGTCGTCGTGAGAAAAAATGATGCACAAACAGATTACAGAGTTACTCTACGGACGAAAATTAATTCAAAACTTGAACTCACTGTATGCAGTTCCGTCTGATACGAAACAAGTCGACGGCAGAGATCGACGGCGCTGAATGACAGAAGAGTGCAGAAATCGTCGGCGAAAATGAAGGGGGAGGTTTTGATTACAACGAACTGAGAAGGGCAGGGGCAAGGCGTAGCTCGAATTCAGAGACATTGGTTGAATTTTTGGCAAGTGGATATTGAATTGGAAATCAGTAAGCGGAGAAACGGTGGTTTTCATCGCCATGAGAAGCTCGCTGGGGACAGAAAACGCTCCACAGAAAGCACTTTATCCTTCCCAGTTCCCAGCTCCACAGTCGCCGGCCCGAGTCCATATCATTTTCCACATTAATTATTGTTCAATTAATAAAAATATTCATAATATATATATATATATATATATATATATATATATATATTATGTGGATTTAAAAATCTCACCTAAATACAGATAATAATTTTTAATTATAAACTCCGAAAAATATTTATTAGAATTTTAATCATAATTTTAAATTAAATAAAAATTAAAAATAAAAAAATAATGAATTCAATGATAACGAATAATAATGATGTTTAAGTAACAAATTTCTTTTTAATATCACTATTGTATTATCGAGAAATACCAAATTTATCGTGATAATGTAACTGAAGTCTATTAAAGAAGAATATTAATTTATTAGTGATAAACTTTAGTCGCATATTTAAATCTACCTGTGATATTTCTCTAAGAATGGATCAAACGAATAAATATGTTAACTTACCATCAACAATAAAATACGACTAATAATCGTTGATCGACACCAACAATAATCGACTAAGGATTGTTGATCGACGCTAAAAGTATAAGAATTATGGTTGATATACTCTGAAAATTGATATATCAATTACTACTATACGATTGTTAGATCGTAGTATAGGATTCAATATAGGTATAGAAATGTATAATATTTCCATAATAATTTGGTATTAAATTGGAGATAAATTGCGACCCTCGATCAGTTTTTTCCCTGCGTGTTCGGTCATAGTTCTTTGCGATCGTGTCCCAATCTCTCTCACGTTGCCAACGATCAGCGGGGCCCTCCTCTTACGAATCTGACAATCTATTTCACTTTCTGTGGTACCTGCTCTCATCCTTCGCCCATCGCTCGTCGTTTTTGCTCTTCTATCTCTCTAGGTACGTTGTCCTTGATCCATTTCTCTCGATCTTTCACTGGTTTTTACTCAAAGCATCCTACGGTTTTGTTTTCTATCCAGGCTTACTTGGATTTGTAAGGGCTTGGATCGCACCGATTGGATCTTCTCCGATTAGATTCAAGGATCGCCAAGATGAATGACGCTGATGTTTCCAAGCAGATCCAGCAGATGGTGAGGTTCATCCGCCAGGAAGCTGAGGAAAAGGCCAACGAGATCTCTGTTTCTGCTGAAGAAGTATATTTGGCGCTTTATTTTCTCCATTTTCTTTGATTTCTATTCATTTCCGCTTCTGGATGGCCGGATTTACTTAAGAATTTCTAGGTTTCGTATGTGCTATGTATGTGTTTGTCTGTCTACATTGACTATTGAACAGAAGGAATGGATTTTTGTTTTTTTTTTTCCTCTTGCAGGAATTCAATATTGAAAAGCTGCAGCTGGTTGAGGCAGAGAAGAAGAAAATCAGGCAAGAGTACGAGAAGAAGGAGAAGCAAGTTGAAATTCGGAAGAAGATGTAATTACTTGGACTTTTTCCTCATAATCTGCTTATTACAGTTTCATTATTCATGTTTCTCAGTGGCTTGGTCTGTTATGGTGCACAATTTTCAATTGCTGGAAAGATCTTTTTCCTTATTTATTTCAATCTTCCTTTTGTTATAATTTAAAGAGGATGTAGTTGCTGAATTACATCTTCGTGTAATTGATGCTTTGTTTCAGCGAGTACTCCATGCAGCTCAATGCTTCTCGGATCAAAGTTCTGCAAGCACAGGATGATGTAGTGAACTCCATGAAAGAGGCAGCGTCAAAAGAACTTCTTAATGTCAGCGGAAATGAACATGTCTACAAAAATCTGTTGAAGGAACTCATTGTTCAGGTTAGTAAATTCCAAACCTCATCCACATTAAAGAATTACTTATTATTTGATGTAGTTAAATTATAATTCATAAAGTTTGCTGCGTGTGTGATTATTTGCTGGTTATTGTTCTTTAGAGTTCAATGTGAGAGCTACTCAATGTTGTTTATTTACGAGATTATAAGTTCACCAAAGAGAATTCCACACAAAAGATTTGTGCTTGATAAAAAGGAACTTTAAATATCCAGAATAAATCTCTGGTTTGCATTACTCTGGTTGGATAAAATTATCTATTTGTAAGGCATCAAATTGAATTACAAATCACCCGATAGACGATGATTGAGTTTTCTTTTCTCAATCTTTTTGTTGATGGCTGCTGCTTAGAATGCATTGTGGAGGTTGATCTTCCTGTTAAGATTTTGAGTTTGTATGGTTGCTATGGGATAAATATGCTTACAGATATACTAGTTGTGTAATCCACTGCCTCAAGTCTGTTTTTTATATAGAGCTTGCTTCGACTGAAAGAGCCAGCAGTTTTGTTGCGATGCCGCAAAAGTGACCTCCATTTGGTGGAGTCTGTGCTGAGTTCAGCAGCATATGAATATGCAAATAAAGCGGAAGTTCACGAGCCAGAGATCATTGTTGACCATGTCCATCTTCCACCTGGTCCAAGCCATCACCATCATCACGGTCTCTTTTGGTAATCCTTCCTTTTCATTTTTGTAGGATTTAATTTGTTACAACGTTCCTGCTTCTGATTACTTTGTCAGTGGTTGATGTCTTTCTCCGTAAACGGTTATAATTTATTCCAGCATTGGAAAAATTGTGTGTTAAGATTGCAAATTAACTTTTGCATACTTTGCCTGCCAGGCATCGTATTTTTCAAGGGTGGTAGCTAGTTACTCCTGCCCCGGGGGAGGGCACATACTTTTTTTAGAAGAAAGATAACTAATTACTCCTGCATCTCGGTACAATATGCAGATTGTACCCTTCTATTTAGACAATAGTTTTAAACAGCCCATGTTTTTTATTTCCAAGTCTGTGAATTAAACCATTCTGATAAAGTTTACCGTTGCTTCGATAGAGATTGTTGTTTCCTATCCAAAAAAAAAAAAAACTTTGATGGAGATGGTGCGCTTGACCTATTCTACTTAAGCCCATGTTTGCTGATTCTATTAAAAACTAGCTGTCTTAATGTATAGAAAGATTCAGGTTGTACATTTTGCAAACTACGGGAGTGCTTAATATAACTCAAAATACAAGAATGCAATGTAGGAAATTCAACAGGAATATAATCGACAATGTTCCCTTTGAAATTGTTTGAAGCCTTGTATTGTAAGATTTTTGCCTTTTGGTTCTGTACTCACCAATTTTCTTAGAAAAGTCAAGAAAATATCTGTAAACACTTCTAATATCAAGTTTTGATCGTTCAGTTCTGGAGGTGTAGTAATGGCATCTCGAGATGGGAAGATTGTTTGTGAGAACACCCTTGATGCTAGGTTGGATGTCGTGTTCCGTAAAAAGCTTCCTGAGGTAGTTTCTCTTCTCAACTATACCCTACTACCTATTATTGGATGCTAATTACATTGCCAAATGCTTGTGGGTATCTGAAAAACTCAAGGCCATGTATCATTTTTAGAGAGGAAAAAAGATTTACATTTATAATATATATATATATATATATATGTATGTATGTATGTATGTATGTATTTATTTTGCTTGATGACAAGGAGTAAACCCAATGTTAACAGGTCATGCACTGTTTGTGATTCTTTACTGACTACTCAAATTTTGCCCTGGATGCATAATGTTAAATTATGGTTAATTAAGCCTAGCTTGACAATAAAGAGTTCGCACTGTAACCTTTTACTAACCTAATATTATCTACGACACAATTCCTTTACTTTATATTAGCTTTCAAAGGCAAATTCTTTATTCGGGGATGTTAATATTAATTTTTTTAATAAAATTGTACAAATACTGTATTTTGGGCTGTTTGCATTCTATCTTTCTTTTATCACCAGCTCACCAAGTGTAAGTTCTATATCAGGCCAACAATTCTTGTCGATGATTATTTCGTTTCTCCATTTTGTCATAACGTTCACATTTAAGAGTACTTACAGCTGCATTTCTTATTGGCAGATCCGAAAAAGCCTTTTCAGTCAAGTTGCTGCATGATGTGTACTGCTTTCGACTCTTTCATGGTGCTTCCTGTGAAATAATTTATGAGTCCAAATTTGGTCTTTTAATGCGAATTATATGTGTCCCAAATGTTGCTTATCAATAAGTATTGCATTCTTTGATTTTCTTTATCTGATAGTTACTATTGTTCTTGGTGTTTGATTCACAGCTCTACGGGGAGTTTGGTGCCCCCTATCGACTCCATAGTATTTCTGGTATCAGTATTATTCCAGCTTCATATTTCCTTTAGTTTTTAAGTCTTTTCTTATGTGCACATCATTCAGACTACTGTCCTTATAATGTAATATGACATTTCTCTTCTAAAGGCTGTTGTTTCAAGTTATGTCTTGATCCTCGTTGGTATAGTTAAGAATAATAGTTTATCCTAATTTGATTTCCCTCATCTTATCATGCATTTTCTAGAACGATACTTTTTACAACTAATGAGTCGGAAAATATCCTTACCTTTAGTTTTGGATGGATTAGGTTATACCAGCTTGTTTGAACGAAAATTATTCTTGGTTGATCTTAAAAATTATTTTTGGCAAAAGAACCAGTTTTTCCTCAATTATTTTCTTCATGGGAGGTCTGTAATTTTAGAAATTGTTCATCCTTGATAGATAGGGACAGGACTTGATCTGTAATGACCTTGAATCTCATACATATGCATTATCCCTCTTGATATCTCACCTATTGTTTATAGTTTATTTTTCATGGTTGTAATTCAACCAGTCCCATAATTTATGAATTTCTTTCCTGTTCAAATATAGAATATATGATTATATAAGTTGAAAGAATCTTACTATCAAGCCTTTTGAAAATTCGAGATATCAACAAGGAGGACACTTCATGAGGGAATTTCATTGAAGCCTAATGCCAAGGTTATAAGAATTTGTGGTCTTTTCCATAAAAGCATCTTATCTTGAGCTTTGATGCTTTGCCTGACCACTTTTGTAGGCTGATCTTCATGTGTAGATTCCGTAAAATGTTCCAGGTTTTTTTTTCTTTTTCTTCTCTACCATTCATGTGACACCCGAGTAAAGGAGTGATTCATGAATGAGTTGAGATCACATCCAATTAAAAGAGATCTTGAGGATAGGATAATTAGGGAGCTTGTGACACCCAAGTAAAGAAGTGATACATGAATGAGTTGAGATCCCATCCAAATAAGAGAGTCTCGAGGATAGGATAATTAGGGAGCTTAAAAGAATTGGAAATTGGAAATCACTGCCTGGACTAACAAGGTGAACTTTCCTTTTTGGTGGCTCAATCGTATGGACTCCAAAGTTAAGCTTGTTTTGTTTGAAGTAATTCTAGTTGGGTAACTTCTTGGAAATTATTTTAAGATATATGTGAGTGAGAATAAACCATGTTGAAAGAACTCATGCTGGTCTAAAGTATTGTTCACTCTTAAAAGTGAGGAGTAAATAAAGTGACCATGTTGCAGGGGATGTAAGAGAATATTGGGGTACACAAGTGCCAAATCCGAATTTTGAATCTTGATCTGAATCCTGGGTATGAGGCGTTACAAATGATATTAGAGTGGTACCTCTTGTAATAAGATGTGGGGGACAAATTAAGGCGAAAGATGGTGGGCGTGTAACACCCGAGTAAAATAGGGGTACATGAATGAATTGAAACCACATTCGAATGAGAGGGATCTTGAAAATAGGATAGTTAAGAAAGACTTTAAAGAATTGAAAATTACTACTCATACCAACAAGGTGCATATTCCTTTTTGGTTCAACAGCTCAATGGTAGGAACTTCAAAGTTAAAAAGTTAAGTTTACTTGAATAATTATATGTTAGGTGAGCTCATGAGAATTTTTCTAGAATGCATGAGAGTGAGAATAAACATGCTGAAAGGACTTGTGTTGGTCTTTGAGGAAAGTCTTCACTCTTAGAATGCATGAGAGTAAGTAACGTGAGAATAAACATTTCACATGGGAATGTGGAATGTCACGACGCATAGGTGCCAAAGCAGAATTTTGAATCTTAATCTGAATTTTGGGTAGAAACTAATTGTAAGACTCTAAGAGAAAAACCCTTTGTATCGGTTGCAACGAAGAGATAGATTATTATCTATACGCATATTTGTTCCTTTTTGCCATGTGAACTTTCTTCCACATCTTTCACGACTAAATTAATAAAAAAAAAAAAAATTCTAGAACGGTACACGTTCAATTTCCCGGTGGTGGTTTCTCATAATAACATCAAAGATTCCCTCATTATCCAAAGGTTACGTGGTGATACTTTTAGAGAAAAATTCAAGATGAAACGATGTGGGTGTTATGGGTACAAAGTAATTGAAGAATGTTCCAAGAGCCACATAAAGTGGCAAGTGTGCAATATTCCTTTTCTTTAAACCAACCTATAAAAACAAAAAGTTAAAAGAATTTTATATCGTAGTCTCAATTTTATGAAATTATAGATGAAAATATATATTTAAAAGGTATAATGCTTATATTATTAATATAATGTTCACATTCCTGGCAGTTTTTTTGTTGATATACAGTAGTAATGTTTTTATAATATAGTTTAAATGTCGTTTTATTATTGATCGAAAATATTTAATGTTTTTATAATATAGTTTAAATGTCGTTTTATTATTGATCGAAAATATTAGCTATTAAAACATTATCACTAGTTCATAGAATAACTTAATGAATAAATATTTTTGGAATAATCTCATTTACTTTACTATGTAGTTATTTTAAAATTTATGTCAACATTTTTTATATTTGTATTTTGTAATGGGTGAATGTTAAATTAGTTGATTAGTTAATAAATAGAATTTTTAAGGTTTAATCACATAAATGCCAATGACTGTTCAAACGACCCAATAATAAAAAGAATTTGATCAACCAATCCAAATGGTACTATTTACGATTAAAAAGAATTTGATCAACCAATCCAAATGGTACTATTTACGTCCTGATTATGACTTGATTGAGTTGTCTTAATAAATAAAAAGTTTATAAATTAAGTTGGTTTATGAGTTCTGTTTGAACTGAATCATTCTGTGAACTGAACCATCTTGATCCTCGAGTAAGTCATTGAGGACGATGACTAAGTTAAGTGGAGGAAAAGTTTATAAATTAAGTTGGTTTATGAGTTCTGTTTGAACTGAATCATCCTGTGAACTGAACCATCTTGATCCTCGAGTAAGTCATCGAGGACGATGACTAAGTTAAGTGGAGGAGAATGTCACAACCATAGTATGAAGAGAGTAGGTTGTGACTCTCACGCCATGACAAGCAAAGGGGCGTCCCTCAAGAGACGCCCCATCCGACCATATGTGGGCCAACATAGAAGAATGTCATGATGCGATCGAGGAGAATGATGCATCATCCAACACACCACCACGCAAAGTGGGTATTGAAGATATATGTTGAGACAAGCATAACAGAGACATGATGACAATATAGGCTTGTTGAAGGGCCAGGTAGGGCCCCAGGCCTTAACCTCAAAAGTCGGGGTTTTGGAACGAATTTGGGCATGCGGTTCGTGAGTTAAGTCCGTTCACATGAGTCTACTGTTAATTATTTTTTTTTTTTTTCTTCTTGCCATACGCTTATGTATACATATATTTACTATAAATTTATTTTATTTTATAATTAATTTGTTATTATTTATTCTGACTCTTAAAAATAAATAAATTCAACTAACTCATCTAATATTTTATAATCGTCAGGCCATTTTGAATTTTATTAGCCCATATAATATGGTCCATAACTGAGCCCATATAATATGGTCCATAACTGAGGCCCAAATAATATGGGCCATAACTGAGGCCCATATAGTAGGACAAGTACAAGCCCAGCCCAGACAGTTGAAGAAACCCGCCCCCGCGTTTTCTTCCATTGGAGCAAGGAAAGTTTTCGCGCCTTTGTACTCCAACTTCTCAGAAGAAGCTCAATCTTGTTCCATTCATCATCAATCTCTTTTTTAATCTTTTTCTGAAGATGGCAATAGCGAATAAGAAGATTTTACCATTATCATTCACTCGACTTGAACGAGTCGAAGCCTCAACAACTGGGCAATGCTCTCTGTAGCAGGAAGACATCTTCAGATTGGAAGCACTTTCTCGCCGTTTTTTGCAATATTGACGTCTGGATTGCAATCTGAAGATCATGTAACTCTATTCATCTTTGATTTTTTTCCCCATAAGATTACCCATTAATTAGTAAAGTTCGGTTTGATTGTAGGAGATAAATTTGTGTGTGTATGTGTGTATGTGGTTTTTCAAATTTTTTTTGGCTAAATGGTAATTGAATTTCTATGAAACCATTAAGAACGAGTTTAGTTCAAAAATCTTGTTCTAAGAAGTTCTCAAAGCTTCAACACCATCCTTCGATGGTGATCATCTTATTGATGCCCATATTGTCAAGACTGGTTTCAATGAAAGTATATGCCGTTCTAACTTCCAGGTCAGTAACTTTCTACGGAGAGGAGATATTTTCTACGCACATCAGGTATTTGATAAAATGCCTTGCAAAAACACGATCTCCTTGATCGTGATGATTTCTGGTTACCTTAAGTTTGGCAACTTATCTTAAGCTAGAGAGTTGTTTGATGGCATGGTGGAACGTAGGGCAGTGTCATGGACAATTCTGATTTGTGGGTGTTTGCAATCTAACCAATCTAAAGAAGCATGTAGGCTTTATGCTGATATGAGAAGGGGAGGGAACGAACCAGATAATGAGATTAGTGACTTTGTTATCAGGTTGTGGTGAATTGGAAACTAAGAATTTTATTATTCAAATCCATGCCCATGTCATTAAACTCGGATATGAGTACAACCTCTGTTGAGGATTGTTGGGAGTGAGTCCCACATTGAATAATTAAGTGGATGATCATGAGTGTATAGGTAAGGAATACGTCTTCAGTCTCCATTGGTATGAGACTTTTTGGGGGAAAAGCCCAAAGCAAATCCACGAGAGTTTGTGCTTAAAGTGGACAATATCATACCATTATGGAGAGTTGGGATTCCTAACAACCTCTCATGGTTTGCAACTCGTTGGTTGATGCTTATTGCAAAACCTGTTGCTTTTATTTAGCTTGCCAGCTCTCCAAGCAAATGATAATTTAAGACACAGTGACCTTCAGTGCCTTAATGACAGATTATTCAAATGAGGGGTTGATGGAAGAAGCAATCAAATTCTGTGTCGTGTAGTGCTTTAATCTCAGCTTATGCTCAAAATATCATTTCAGCAGATGATTCAGTCACTGGTTTTGTTGAAGAAGCTCTTTGGCACTTCAATTCCATGGCTCAAATTTATGAAGTCACTCCAAAGAGGGAACAATATGCATCAATGGTTGATGTATTGTGTCAAAATAGAGGATTTGATGAAGCTGAGAAGTTGATGGCTCAAATGCCATTTGAGTCTGATGAGATTATGTGGTTTAACTCATGCAGAAGTCATAAGAATCATAAGTTGACTAAGTAAGCAGCGAATCAGCTTTTTAATATGGAAGAGTTTCGAGATGCTGGTCGTTATATCAACCTGTCTAATATTTATGCTGTAGCTGGTCAGTGGGACAATGTTTCAAAGATCAAGAAGGTGATGAGGGAGCGAGGGGTTAGTAAGGTCCCAGCCTATAGTTGGGTTGAAATCAAACATCAGACTCATGTATTCTCAGCGACTGATACACATCCCCGGATGAAGAAGATTTTGAGGAAGATTGATGCATTGACGATGCAGATGGATAAGAAAGGATATAAACCAGACATAACTTGGGCCCTTCATGACATGGATAAGGATATCAACATTGAGTTTCTTTAATACCGCAGCAGATGCTTCTCAATTGCATTTGCTCTACTCGACACACCAGACGGGTCACCAATAGTTTTAATGAAAAATTTGTGAGCGCGAGATGTCATGCTGCAAATTGCAATCAAGGTGATCTCACAGATTGTTATAAGGGAAATTACTGTTAGAGATTTGAGTAGGATTGATCATTTTAAAGATGGTTTTTTCTCCTGTAAGGATTATTGTTGACCATAAAATCTCTAGATGAACAGTCTAGATTGTCGTCAAAACAATCAATTTATGCAATCATTCTACAGACAAACCTAGAGCTGCTTATCTACGGTAAGTGTTGTTTCCTCATGCTGTGTTATTGAAAAATTCCATTTAATTGGTTGGTTGAAAAAAGTTTGTAAGATGGTACTCTGAACAATTTATCCATCAACTGATTCTTCATATAAGCTTAAGGTTTTGTTTCATTTGATTAGCAATTCTACCGTGCAGAGCAAAATTGGCTGTGTGTGACTCTTTCCTCAAAAGCTTATTCTCCTGCATGTTGTTAAATAGAATTCAGCAAGGTTCACAAGGCATTGTGCATGATATAATTTCTAAATCTAATATTTTTCTTAAAAGCTTATTACCCATATGATTGTTTTTGGTTGTCACGAACTTGGAAATGATTATCAAAGCTACAATGACCTTCATGCAATGTTTTTATAGACAGGTGAACAGCTTTAGATTTGTTCTACATCTTTGATCTTTAATATGAATATACCAACACGAGGCACATGTGAAATGGAAATGCATCAAGGAAAACCTGATTCTTGTTCCATGAAATAAAAGGGGAATTTCCTTTCTCCATCCATGTCTTCTCTTGTAAGTTGGTTTACTGTTAAGTATTAACGATCTCTTGGGATTCCATTATTCTTATATTTGTAGTATATAGTGCTTTGAAAAGTTTTATTTGTGCCGTTGAAACATATAAGACATATGACAAACTGTTCTTCGCACATTGTGCCGTGAATCAATTTGTTTGATGCATAAAAATTAGATATGGAAAATAGTTTCTATTCATAGCATTCCTGAGCGTTTGATTGAAATAACTCAATATGTTTGCAATTTGAGGTAACTCTCTGTTTTATTTTTTTGCTCCACAATTGCGAGGTCGTTGATAATAGTGTTCGCAATTCACTTGGTGTAATTGCGTGATGATGCTGCATTTGACAATAGTAGCAACCATTTCCTTTTACTACATTGCTGTTTCTCTTTTTTTTATTACTTCTAAGTCATGGCTTCTGAACTACTTGGTTTTCTATTGTGAAATGCCGACATGTACTGTTTTAAGAGCAGAGGGTAGAAAGAGTGCCAAATGAATTACGAAAGGGGAAGAAAGTTTGAATCCTGGAAGGAGACACTTTCGCTTTCTCAATTGGTGCATTCTATCTTCCCACTTGTTAGATTTCACTATTTCAGCCTTTAAAACCCTGTTGATGTGGCTAACATAATTGAGAAGATTGTGGGGGAATTTCCTTTTGAAGGTCCTTCAATGGAAGGCTGTACACTTCATGTTCTCTTGGTGGGTCTTGGAATTGGTAACATTGCTACGATGGTGACGAAATAGTTTCATTGGAAGCTGCACTACAACATAAAATCATTAGAAGTAATGGAGGCTATCGACTGTCATCCCCTCAGGTGGTTCGTGGCTTAATTCATTATGGAAACTCTAAAAAGCCTGTGGAAATATAAACTATATACAAAGAGCTGGAGGAGAGGCTGATATTTAAAAGAGGTGACTGTTCCAGGATGAGGTTTCTCTTTAGGATTGTTGGGAGGGAGGTTCACGTTGACTCATTTAGGAAATGATCATGGATTTATAAGTAATACATCTTCATTGGTATGAGACATTTTGAGAAAGTTCAAAGTAAAGTCACGAGAGTTTTAAGCTCAAAATGGACAATATCATACTATTGTGGAGATCCGTGATTCCTATCAATTTTGGAGGGTCCTTTGGTGGAGAAAACTCCTTTAGAGTGTTTTCCCATCTTTCTATACATTTACTAGAAGTAAAAATCAAAATAATGCGGAGCTAAGGGGAATTCTTTTGAAATTTTGAGTTCAGGAGTTATCTTCGAATTTGGAAGATGAAGTGTAACAACCCAAGCCCACTGCTAGCAGATATTGTCATTTTTTAGCTTATCTCAAAGTTTTTAAAACGTGTATGCTAGGGAGAGATTTCCACACTCATAAAAAATATTTCGTTTTCCTCTCCAACTGATGTGGGATCTCACATTGAAAAGTTTGCTCGCAAAATATGTATATGATTTTAAGCTTCTTGCTCAGTCATATATGAGATTACCGTGTCATTTCTTTTAAAGTTCTCTTTTGTGCATTTAGTTTTCCTTGGTTCGCTTCAGGGACTCTATTAATGTTTCAAACTAGAATAAAGTTATCCTGAAGACGTGCGGATTCACCAAGTTTCTTGTGTCAGCTGCTCTTGCTGGTGCTCCTGCATGGGATTTCAGACGTACTCTTTATGAAAAGAAGTAACCCAAATTGAAGCAAAACTCTCTGTTTGAGAGTCGAGACAAGCTTGGGAGATTTACGGTTGATCACTTCCAAGGATTGCGTAGTGTATCAGCTGCAACGTCGACAAACCAATTATTAATTGAATATTGGTTGATGGGGTTAGATCTTCTTTTCCCTATGAACCATTTACTAATTTGAATTCTCTCTTTCATCTTGTTCTAGATTATTGCCTTGACAGTTGTGGGAAATGCCATTACTTGCTGCTTTAAATAGATATGCATTCACATGGAAAATACCAGAGCCTCGCGTACTTGCTAATGAATTCTTCTGAAATTGACATGACAGGTCCACTTCAGGAGCTTGCGCACCAGAACTTACAGGTTTTATTTCTTTACATCTTCATCTGTCTTCTTCAATGTTGTGGCGTGCAGAATTTTGTCATCGTTTTTATAAGATCATCATCTCTTCAAAGATTCTAAAACCTCTGCTGCAAGAAACCAACTTTTGCTTACCATTCAACTATTTCTCTTTAGACTTCCACTTTACTGTTCTGCTGCTTAGGGAATCTGACGTCGTTTTTGCTTGTCTTTGCCGTAAAAAACATTCAATTTCTTGAAGTAATGAAGCAGAACAAAATTCGAAAGGGCATAAGGAAATTTCTTTTTTATTCTTTCATTTTTTTAGTTTCTGGATATTTGTGTTTTCTCTGGTCTTCTGCTAGTAGACAAAAGGAATCTCATACTCGTAGCTCACCGTGAGGATGCGTTGTGCTGCCCCAAGCTTTGAAGTTCTTCCCTCCCTCCCAATAAAAAACATTATACTTTTATTTTAAAAGAGTACTCAGCCATCTCATTAAGACAAGCGCCATTCTTTAGGAGAAAACACATCCAACCTATATCTAATAATTTAAACTACTACGGCCATTGAAGAAGACGAGGGAATCTCTCTCTTTAAACAATCAATAAAAATCTAAAATAACAAGAAGTCTTGGAGATTCGAGGATTTGAGAAGACATTAAATTTACTAATGGGGCATCGAGTTCATATGTCAATGGATGCCATTAAGAACAGCCCCACTTGAAGGTTCCCTCTAGCCGGTTCAATTGGATTGAATACCAAAAAAATAAAAAACACTTTGCTTGCTGTAATGGATGCTAAGTTTGTTTTTGTTATTATTTTACGTTAAGAATCACAGATTTCTACAGTGGTATGATATCTTCTACTTTGAGTAAAACTTTTGTGACTTTACTTTGGGCTTCTCTAAAAAAATCTGGTGTATTACTTACTTATAAATTCAGGGTTATTCCATAAATTAGTATGAAATATAGGACTCAATCCCAATCCCAATCTTCTACCATGTATGAATGACAAGTCTCATTTTCCCCATAGTTTGGACTTAACTTCTAGTTTTTGATATGAAACACCTTAAATACCCAAAAAAAAAAAAAAAAAAATTAAAAGTTCCCCACATTCCTCCTCCCTTCGGCCCCATGATTATTCGGCAGGATTGGATTACAGAAGCATGGCACACAAAAAGTTGAAACATCTTTCTTTCTTTTTTTTTTTTTTTTCTCTGTGGAAGAGTAGAGTAGAGTAGTAGTTAAATTTGCCCTTTTTTCTTCTCTTTTTGACTCAATCTCGTTGCTTAAACAGAGCCCAAAGTAACCCAAAAACGAAACAAATTCAACTTTTTTTCAGCCATTAGAGAGTGGGGAAGCTCTCACAATTCACACCCCTCTCACGTGAGCTTCATAATATGAAGAAGAAAAGCCTAAGCCTAAGCCTAAGCCTAAACCTAAGCCTAAGTCACTACTGCTCTCTTCCTGATCTGTACTTTCCGTACCATTTGAAGAGACTTGAGTGACTCCACTTGAACACGAAGAACAAGGCTGAGAAAATTCCCCACCATTCTCCATCCTCAACAAACCCATTACACTTCCCTGCGCCACTTTCCTTCCCTCTTTCTTTTTAGGCCTTCTTCTATTCTGAAACAAAGAATATACAGCCCAATCCTCCATTTCCAGCTGCATTTTAGGAACAAAACAAAACAAAGTATGAAATGAATCAGTTCTTTTGATGTAAAGAAGGGCAGTGTTGTAATTTGGCACAAGTACGTCCATGGTCAAACTTGTCTGTTACCTGTGTTGAGTTGGGAGTTGTTGTTGCAGAGACAGAGCCAGAGCGTGGCAGTCGATATTCATGCATGACCCACCGAGTCGTTGCTGTTCTTTCAGACACTTTTGACTCATAAAAAACCAGAGATTTCCTCAGCCCAACCACCTTGTTAATGCCCTGGTTAACAATCAACTTCTCTTTCCCAGTGGACTTCCATATCCCACACCCAGTATTTCTCCTCAAGAAACTCCTCTGTTTGCTAAAAAAGAATCTTTTTTCCTTAAAATCCCCTAAAACCCAACAACAAGAACATCAAGAACAACACGAAATCCAATCAATTCATAGAAATTAAGAAATTGAAACTCAGGAATGAGCTGAATTTGAATTTGAATCTGAATTGTTATAGTTGTGTTACCAGGAAAGGCCGATGGATCTGTGAGGAAGACATCAAAGTCAGGAATGACAGAAGCAGGGAGAGGTAAATCAAACGCCTTCCTCTTCAAGTAGTGCTCGACCAGCTCCTCATCTGTGGGGCAAAATCGATACCCAACAGGTAATCTCATCATGCCTCCATTAATGACAAAGTTTGAGGCCTTCTCCATTGCAAAAAAATAAACCCTCTGTTCTCTGATGATGAAGATTAGATTTCAAAGAAACTCTGAAATATAAATGCAAAAGAAAGAAGAACCCATGTGGGATTGGTTTGCTCTGGTTTTTATAATAATCTGCACTGCAGGAGAGAGAATAAGAACAAGAGAGAGAAAGAGATGAAGGGTTGAGATAGAGAGAGAGAGAGGTAGTGGTGTGGTGTGTGAGAAAGACAAGGATCTTTCCTTGTGTTGCGTTTTATGGAACGTAAGAAGTTGGAAAAATCCTAGTCCGACTAGAATTCGGAATCAGAAACTGTTTTTTTTTTTCTTTTTTTTTTTTTTTTTTTTTTTTTT